>NC_053396.1:146832189-147168671 GCF_905171765.1 Bufo bufo | reverse complement strand
CCATCTACTGTATCTGTCTGTACCTACTGTAGGTCTGTATGAATCTTGTTTAATTTTATGTGTTGAATTATCACTACAATACTATTTGTTACACTGTGAGTTAGCTGTTTGTTGGTAGTGTAAGCACTTGCACTTTTATTGATTTTACAGTTATTTTTGTATTGTGTGTTTCAATTCAGCTTGAACTTTTTAGCTTTATTTTGCATGGAGTGCCCCTTTTTTGTACGAGAAACTACGGTACCTACAAAACTAATGTATGCAAAATCAGTTACTCTACATGCTTATGAAATAATGTCTACAACAGGTCATGTCAACCTAATATACCTATATCAAACTAGGGAGGAAGACAATAGGGAAGACAAATAAGTACTGTGATTTTTAGATAGGCCAACACGATTGCTCAGTAGTTAGCACTAGTGCCTTGCTGCGCAGAGGTCCTAGGTTCAAATCCGACCAAGGATAACATCTGCATGGAGTTTGTATGTTATCCCTGTGTTTGTGTTCTCCGGTTTCCTTCCACACTCCAAAGACATACTGATAGGGAACTTAGATTGTGAGCCCCATTGGGGACAGCATGATGCTAATGTCTGTAAAGCGATGCGGAATATAGTAGTAGCACTATATAAATGCATAAAATAAATAAAAAATAAAAAAATAAGTAGGTGCAAACCTTCAGGGAGATCAGATCCAATCTCTCATCAGAAAACAGAGGAGGCAGCACTCCAGTACAAAAAGGATGTTTATTTATCCAACATTAGACAGCAATGTTTTAATCCTAAAAATGGCTGCATTGAGCAGTTGAAACGGTGTCTGACATTGGGTGAAAAACACACTTTTTGTACTGCGGTGCTACCGCCTTCGTTTTCTTCCTATATCAAACTGTATTGCCTCCATATGGCATTGTGTGCATCTTAAAAGCAAGCAGCACATGCCAGTTGGTAGATAATTATTTTCTGGGTCATCCAAAAAAATGAACCTAGATACTCTACATTATAAGCTGGTGGCCGCCAAGCCTATTAAATATTATACAGTATTAGGCACTTCTCACAGATTTGTAAGGAGGGTATCCAGCCTTTATTCAATTTACAAGAAACACATATTCCCAGCACAATATTAACATTTTCATACTATCAGCTTTTTCATGTATTTAATGAAAGGAGTGGCCACTATTTTTTTGTCACTAATCATAATAGTATAGACTTTTGCACAAGGAAAATGGTGGGCCCTGTATTATGATCAGACATATAAAAACATTATAAATGCACGGGCAGATATCACTATATTTAAAAGTGTGGGCAAGTGGAATAGGGATGTTGGGGCAATACGTTCCCAACAGTGGAGTCATATTTATAAAAATATTGAAATGTCATCATTATCAAGCAATTATTGGATGATTTAATTCAACATTATGCACCAATTATATTATACTCGGGTATTATTATCTAAGGTTAATCCAAGACCAGATACCACCAACCTCAGTGCTTGAATAACAGGGCTGTTTTCAAGCATCTCATTTGGAATTGCCCCCACTACAAGATTATTTCATACGACTAACACTAAAGCTGGTCTAAATTGTCCTACTTCCTTCAATATTGTGGTTCTGGGTGATCTTGGTGAATTGTCGGAATTAGGGGGGAAAAGCACACTGACATTGAGTGTTCTACTCGTTACCAGAATTATTATCACTAGATCGTGGTGCCCTGACAAAGCCCCACTAAAGGGTGAACAGGAGTAGTAGGTGAATAAAGTTAAAACTTATGGAAAAAAATATATTATCAAAGAAAGAATTGGTTACCTCGATGGATAGGGATATGGGAATGCTGGAAATACGTTTTCTCCCTTCCCCACCCCCTTTTTTTCTCTCTTCTGACTGGCTACACAACAAAAAAAGATTGATGATTGGGATATATGACAGCACCGAAAGAGAAGACGTCATCGGCGCAGGCGCACTGAGGGAGTGCTGAGGAGGCGAGCCTCCTTCTCTCAGAGCGCCTGCGCCGAATGAAGACAGGCGCGGGATTTAAAATACTGACAGGGCCAACCGGAGGAGGAGAGCGTTTGCTGGCCCTGTCAATCAAAAGGACGAGGGGGGCGGTTTTTTACGGCAGCTACCAGCAAGTAGACGCCCTACTTGCTGGTAGTGAAGTGATTTGCATATTTTAAGAGAGCATTTTTTAAGGAAAAGAAGCCACAGCCAAAGGTAAGATCCCTATGTAGGGAATAGTCGTTATAAAAGGATTTTAACAAGCCCAAAAAAAAATAAAGGGTTTTGGGGGTGACAGAAGCCCTTTAAGTTCTCGACACCTATTCACATGTTGCATTACTGCTTAATTGCTGCTGTGGCTTTGATGCTGTGCCTGTGGGTTGCTGGGGCCCAGTGCCAAGAGGGCTCAGTCTGACAGCAGGGGTGTTGCTGGGCTGCTGGGTCTCGCCACCTGTGGCTGCTATGCTTTGGTGGTGGTGGTTGCCATGTGTTGCTGCACCAAATTAGAGTAGGTACCACTCAAAAGAGGCAACCTTGATGTCATGAGTGGGTTTATGCATTTTGAGAAAAAGTAAACAAATGGCCTCTTGTACTTTAAGTGGACTATGGTGTTGTATGCTAGTAATTATGCAACTTAATTTTTTCTGAGATGCAACAGATAAATGTAGAGCTTGTGGGTGTGTGATCCATGTGTTGTTTTTTTTTTTTTGCTTTTTGGAATTTAAATGAAATTGTGCTTATACAGCCTGCTTTTTCTTATTCAATCCATATTAAAAGTGATTGATATGATAATATCAATTTATACTTTATTTTATTAAACAAAAAGCCACAGTCATACCTCCATAATAGTACAGTGACAAATAACAAATCTGTTATATTCCTGTACAAAGATTGTGATCCCGGTGATAATGCTGCAAAGAACCAGTTAAGCCAAATTGTAGCAAGCTGACTTCTCACTGGCTGCATGAGAATGGGAACATAGATGGCTTGTGTGTGGCAAGTAGGACACTGATGGCAAAGTCCCAGAAGTTGCATAAATAATTAGAAGCATCTAATGTATACATTAGGGTTTCGCTGCTACTATATGTCAACATGGCTGGTTTTATGGTGCTGTAATGTACTAATTAAGGATAAGCAAACCTGTTCGGAACAAACTGAGTTCAGTAAAAACTTTGACATTTTTGCTAAAAAACCTGAATCTTTTCGGGTTCGTTTCAGAAAAATCCACAAAGGCGGCATGTAACACCACCACCACCAAAGACAAACAGTGGCTGATGCATAGCGTCTCCAACATTGTTGGTGACCATCATTTCTGCTCAGCATGAATGGACTTTCCTCAATGAACAGCACTGAGGCCCACTGGTCCCTCATCCAGTATAGATGCTCCCTGGACCATGCAAGATGATGACGCCTGTGGTCAGCAACCCTTGCAGGTCATCTAGCATGCAGACTACGCTGATGTAAATGGTTTTGAATGGTCTGACGTGACACTTGGATGCCTCTCACCTCCCTTAAATTTACCTAAGTTGTGTGGCATTCATCATCCCTTCACGCATGGCATTGTTCACAATGAAGTAGTCATCAGTGTGTGATGTGGCCAAAGGAGTTCCACTTCTATGCCTCTCTGTGACTCTTCCAGTCTCTCTGTATCTATTTTGCAACCTTCTAATGACACTCTGTGATACTCTAAGCTCAGTGGCCACTTTTGTCTAGGAACATCCTGCTTGAAGCCTCGCAATGGCAAGGTACTGTTGATTAATTGTTAGGAGTCCTCTTGGTCTTATGATATCAAAATGTTTAAATATCAATTGTAATTGAAGCAGGAAATGTATTAGGCAATTCGTGGATCAAACAGTTAAATTTAGCAGTTAAACGCCTTACTAGAGAACAGCAAGTTGTGCAAAAAGCGCTGAAACATTGAACAGTTAGACATGTGCATTCAAAAGGTTAGAGAAGGTCACATTAAGTTCACCTGTAAAGGTTAGAGTGCATTTTAGTTTGATCCTGAGATTTCTCCCCCAAGCCGAATATCCATAACTTTTTGTGAGTAATATATAATTGATTTTATTACAGCACTCAGTCTTTTTGGGTATGAGTCTATCAGCATGGCACATTTTGACTTGGCAAGATTTGCCCAGTATTCTTTGCAAAAACACTCCAAATCTTTTAGATTGTGAGGGCATCTCCTGTGCACAGCCCTCTTCAGATCACCCCACAGATTTTCAATCGGATTCAGGTCTGGGCTCTTGCTGGGCCATTCCAAAATTTTATTCTTCTTCTGGTGAAGCCATCCCTTTGTTGATTTGGATGTATGCTTTGGGTCATTGTCATGCTGAAAGATGTGCGCCATCGTACGCAAATTTGCTCCTGGGCTGGTAGGAAGCCAACGACATTGGCTCAGAGAGGATGGACAAGTGGCAAGATATGATAGTTCTGTGGCTGAGGTTCATAGATGATATCTTTGTACTGTGGAGGGGGACTGCAGACTCTTTTGCGGAATTTATGGAGACGATTACTGACAATGCTCTGGATCTTATGGTCACATCTGAACATAGTCATGACTCACTACCATTTCTAGATGTGCTAATAGAAAGAGGCCCAAATAACAATATAATCACCTCCGTTTATCGTAAAAAGACAGCTACCAACAGCCTGCTCCTCTGGGAGAGCGCCCATCCTTATACCCTACGTAAGGGCATACCCAAGGGTCAGTACCTTAGACTCCGGCGTAATTGCTCCACCATGAAAAAAGTGAAGCAAGGGATCTAAGGTACAGATTCAGGGAAAGAGGATATCCTGATGTAATACTACGAGTAGCCTATGAGGCAGCATGTTCGGAGAATAGAGATATGCTCCTCATACCAAAGAAAAAAAGGACGGACTCTATTATGCCCTCGAACACTGCTCGCATCATAGGGACCTTTGATAATGCCCATCAAGAGGTTAGACAGGTGCTATCAAAATATTGGGACATACTTAAAACAGATCCTGATCTGGAGGACATAATAGGACCATAGATCCCTTAATAACATACAGGAAGGGAAGAAGCCTCAAAGATAGACTGGTTAACAGCCACTTTCAGCCCCCCACCAACCCTGGTAATTGGCTGTCAAGGAAGCCTACTGGTACTTTCAAGTGTGGTAGATGTGTGGCATGTAGCCAGATACTGAAAACCAAGACATTCACGTGCTCACACACAGGCAGAGAATACGCTATCCGTGTGAACTGTCTAACCATGGGAGTAGTGTATTTGGCACAATGCTCCTGCCCCCTTGACTACGTAGGCTAAACAAAAAGAGAATTCAGGCGACGCATTAGAGATCACTATAATGATATTCAAAATAAAAAGAACACATCAGTGGCACGGCATATTAATCTCTGCCATGGTGGAAACACCATCTGCCTTAAATTTATAGGTATCCAATATGTCCCAAAACCAAGGAGGGGAGGAGACTGGGACAAAATGATCCTGAGGGCAGAAACAAGGTGGATCTACAGACTGAAGTCTGTAACACCAAATGGCCTAAACAAATATCTCTCGTACAAACCTTTCCTGTAGTCAAAATACGAACCATATATATAGAAGGCAGGTCCAACTAGGTGCCTTACCAACTAACTGAGTAAACCAACTATCCCTATATATATATATATATATATATATATATATATATATATATACAAAAAAGATCCTGTTCACCTCTATATCAATCCACTGTCTTTGAAAGTAAAAAAGAACACACTGTAGACTGTACTGGACAATATATATCCTCATATATAAGTAACAACACATGATTCCAGCCAAAAAGTATGTACTAAAGGCGGCAGTATAGTCTAGGGGTCACATACCCTGATAAGTAAAACGTATGCAAACCCAATACCGAGTTTTTGAATATAGTCATCACGGTATCTAGAAATCGCACTATAACATTCAAGATAGATAGGGTTAATATCATATTAATCCTGTGAGTGTTAACCTTAATATCCTTTTCCAAATCTAACTGAGCCTAATATGACACGTAGTGATCATGAACCTTGCTGTACAGAGAACCGGCCGGGGACGTGGTGTGAGATCCCCATGACAACTAGTCACGCTCGAGTACCACGTCATTTCCGCCTAGCAGAGGAGCATAGCGAGGCCGACCCATCCAGGAGACGGTACCTCGCTATGCACGTCTCCGCTTAGACTTTGACAGGTAACTATGCGGGGAAGAGTAACCAGTGCGCAGCGCTCACAGTGACAGATTGGTCAATTTGAATATGGGTGGAGCGGGACGCACGTAAAAGAGACGCAACAGCACTATCAAATCGCCACTGCCGCATGATCGAAACAGGTGCACAGCCACTACTTCTGGCGCCTGGACATCCTTTCTCCCTGAAGAGCCAAGTTCCTACCTGGCGAAACGCGTCGGAGGATGACACAGGACATTTCTACTAGGGAGGTAAGAGTATAGGGACTTACAGTATAGGCCCGAGGTTCCTGAGGCTGGGGGTCGTCCTTCTAAGGACGAGTGCCCCGACTACAGCCATTGAGGCATGTACACTGACTAGACTAGGTCAAGTAGGGCAAGCACGTAGGGAGAGTTATTGACCTGATTAGGCTCCTCCCCAGTACATACAAAACGCCCCCTACAACACAGGAACTATTTCTATCTATCTAGACCCTATCCCCCTTCCCTAAATAGCGCAGGAGTTTACTTTACTCCACTGTCTCATTTATTTTAATGAAATAAAAGTTAAATCTTAACTTTAATACAACAAGGCACACTCGGTACAGAATATACACTATTTGTAGAAAAGCCTTTTGCGTAAAAATAGAAAAAAACTTGGGCCTAATTGCCATTCAGCGGTGCAGTGAGATTTTTTACAGCACAGTTTGCTGTGTATTACTGGGGAAATACAAATATATTCGCCTTTCATTGTTGCACTTATCTGTTGAAAAGCCTTTTGTGTAAAATAGAAAAAAATGCTGGTCTAATTGCCATTCAGCGGGGCAGTGAGATATTTTACATCCCAGTTCGCCGTGTATTACTCGCGAAATACAAATATATACGCCTTTCCTTGTTGCACTTATTTGTTGAAAAGCCTTTTGTGTAAAAATAGAAAAAAAATAGGGCCTATTTGCCATTTAGCAGTGCAGTGATATATTCTAAAGCCCTGTTTGCTGTGTATTAGTGGTGAAATAAAAAATATTTGATCTAACATTTGGTTATTTGATCTAACAGTATGTCAGGCAGAGAAGTGCCAGGCCCTGCACAGGAGAGTGGCAGAGGACTAAATGCTTCTGGTGCAGTCAGAGGTCGCAGCAGAGTAAGGGGCCGTGGCAACAGGGGTCACTTCGAGAGGTCTGAGCTCCCAGTGTCAGCTAGCGGCTGTGTCGTGATCAGCAACCCAGCGGTTCTTTAATGGTTCACTCAATCTTCGACTTCGTTGCAACTTACATCATACACCCCCAGCCAAGAATCAATGGGTTCATCAGACACAACCCTTAGTTGGCATGGCCTGGGCGCGGGCCTTGTGCCCTCACCTGTCCTCAACCTGCCTCTGTCCTTTCATCCACTAGGCGGGCAAGTAGTGATGAGGAGAGTGGCGTGGGAGCTGGTGTTGCGAGCGGTCAGGCTCCTTACCCAGAGACAGTTGAGGAGGACATCAGTGATGTGCAGACAGTACTCGATGATGATAATGTAGCTGATCACACTTGGGAGCCATCCGTATAGTGCAGGGGGAATCCGAAGACCCTCTCCATCTTCGTGCACCACAGGATGTCCTCCTTCCAATCCATGATGACTGGGAACTCCTTATGTTTTCCCTGACGAAGAGACCAGGGGCTGGTAGTTATGGTTTGAATATTGATGAACTTCGCTACTCTTCCGGGCTCCAAGCAATCTTGAAGATTTGTTTTCTCATTGTCTGTAGCTACTAGAGGCCTGTTCATGCCAGGTAGGTTCCCCTAGAAGTATCTGGCTCAAGCAGCCGAAACTGCACTTGCATCAATCTTGACAGGATTTGTCTCCAGGTGGAGATAAATTGTTTTGTGGAATGCTTACTCCATCGCAACCATGTTGTCGAATAACCAAAAGAGTGGCTGATTCTCTCCTGTCTTAGGCAACACTTTTAATTTTTTTAAATTCAATTTATTAAATATTTAATATTAAAATGAACCAAAACTTGATTACAATTATAAGTAATTAAACTTAAATTTGCCAATAGATTATCCCAATCTTCGATGGAAATTCCCGGACAATTAATTTGCCAAGGCCAGAGCTAACTGTGGTGTTAGAGGAACCCACCGATTCCTGGCTGTGTGTATCTGTTGTCACCTGAGATGATGTTGAAGAGCGAGTCAACCACTCTAGTACAGGTAGAATATTGGTCAAAACACAACCTGAGGATTGACAGTGGCAGCTCTGGCCTGTTGCTACAGTTGCTGCTACCACAACTCCTTCTTCTGCTGCTACTTGTGTCAGCTACAGCAACATTTTTGCCACTGCCCATTTCTTTTGAGGGCCCAGGCAACTGTTGGGCATTGTGTGCAGTAACCAAATCAGTAATGTAACTGCTGAAGTATGAATGGCACAGCATATAGACTAGAAAAATGTGCCTATATATTACACTGCATGTTAACAATGAGTCTGATGCACTGTAGGTCATGTATAGCTGAACAGATTAATTATTAATGGCAAAGCAGATGAACTAGGTACACGCTTATATATTAGACAGACTGTTGAGAATAAGTCTGATGCACAGTCAGTCTATGTATAGCAGAACAGATTAAGTATAAATGGCCCAGCAGATGAACTATATAAACATGCCTATATATAATTACACCGCCTGTTGACAATGAGCCTGTTGCACCATACGTCTATGTATAATTGAACAGAATAATTATTAATGGGGCAGCAGATTAACTAGGTACACACATCTATATATTAGACCAGCTGCTGAGACTGTCTGATGCACAGTCAGACTATGTATAACAGAACAGATTAAGAATAAATGGCACAGCAGTGGAACAAGATGCACAGGGTGAATACAAAGGGCCTGCACTGTCTCTGCTGTCTCCCTATGCTCTCCGTGTGCTCTTCCAACATTGTCTAAAAACTTTCCCTATGATCTCCCTACACTGTCCCTGCACTTGCCACATCTCTCCCTATGCTAAGTGCACAGTATAATGGCGGAGAGCAGGCGGGATTAGGCTTTTTATAGGGCTGTTGACATCCAAGGGGATGGCTGTCTGCTGATTGGCTGGCTGTACGACATTATGGGTCACATCTCCTTCCTGGGCTTCTTACTTTCTGTTTGTACACGTGTAGCCGCCATTTTAAGAAAAAAACTATTCATTACAACAAAGCAAGAGGAAATTCGGATTTGTGGCAAATTGATGTTTTCCAGATATTTGGATCAAATTCAATTTGTTTCACTTTGATTCGCTCAACACTAGTCATAATGGTGATATCTGATATTGTTTCACATTGATAATTCTTTGAACATGCATGCATCAGTGTGACTTAACACAAAGAACAGACAACATAAAGGCAGTTTAAAGTATAGTAAAGTGATAAGCCATGGGATATATACATAGCAAGAAAACTATGCGACATTTATAAAGCAATAAGATATATTCAAGACAAGAAATAAAATCACATATTATTTTAAACCATAAAATGCCAGAAGCCAGAATACTTGACTGTGGAAATAACTACACTCACAGAGAAAATCATCTATAATTTGAAAGTCAATGCAGTAAGTAATGCTCGAAAATTTTTGATTTAAAAAAAATCAAGTTTGACTAACAACTATAAAGTTCACTAAGATTCAGTATTTCTCATAGCATCTGCATACCAACATGTTCCAATTCTTGTCTTTCTTTTATGTTTTATCTTTCTTATTTCTTTTGCAGAAATGCTAACTTGGTCTCATGTGAAAGCTGTTTTGGAATAAAGCAGCCATGGTTTTCAAATCTTGGACAACCCCTTTAAACTTGTGTTGGAGCATTTGGAATTTGATTGGTTTGCTTTAAGCATATTCTTGTGGTCTGAAATCTGATTACAACAGAATATTATTGCTTAAAAATATTATTTTGCACTGATCTTGAGTTATAGCCTACAGTATATTACAGTCCAGATCTACTTTCACAATTATACAGTCTTCAGAATGGAAATCTCTTAGAATTATTTGTTGATTTAGGCCTTTTTCACACTCCTGTGAATCACAGACCTACACTGTCCATGTTCTCCAAGGACAGCACACGTAACCATTGACATTTAATATGTTTGTTTACACATGAATGGCTTTCCCCGACCGTGGGTCAGTGGAAAAATAATAGAGACATGCATTACTTTGGTCCATGAAGAGGACCAAACATGCCCTTTGGGCTCATGCACACAAACATTGTAGTTTTGCGGTCTGTGTTTTACGGATCTATTTTCCATTTTTCTTGTTTCCCTTGTTGTTTTGTTCCCGTTCTGTACTTCCGCAAAAAATGGACCGTATGTGTTCCATATGGCTTCCGTATGGCTTCCGTTTTCTACGGACACTAAACGGAAACAGTAACTAGTCAGAAATGTAGACTCTTCCCCTTTTTCACACCCCCTATATAACTTGGTGAAGCGATAGTCCAGCCTCCATTTTAACCAGCTTTTTGCAGCATTTGCAGCCTTGTTGGAATTTGGTGTTTGGCACACATTGACTTCTGACTGCTGCTATCTGTTGTATTATGGCTGACGACTCAGAGGAAGAGGATTTCCTGTGCTGGTTGCTTTATTGGCGATACCAACAACAGCCAACTATGTGGAACGTGGAACTGAGGAGGCATTGGGTTCACCAAATTATCTCTCAGCGATACAGGAAGGGCCACTTCCATATGTTGTACGTGGATCTGCAACAGCATCCTGATAAATTTCATGGGTTTTGTCGTATGTCTGTGAACAGCTTTGACATTTTGTTATTGACTCTACATCCTGGCCTCACACACGAGGACACAAATATTTGGAGCTACATTTTTCCAGAGGAACAGATCATTGTTAAGGCAATTTTTATGTACAAATGAGTGTAGTTTATAGTTTAAAAATATATATTTATCTATATGTGTACACTGTAGTGTTCATTTCATATAATGTCAGTGTTTGTTTTTATGATTTATATATATTTTTTCGAGATTGTAATTGTGACAATCACCCGCCAATCCCGTCGTACTATGCCACAGTTGCCATACAGGTCTCGTCCTCTAGAGACTTCTGGAGGTGAAACCACTGTGAGCACAGTAGACATTTAAGATTGGTTGGTGTGCCCATACATGATAGAATCGCGATTGTATGTACAATCTGTAAAATAAAATTTTGCGCTGGAAACCAAATTAATTTGCTGTCACCCCTCTTTGTATTGAATCGGGGCGAAGAGACCCCCGCTAGCTAATCCTAAAGGGAAGAAACTGTTATTTGCAACCTAGCTAACCAATAAACAATTTATAAAAATAAGACAATGCGGTAGTATGTCTCTTCTGAGGACAGAGTTCTTAGCATAGATTAGATAATCAGGTAACAAGGGCAAAACTGGAACAATTAAATTGTTAGTTTTATTCTAAAAACTATACACAAAAAATATACATTAAAACTGACATATAAATATACCTGCCAGTCGAACAGATTGGTTGGATAGAAATAGGTAAGAGGTGGAAGGGAACAGAATGTCTGTAGGTTCAGAATAACCGTGGTAAAGTCCAGTAAAAGATAAAGTATTTGAAGGAATAATCCAAGATGATGGGGTGAATGTGTCCAGCAGGCGGTCATGATGTTAGTCGACGTCAGATGTTAGATGAAGGACTAGGATCTGCGTGGGTCACTCTGTTTTACCCACTTTGGAGCTGGGAGTGGCTGTGACACGCACACGTCCATCCTTGTGTAATTGGAAGAGGGGCAGTCCTTTGCCAGTTTCTCCGTACCCGTAGGTCAAATTAGGAAATAAAGTTCATATTTATAATCAGGACAATTTTGCGCATCATCTGATATCAAATATGACTGGAAGACAATACAATGTGCCTGAGTACCGTCATATCTCAGAGAGGGAATTTCCGATTTGTTTGTTTTCTGAAGAGATGGTTCCTTTCATATTTTCCTAACCCATGAAATATGAGGAAAATATGGGAAAAATATGAAGTCTATAGATTGGAGGTGACTTTCAGGTCATCTTCCTTCTTGTACCATCCAGCTGTGTGATAAGGATCTGTCCTTTTCTTCTGAAGTTCGCTGCCTAGGCTAAAGGTGTGAGACCTCCTGCGACGCAGGAGCTACACAGACTGGGAAGATGCACTTTTTATGAGGTTTTGTCATGATGATATCAGAGTGATGGATGTATAACCTGGCAGGGGGTGCTCCTCTGTCCAGGAAGATTCTTTTGGCACGGAGGTGCTAATTGACTCTGATCTGTGAGCTGTGCTAGCAAGGTGAATTACTTCTGCATTGAAAAAAAAAAAAAAAAAGAAGATCTTAACTCTTTGTGTCCAGGAGAGGGCTCATGTGATTTTTTTCTGATTTTAAAACCGGATGCATTTGCGATTGCTTCGTAAGCGTCACAGTGATGTAAACTATTTTTATAAGTTTTGATGTTGCTTGTGTTTTTCAGATTTCTGGCAACTGGTAATTCATTTGCATCTCAGCATTTTGAGTTCCTGCTCCGAGTCTCAACGATTTCTCGACTTGTTTGTCAAACATGTGAAGTGATTTGGCATGCACTCCAGGAAGTGGTGATGCCAGAACCCAAGGCCGAGGATTGGATCCAAATTACTGAGGGCTTTCATGTTCAGGCACAGTTTCCGAACTGTTTAGGGGAAATGGATGGCAAACACATACGTGTTAATAAGCCTCCTCACTCAGGGTCCCGGTACTACAATTATAAGCAATACTTTTCTATAGTGCTGTTGGCTTTGGCAGACACTTAATATAAGTTAGGTCACAGTACTTTCAGATTGTGTGAGAGACTTCAAGCCAACCAACTTGCCTTCCCAGAGCCTAGAAGGCTGCCGGTTCTGCAGGACCACTGGCTCCATTTGTAATTGTGGCTGATGAAGGGTTTGCTTTGGCATCACACGTCATGTGCCCCTTCCACAGATGGGACCCAGATGACAGCAGACGTTTATTCAACTATCAGCTGACAAGAGCCCGTAAATATGTTGAGTGTGCATTTGAAATATTTACCAACAAGTGGAGGGTATTACTGTCATCCTTACAGATGGTGCCGGAAAGTGCCACCCTGGTTATTAAAGCATGTTTGATCCTGCACAATTTCGTCAGATGCTGATTTGGAGGAATCTGGAAGATATTCTTCATCTGGAGGTTTGGACCAGACCGCTCATGGACCTCTATGCCGAGAACTTCTCCAGCCCTTAGGATGCATTACCATGGAAGATGGGCCTAGTTCATAGCAGACAATGACTACATCTGGACTCTGGGCACCTTATTTTTTCTAACCTTTTTTAGTTAGTATGTTTGTCAATTTTACTTTATGTAGATAGTGTAGGGACTCGCAAGATAAAGAGGACCCTTGACGTGGGCTTGCTGGCTGGGATATATAGTAGGCAAAAATCTAAGGACAAATGTCTCCATGATTGTATGTACACATAAAATGTGCATGCTTATGATAAATGTCAAAGTACCTAGATTTTTCCTACAGATATCCTCTAATACCTTTGTCCAAAAATTTAATTAAAAAGTACATTCTTTCAGTGGTATTTTGTATGTATGTTTGGTACATATCCACAAAACTGTGCTGAGTTTTCACACACAATTGACTACCTGACCTGACAATTGAAGACGTTGTTCATGGTACCTAGATCATCTTTTTTGCACAATTCAAATATGTTTCTGTTTTTTTTTTGTGTTATATTGAATAAAAATGCTCTATCGATATTGGTTTGTATGATTCAATATGAATTATTTTATTTTTTATTTTTTTATGACCAAGTAATAATGGCATGTAATGCACATACATTCCGCCCTCATGAAAAAAAAAAAAAAAAAAAAAAAAACCAAAGTGTTGGTGAAACTTTGTGTTTGGGGTAAAATAAATAAAAATATTGTCTTACAAATCAGCCATAAACAAAATAAAATGTATCTTCTACAGGGCGGGGACCGGGGAATGGCCCTGGGTGACCACCCACATTACCTTGTGGGTGGTATTGCATGCTGGGGGCTGGGTATGGTTGCCGCACCCCATATATTCTCGATCCTGTAAATACAGTGGCTGGGAATATGAGATAGGGCGTGGGTGAATTGTGGCAAGGCTGGGTCCAGCCTGAGGTTGCAGAGTCAATCTCACAGCCTGCTGCTTCATATGGTCCACAAATCAAATTAATTCCATAGGATATGGGATCGAGGGGGGAGTCCATGATATGTGCAACTGAGGCCATGATAGATAGATACACTTTTTGCTTTTCAAGTGGCTAGTTTTGGATGAGGGGGCTAGGCCACGTAGCATCTTCTCTTCCTTCCCTTCTTTCCTTCTCTGGCTCAAATACTCCAGCATCTGACAATCTATCAGGTCTTGAGTATTTGAACCAGAGAACAGATTGGCCCTATCCCCTCCCTTTTCTCTGTCTTGGCTGTCTGTGATTGGTCTGGGCTTGATTGTTGCCCTCCAGGGGGATCCATGCCTGAAGACTCTTCCGGGCCTTCACCCACATGTGCCTGCTCCTGGGTGCTCGCATCCTCCTCACTCAATCCTGGACAAGGGGATTCAGGCTGTGCAGCTGCTTGAGCCTCATCTGTAGCGCTTTACCTTGGTCACCTTGTTCCTCTAGGTTGTCTATAGTGCTAGGAATGAGAAGAATTTAATTAGAGACTTTCCAGAACAGTGTAAAGCTTTACACTTAAACTACCTGATAAATGCATCCATTCTAAACACATTCTTATATATGGCCTGTATGGGGTTCAGATCACTACAACCTCCCCCCCCCAAAAAAAAAATATATATATATATATATACAGTACAGACCAAAAGTTTGGACACACCTTCTCATTCAAAGAGTTTTCTTTATTTTCATGACTATGAAAATTGTAGATTCACACTGAAGGCATCAAAACTATGAATTAACACATGTGGAATTATATACATAACAAACAAGTGTGAAACAACTGAAACTATGTCATATTCTAGGTTCTTCAAAGAAGCCACCTTTTTGCTTTGATTACTGCTTTGCACACTCTTGGCATTCTCTTGATGAGCTTCAAGAAGTAGTCCCCTGAAATGGTTTTCACTTCACAGGTGTGCCCTGTCAGGTTTAATAAGTGGGATTTCTTGCCTTATAAATGGGGTTGGGACCATCAGTTGCGTTGAGGAGAAGTCAGGTGGATACACAGCTGATAGTCCTACTGAATAGACTGTTAGAATTTGTATTATGGCAAGAAAAAAGCAGCTAAGTAAAGAAAAACGAGTGGCCATCATTACTTTAAGAAATGAAGGTCAGTCAGTCAGCCGAAAAATTGGGAAAACTTTGAAAGTAAAGGCTATTTGACCATGAAGGAGAGTGATGGGGTGCTGCGCCAGATGACCTGGCCTCCACAGTCACCGGACCTGAACCCAATTGAGATGGTTTGGGGTGAGCTGGACCGCAGAGTGAAGGCAAAAGGGCCAACAAGTGCTAAGCATCTCTGGGAATTCCTTCAAGACTGTTGAAAGACCATTTCAGGGGACTACCTCTTGAAGCTCATCAAGAGAATGCCAAGAGTGTGCAAAGCAGTAATCAAAGCAAAAGGTGGCTACTTTGAAGAACCTAGAATATGACATATTTTCAGTTGTTTCACACTTGTTTGTTATGTATATAATTCCACATGTGTTAATTCATAGTTTTGATGCCTTCATAGTCATGAAAATAAAGAAAACACTTTGAATGAGAAGGTGTGTCCAAACTTTTGGTCTGTACTGTATATACACTCACCTAAAGAATTATTAGGAACACCATACTAATACGGAGTTGGACCCCTTTTGCCTTCAGAACTGCCTTAATTCTACGTGGCATTGATTCAACAAGGTGCTGATAGCATTCTTTAGAAATGTTGGCCCATATTGATAGGATAGCATCTTGCAGTTGATGGAGATTTGAGGGATGCACATCCAGGGCACGAAGCTCCCGTTCCACCACATCCCAAAGATGCTCTATTGGGTTGAGATCTGGTGACGGTGGGGGCCATTTTAGTACCGTGAACTCATTTTCATGTTCAAGAAACCAATTTGAAATGATTCGAGCTTTGTGACATGGTGCATTATCCTGCTGGAAGTAGCCATCAGAGGATGGATACATGTTCTCATTCTGTTTACGCAAAATTCGAACTCTACCATTTGAATGTCTCAACAGAAATCAAGACTCATCAGACCAGGCAACATTTTTCCAGTCTTCAACAGTCCAATTTTGGTGAGCTCGTGCAAATTATAGCCTCTTTTTCCTATTTGTAGTGGAGATGAGTGGTACCCGGTGGGGTCTTCTGCTGTTGTAGCCCATCCGCCTCAAGGTTGTGCGTGTTGTGGCTTCACAACTGCTTTGCTGCATACCTCGGTTGTAACGAGTGGTTATTTTAGTCAACGTTGCTCTTCTATCAGCTTGAATCAGTCGGCCCATTCTCCTCTGACCTCTAGCATCCACAAGGCATTTTTGCCCACAGGACTGCCGCATACTGGATGTTTTCCCCTTTTCACACCATTCTTTGTAAACCGTAGAAATGGTTTTGCGTGAAAATCCCAGTAACTAATCAGATGTATCAAATCATGGGAAGAGTCTCTTACCCTGTTCCGTCACTGGCTCAGTGTAATGGATCGAGAATGCAGCGTCCCACGAGGTGTGGATACATCTGATTATCCGAATAAGAGATTCTTCCCATGATTTGATACATCTGACTGTCCGAATAAACTGGAGGATTAAAGTCGGACAGTACATAGTACATTATACTATTTCTCTGACACAGTCAGATCGTGCATTTGGAGCCTTGTCCAGGTGAATTAGGATCCGGTGTGATTGTTTCTTATTGTGGGGACTGCTGATTATTTGCATATTTTTTGAACCTTCACTTTTTCCTGGTGAATTTTTCAGGGCCCTCTTCCATTTGTGTATTTATTTTATTGCATTTTATGGTATTATATTATATGGATGTTTTTTACATTGTGATTGTTTGATGCATTGGCTTTTTATAATATAGGATTAAATAACATTTAGCCATTATCCATTTGCTGTTTTTATTCCCTTATACGGAGTGCCCCTCATTTATCTATCATTTTTTGTCTATTCGTGCGGTCTGGGTGGACTGAGAGGTGAGCACCCTCATCCATTCGGTCTATAGGTCGAGTCGCTGGTGTATACTGTTTAATTATCAATACAGCACTGGGCAAGGGCAAAGATCTTGCCAAATACTTCACCAAAGGAATAATCACTATTTAGAGACATGAATGATGCAAGGATTTTGTTAAACAACATATACCGCAATAAAATAAGAGTATTGCAGCAAATAATACCAACAAAGTGCCATTTGTACATACGGTCTCAGATCCAGTACAGGTCACAGAAACTGTAGCTGGTTAGTATATAAATATGGCCTTTTTCTCAGACCACCATCCCCACTTTGCCCATATGCCAACAGCAGTTCCTGGCGGAATTGATCCCGGCAGGATTGAAACCGGGTCTTGACTTTTTGTACTGTAAAAAGGCAAAAAAATGATGTATATCTGGTAAAGATTTCTTCAAAATAAAAAAGGTATATAGGACTACAACATAAACATACCATGAAAGGGGTAAGTAGAAATTAGTGCGGAACAGTGCACACATTTTAAACGCAACCACCCCTAAGCAACCTGGTTTATAGGCCCTTGTCATAGGCAAGCCTAACTCCTGCCTTTTGGACATAAAAGTGTATGATACACGCAAATTGCTTTCAAAATGATTTTTCATACTCTATATCATTACTTATGGAGTACACAGTGTGGGATATTTCTCAAACTGGTGTACAGTAGAACTGGCTTAGTTGCCCATAGCAACCAATCAGATTCCACATTTAATTTTCCAAATGAGCTGGGACAAATGAAAGGTGGAATCTGATTGGTTGCTAGGGGCAACTAAGCCAGTTCTACTTTACACCATTTGGATAAATCTCACACAATATTTTTAGAAATATGGTATGCCTCCTGAGTGTACACCTTCCTGGCTGAGTGTGCAAACATGTACTATACCTACTTCCCCTATAGCTCAGCACCTGACCCAAAGGTACTAAGTACAACATTAGCATAAACACATACAGTAGATTGGCAGGGGTGCTCTTACCTAGGTCACAGCACTTGGATGCATTGGCCTTTTTGCCACTGTTGTCCTATCATAGTTGTCTCTACCTCCTCCCTTGCGTGCTCCTTTGCTACCCGATCATGGTAGCTGTCACTACGCATGTCCCAGATCTGTTGGCGCTCCTGAATTAAAGAAATCAGCTTCTCCACATCCATTTTGTGTGCTTGTGTCAATGGAAAAGCTGTAGGCCTGCTGAATCTGACAGCACATGTGCTCAAGCAATGTTGGTAAACAACAAACCCATGGCAAAAATGGGCTTGCCCTATGATTTGCGCATAACGGATACGCAAAAAAACGGATGACATACGGGGGTGTTCCGTGTGCATTCTGTATTTTTTGTGGAACCATTGAATTGAATGGGGCTGCGTACCGTAATTTGTGGACAATAATAGGACAGGTTTAATTTTTTTGCGGAACAGACTTGCAAACATTCAGAAACGGAATGCACGCGGAGTAACTTCCGTTTTTTTTTTTTTGTTTTGGACCCATGGAAATTAATGGTTCCGCATACAGTCCGCAAAAAAAATCGAAAGGACATGGAAAGAAAATACGTTCGTGTGCATGAGCTCTTAGGCCTCCTGCACACGACCGTTGTGTGCACCCGTGGCCGTTGTGCCGTTTTCCGCTTTTTTTCGCGGACCCATTGACTTTCAATGGGTCCGTGGAAAAATCGGAAAATGCACCGTTTTGCAGCCGCATCTGTGATCCGTGTTTCCTGGCCGTGAAAAAAATATGACCTGTCCTATTTTTTTTCACGGCCAACGGTTCACGGACCCATTCAAGTCAATGGGTCCGTGAAAGAACACGGATGCACACAAGATTGGCATCCGTGTCCGTGATCCGTGGCCGTAGGTTAGTTTTTATACAGACGGATCCGAAGATCCGTCTGTATAAAAGCTTTTTCAAAGCTGAGTTTTCACTTCGTGAAAACTCAGAACCGACAGTATATTCTAACACAGAAGCGTTCCCATGGTGATGGGGACGCTTCTAGTTAGAATACACTACAAACTGTGTACAAGACTGCCCCCTGCTGCCTGGCAGCACCCGATCTCTTACAGGGGGCCGTGATCAGCACAATTAACCCCTTCAGGTGCCGCACCTGAAGGGGTTAATTGTGCTGATCACGGCCCCCTGTAAGAGATCAGGGCTGCCAGGCAGCAGGGGGCAGACCCTCTCCCCCCCCCTCCCCAGCTTAAATATCATTGGTGGCCAGTGCGCCCCCCCCCTCCCTCTATTGTAATTATTCGTTGGTGGCACAGTGTGCGCCCCCCCCTCCCTTCCTCTATTGTAATAATTTGTTGGTGGCACAGTGTGCGCCCCCCCCCTCCCTCCCTCTATTGTAATAATTCGTTGGTGGCACAGTGTGCGCCCCCCATCGGCCCCCCCCCTCCCTCTATAGCATTAACAACATTGGTGGCCAGTGTGCGGCCTCCCATCTCCCCCCCCCCCCATCATTGGTGGCAGCGGAGTTCCGATCGGAGTCCCAGTTTAATCGCTGGGGCTCCGATCGGTAACCATGGCAACCAGGACGCTGGTTGCCATGGTTACTTAGCAATAGTACAATAGTAGAAGATTCATACTTACCGGCTGCTGCGATGTTCGTGTCCGGCCGGGAGCTCCACCTACTGGTAAGTGTCATTGCTAAATGAACTGTCACTTACCAGTAGGGGGAGCTCCCGGCCGGAAGCAGACATCGCAGCTCCCAGGTAAGTATGAATCTTTTACTATTGTACTATTGCTAGTAACCCGCTGCCACCAATGATCGGGGGGGGGTAGATGGGAGGCCGCACACTGGCCACCAATGTTGTTAATGCTATAGAGGGAGGGGGGCCAATGGGGGGCGCACACTGTGCCACCAACGATTACAATAGAGGGAGGAAGGGGGGGGCGCACACTGTGCCACCAACGAATTATTACAATAGAGGGAGGAAGGGGGGGGGGGCGCACACTGTGCCACCAACGATTTATTACAATAGAGGGAGGAAGGGGGGGGGGCGGGGGGGCGCACACTGTGCCACCAAGGAATTATTACAATAGAGGGAGGAAGGGGGGGCCGCACTGGCCACCAATGATATTCAAACTGGGGAGGGGGGAGGGGGGGGGTCTGCCCCCTGCTGCCTGGCAGCCCTGATCTCTTACAGGGGGATATGATAGCACAATTAACCCCTTCAGGTGCGGCACCTGAAGGGTTAATTGTGCTGATCACAGCCCCCTGTAAGAGATCGGATGCTGCTAGGCAGCAGGGGGCAGTCATGTACACAGTTTGTAGTATATTCTAACTAGAAGCGTCCCCATCACCATGGGAACGCCTCTGTGTTAGAATATACTGTCGGAAATGAGGTTTCACGATCTAACTCATATCCGACAGAATATTCTAACATAGAGGCGTTCCCATGGTGATGGGGACGCTTCAAGTTAAAATATACCATCGGATTGGAGAAAACTCCGATCCAATGGTATAAAAGGGACTCCAGACTTTACATTGAAAGTCAATGGGGACGGATCCGTTTGAAATGGCACCATATTGTGTCAACGTCAAACGGATCCGTCCCCATTGACTTGCATTGTAATTCAGGACGGATCCGTTTGGCTCCGCACGGCCAGGCGGACACCAAAACGACTTTTTTTTCATGTCCGTGGATCCTCCAAAAATCAAGGAAGACCCACGGACGAAAAAACGGTCACGGATCACGGAAAAACGGGACCCGTTTTTGCGGACCGCAAAAAAATACGTTCGTGTGCAGGAGGCCTTAAAGTGTACGGTTCAGTGAAAAACCACTGACACAACACAGATGGCATCTGTGTTCTGTCAGTGGTTTTTCTTAGACCATTGGTAGGAGATGCTATAAAAATTCATTTTCAGTGCAGCAGCCTCAGTAGACTACAGATGACACATGGAGGGCAAAAAAAACTATTCTTCACAGAAATCTTCATGGGTGAAACACTGATAGATTTTCCACAGATGTCAAATGGACACAAAATGTGAACGAGGCCTTAGAGTTTTCACAGAACATTTTCTGATGATATGTCTTCTGGGAAATGTAGTCTTAACACCATTCATCAGGGGTAAACAAAAGATTTTTAAATGAGTGTGCTCCAAATCACTGACCTCAGCATTCATATACCATGCACAGTGGTGTCATCACTGAGGCCAGTGACTTAAAAGGACAAAGACTGATAGACTGTAGACTTACCACAGGAGTTTTATAAGCCCTGGAGTAGTGTTGAGCGAACTTGTGTTTTCAAGTTCAACGTACAGGTTCGGGTTATCTACGAATACCGTAATGGATTCCGTTACCACGGACCATAACGGAATTATATGACGGCATGCACCACGGAAGCCTATAAGAGGCTTTCCATATTGCATTCTGTCAATAGAAGTCTATGCTGGTAAAAATAGAGGTCTGTGGTAGCGCAATCCATAATGGGATTCTTAGATAACCCAAACCCGCACCTGTACGCCGAGCTTGAAAACAGAAGTTCGCTCAACACTACCCAGGAGAAATGTTCCAGCTAATCTTTGCAGCTGGTGAGCTGGACAATTTGGATCCTGATCTCTGTTCACTTTTAGCTTGGTAAGAGCTCGTAAGAGTGCCAATGACATGGTAATATCTAAAAACAAAAACAAGTAAGGCTCAAATGTTCATAATAGATCGTGGACATAAAAGTGCATCTTTATAGTATAAAATATAAGATGAAACATAATGAAAAATATAGAGTACATAAAAGAAAGCAGCATTTATCCAGTACTTGAGATAAATAAGGCTAGTTTCACACTAGTGTCATCCAGCTCGTAAGAGTGCCAATGACATGGTAATATCTAAAAACAAAAAGAAGTAAGGCTCAAATGTTCATAATAGATTGTGGACATAAAAGTGCATCTTTATAGTATAAAATATAAGATGAAACATAATGAAAAATACAGAGTACATAAAAGAAAGCAGCATTCATCCAGTACTTGAGATAAATAAGGCTAGTTTCACACTAGTGTCATCCAGCAGGCTATTCCAGCAGAGGCAAGCCTGCCAGAGTTCATTGTATCTGGCATGGTCAGATACTGCCTTTCCCTGACAGAACCATTGCCTATAGTGGGACCCGGCGGGAATCTGGCCTGTGTCCTGCTGAATCCCAGCATCCCAGCCCAATCCTGGAAACAGGCCAGCCCATCCCCACAAGCTCCCATTATAGTAAATGGACTCAGCGGTCAAAGGCAGTATCTGGCTATGCCATATACAATGAACTCTGGCAGGCTGTTCCTCTGCCCGAACAGCCTGCTGGATGGTTTTAATGCTAGTGTGAAATTAATGATGAACACAAGGCAAATGAAATAGTAATTAAGCAGTTTAAATTGACAGTATAATTGGAGCAATCACACAGAATAGTGGCCATAAATCACCCAATGCATAAGGATAAGTAATACAATCCAGTGAATTATAGTATATAATAATTGTGTTCAAATTGGTCCCTATGACAAAGCAAGCCATAATAACAGTGAAGATACAGACCATGAAGTGGAATAAGATCTCATTTATTATGCAGAGAAAGTTATTACGAGCCACTTACCAATGTATTGTTATTATCCATATTGCCTCCTTTGTTGGCTGGATTCATTTTTCTTTCACATTATACATTGCTCGTTTCTATGGTTATAACCACCCTGCAATCCAGAAATGCACCAGCCTGTGTGAGCTGCCACGTTCCCGGCCACCAGAGAGGCTGGCGCTTTTTCCTATAGTGTGCAAGCACGACCACCCCTGATGGATTGCAGGGTTGGTGTAACCATGGAAATGAGCAGTGTGGAAAAATTAATCAATACAGCAAAGGAGGCAATATTGACAATCACAATTCACTAGTAAGTGCCTTGTATTAACTTTCTCTACATGATAAATGTAATTAGCCGAAGTGTGACAAACCCTTTAAGGCTTCTATTACATTCTGCCTCTGCATATAAAAAAATATCTAGATGATATATTGTTATGGTTAGAAGGCAATGAGAATCCCTATACACTGTGTGTAATTAAATCCAGTAAGGGAATTTAAAAAAGTGAAAAATAGCTGAACATAGTAAAAAATAAATAAATAAAGAGAAAATATAAAAAATTAAAACACCCTTTCATAACTATAATTAATGGGGTCCTATAATGATAGCTAGTGATGAGCAAATCAAGCTTCAGATGCTACATTTGATTTCTAAAGTGGAAAACCACCTTAAAACTTGGAACCAAACTCGGCTTTAGTTCCAACTGGTACTTCGGAACCAAAGCCGAGTTTGGTTACAAGTTTTAAAGTGGTTTTCCCACTTTAAAAATCAAATACAGACGTTATTCAACAAAAAGTCACGCGCGACTTCGCAAATAACTAACTTCACCTCGTCGGGGGCCTTAAACCAAAGTTTTGAGCAAGCGCTATGGCTATAGTTCGCCCATGTCCTTTTCCCATTTAAAATATATAAAAAATTAAAAAGATGAACATACTGTAATTGGTATTGTTGTCTTTGTAATGACCCAATATATTAATTTACCCCATATTTAATCCATATGGTGAACACCAAAAAAAAAAAAAAAAAAAACAATGCCAAAATTCTTATTTTTCTCTTTTTTGTTCACTTTGATTCCTAAAATAAATTAAATAAAAAAAGTTATCATAAGCTTGCATGTATTGTATGTCAATAAAAACTACACTACTATGGCAGAATTTTTGGTGTTTTTTTTTTAAGTTATACAATATATTACCGGTACCACATATAATGGAAATATTAAATACAACTCATAAAATAAGCATAGAACAGGTGCTCTAAAGTTTTTAAATGTGGAGGTGTAAAACAAAAACTTTTGCTGTAGCCTTAAGTAACAAACTAGGTTGTTAAAGAATAAGGTTTAAATTGTGAATTCACTCGCTTTTCTGAAACATTTGCAAATTTGACTAAACATTAGTGATGAGCGGCAGGGGCTATATTCGAATTTGCAATATTTCACGAATATTTTTTAGAATATTCATCATATATTTGCAAATTTCGAGAATTCGAGATTATTTTATTGAATGTGAAAAATCGGCAATGTAAAAATTGTGTAATGCAAATTTGTAACGTGAAATACAGGCGTGGGTCACATTGGCTACATTTTTCAAGCTGCTAAAAGTTTCATGAGTTTCTCCTGAGACTGGAGAAAATGGTTTAAACGGCAGAACATTACAATAGCTTTATATGCAGATAGAGTCAAGCGCTCCAATATATTTGTGATTGAGCTAATCGGCAGTAATTAGAATATTTTTTCGCACTACCTGCAACTTCACATTTTAGCAGGTCTGACTACAGATTACTGATTGGTACACTAAGTATTGTTGTGAACTTGACATTGCTTCCTTCTCATTGGCCCACAAGCAAGAAGCAGAGAGGAATCATGTGTTCAGATGGAAAAAAATGCTGAATATTCGATATAACAAATATATAGCACAATATTCAAAATATTCGCAAATTCTCGAAGTGGCGATATTCGCCATATGAATTCGCTATTCGAATATTCGTGCTCAACACTACTAAACAAAAGGAGTTTGAAAATAGATTCATATAAAGAAGAACCACAACCTTAGTTTTTTTTCTTAGACTCTTCCTTCCAATTTGTTTTTAGTGAAATGTACACTTAAAAATATAAAGTACCGTATTTTTCGCCCCATAAGACGCACTTTTTCTCTCCCCAAAATGGGGGGAAAATGTCCCTGCATCTTATGGGGCGAATGCCGACTGTTTTACATCGCTGGCTGTGATGTATGCGAGAGCGGGGAGGGACTGGGAGGAGGAGCTGGGGGCCGGCAATAGTGGCGGGGCGGTGCAGTCAGTGTACTATAGCCCCTCCACTCCAGTGCTGCACTATTCAAATATAAAATGTATTATTGAATTAAAAGTGATTACACATGCCCCCTCACTCCTATTATTACCGTACATCCTAACCGCTTCAGTAGAATGCAGGCAGGCAGGCCAGGCGGGCGGCAGCGTAACTCCCTGATGTCACGTGCCTGCGCCGCCTACTTTATGAATGAAGCAGGCGGCGCAGGCAAGTGACGTCAGTGAGTGATGCGCCGCCCGGCCTGCCTGCCTGCCTGCGTTGTACAGAAGCTGTTAGGATGTACGGTACTATTAGGAGTGGGGGGGCATGTGTAATCACTTTAATTCAATAAGACATTTTATATTTGTATACTGGTTCCAAACCCACCAAAAGCACACCTTTTGGCTAAATTTTTTTTTTTATTATTTTCCTCCCCAAAAACCTAGGTGCGTCTTATGGGCTGGTGCGTCTTATAGGGCGAAAAATACGGTAATACACTTTAAGAAAAAACAAGACTTTTAATATTTGAAGTATGAGTGACATATTTTCAAAATCTAATTTTGAATTATTATCTTTCAGAAATACTAAGATTCAGAAAACCTTGTTTTATCAGGTTTGTTGAACAGAAATTGAAAAAGTGAACTCATGAACCCCTGTGCTTATCTAACAGTACATTTAGAGAGAAGTGAAAAAAATGTCCAAGAAGAGACAGTGAATTAGAGTGAGAGGCAAACTAAGTACAAAATTCATTTTGCAAGTTTAAGTCATTGTCAATATTAGCAGAACTCAAGGTTTTCCAGCAAGGCAATAAGTTTGAGCTGGTTGAAGCAAGCATAATAATTAGACTTCCACAGCTAGACGAACATTAGCTTAGTCGAAAATCCCTATAATGAATTCTGTATATAGCTCGCTGAATAGAGTCTAAAATATAAAGTCTGTACTTACTCTACTTACGGCAATTTTAGGACTCACTAAATTATGTATGTGATTTCTCTCTTTTTCCAAATGTAATATTCTGTGCACGGGAGCAAGTATAGAATACACCCTCCAGTAAACTGGATATTAAATACTGGAATAAGAACACACAGTGCTTTACTAACAAGTGTTTTCCTTATTGGTAAGATTTTCTTTTATTAGCAAAGCTGTGTAGTATTTCAGTTTAAGGAAATGATGAATTATACTAAATAAAGTAAAACTACAGCAAACCCTAGACCCACCTGCTTGACATTCAGCATAGTAGACAGTATTTTTTATTATTATTATTATTATTATTATTATTATTATTATTATTATTATTATCATCAGTAGTACTAGTTGTAAAAACAGTAGTAGTATTAGTTTCAATAAGTAATTTAATAAAATATTAATAAAAAAAAAAGGAAACAGAAAAATGCAGGGGCATACAGAGATTTCATAGGACCCCATAGAAAAACTTGCTCCATCCCCAGGCCCATGCTCCATCCAATTTCCCAATATGCGTGAGGGTATGTTCACACGGCTGAAATCTGCCAATAATTTGCCACTGATTAAGCAGCTGGAAACCAGCATTTTCAGCTACTAAATCCACATCCAAAACTCACCAACAGTTTTCCCATTAACTTTAAGGTTAAAAACTTCACCTTGTGCACACAATGTAAAAAGGTAAAAGGTTTTTCAGTAGCTGATTTAAAAAAAACAATTAAGAAGTGGCATGTTGCTTCTTGGAATCAGATTTGATCAGGTATTTCATGTCAATGGGGATGCAGAAAAGCCTCAACCAAAGGGATGCCCAACCTGCCCTGATATCTGTAGGCTGTCCGAGAATGCTGGGAGTTGTAGTTTTGCAACAGATGGAGGGCCACAGGTTGGGCATCCCTGCTCTACTAATACTATTGTAAAAAAAAAAATAATAATAATTATGACAAATACATTTTTTATTTTAAAAATTGTAAGCAGAAAGTTGTTTTATGCCTCACCCACTTTAAAAAAAAAAAAACTTCAGACATCAGAAAATTTGGAACAGGAGCCTCATAAATATAACACTCCTTTTGAACAATATATTTCTCAATGTATTAACACCGGGCAGCTGGTATAAAAATATTGATAAACCACCTGCTTCATTTCACATAGTATATTATAAATCCATCTACCTGCAGCCATTAAGTCGGAGCTCAGTGCATACAAATTCATACAGTTAGCATGACTTCAATGGAAGCTGTAAAGAATCTCTTTGCACTGATCTCCAACTAGTAGTGGTTGATGAAAAATGCAACAAATCTATGTTGAGAACAAGAGTAGAAGCCTAGTACTGGGCTGCCCTACCCCTAGGTCCAAAGCAGTTCTGTAGTATGCATCTAAGGTAGGTCTATGGTAGGTATTCCATTGGTAAGAAGAAAGAGAAGTAAATGAGATGTCATTATACTGATAAAAGCAGGGGCGGGCATACCTCCTGTGCAGCTGGTTCAGCTGCACAGGGGCCCAGCAAGAAAGGGTGCCCATACCAGTGCCAGCAGAGGCGTTTATTTTTTATCTTTTATTTTTCATTCCCTACCTCTGCCAACAGGGTAACCTAGGCACCTTGGTGTGGAGGTCGGGAGGGGGCTGAGTTTTGGGGAGGGGCCTGATTAGCACTTACTGTGAATCTGATGCCCGTTTATGCCTATATTCCATAGCTGAAGGACCTTTGATGACATCATAGTCATGTGATCTTTTCAGCAGTGGAAGTGGAGGTAGGACCAGTGATGAGGTCACCGTCATGTGACCACTGACCAGTGCAGAAAGAGGCAGCGCTCAGCAGTGGAGACCTGTGATGCCATGGAATGAATGTAAGTGTCAGAGAATTGCTGGGAGATGTGGTTCTCCCCATTATACCCCCTCCCTGCTTATTGGGAGGGAAATATGTCATTTAACTGGGACTGTATGTTAGAGGGGCTGAAGGGAGGGGAGATGTGTCAGTTACATAGGACTGTATGTTATAGAAGACTATAAAAAAAGATATGTTTTTTACATAAGAATGTATGTTATAGAAGATTGGAGGGAGATGACTGGTGTTATTTACATAGGACTGGATATTTTTGAAGACTGGAGGGTAAGGAGTGATGTTATTTAGATGGGACTATGTGTTGGAAGGGGGTGAAGGAGGGGATTTAAGTTATTTACATAGGACTGTATGTTATAGAGAACTGTAAGAAAGAGAAGTTATTTACATGGGACTGGAGGAAGAGGACTGGTGTTATATAAATGAGACTGCATGGTATAGAAGACTGAAGGGAGAGGAGTAAAGTTATTTACATGGGACTGCATGGTATAGAAGACTGTAAGGAAGATAGGTTATTTACATGGGACTGTATCATATAGAAGATTATTTACATGGGACTGCATAGAAGACTGGAGGGAGAGGACAGGAATTATAATTTATGGGGGCACTACAGAGAAGATTATAACTCCGGGGGGTACGGCAGGAGGTATAATTACAGGGAGCATTGTAGGGAACATTATAAATACTGTGGGCAGTGGTGGAGGGCATTACTACTATTGAGGGCTCTATAGAAGTGCCTTATAGATTATAAGAGGTGCCCTATAGGGAGGCCTTATTAGTACTGAGGACACTGTAGGGAGCCTTATTACCATTGGGGATACTATTTGGGGGTGGCTTCCACCTAGCAGTGAGCCCGGTGATGTCCCTGGCACTAATGGACATGCTTTAGCGCAGCCTTAGCCTGTAAAATGGCTAGGGCAGCGCTAAAGCCACCCATCAGTGCCGGTCTGTGTTGGGCCCATGTTCATATGTGCCTGCATTATTGAGAAAAAAATGAATATTTGAATATATGCAAATGATACTCTAGGAGCAACGGTGGCCTTACTATTACACCTAGAGGCTCCGCTCTATCTGTAATTGCCCTCTGTACTTTAACATGGCCCGGTGGGATGACATTTTCACTGCCAGGCCCTGTCAAAGTAGGGAGCCTTGTATGTATTTGTATATAATAAAACATCATTTTTCTCAGCAATGCAGGTACATAAGAACATGGGACCAACACAGATGCCTTCAGCTGCCAAGCGCACATGTAACAGGTCAGTCCTTAATTGTCCAAGTGTATGAGGGAGTCCCTGAGGGATAGCTGAAGGCCTAGGGAGCATTTTTCCATCAGCTATGGACTTCATTGGGGGGAGAAAGCTGGCACTAAAGTGCCTAGGGCAGCATCAAATCTAAATATGGCCCTGGCTCCACAGCAGCAGCACAATGTAGTGTCACACATCACACTGCTGGTCTGTGTAGGAGGAGGAGCGGTGCGGCCGGGAATCTGCTGTGCTCCTCCTCCTACACAGACCAGCAGAGCAATGTGTGACACTACATCCTGCTACTGCTGTGGAGCGCCCACGGCTGAACTGTGATCATGAGGAACTAGATGAGTATATTTTTTAACTTCCTGTGACGGGGGGCACATATCTGACCATTACTACTGTGAGGGGGCACATATCTGGACATAACTACTATGTACTGGCACAAAGGGGGAATAATTACTATGTGGGGGCATTAAGGGGACCCGGTGTGTACAGTTATGCTTTGGGCAGAGCTAGAGGCGTGACCTAGTATGAAAAGAGCATATATACATATTGTAAACATATTCACAAGATGTTTTTTATTTGTACATATATGTTTATATTTGTATGTGTGGTTTGGGGGGGGGGGGGGGTACATCCTTTGCACAGGGGCCCTTTGCTGCCTGTGTCTGCCCCTGGATAAAAGGATGATGGTAAAAGGATTATGAGGCTAAAGATCATATGGATTTCACACTCGTGAGCAAGAGCAACTCCCACTGTGACAGATTTGGTCTTATAATTCATTACAAAGTAGGTCATTCTTTTCAATGGTTACCATATAATACAGGGATGGCCAACCTACGGCTCTCCAGCTGTTGCAAAACTACAACTCCCATCATTCTCATACTGCCTATAGCTATCAGCCTACAGCAGGGCAAGGTGGGAATTTAAGTTTTACAACAGCTGGGGAGCCGCAGGTTGGCCAGCCCTGATATAATATTACAAGAGAACAAGTAAGGCTACTTTCACACTAGCGTTCGGAGCGGATCCGTCTGATGTTTCATCAGACGGATCCGCTCCTATAATGCAGACGTTTGCATCCGTTCAGAACGGATCCGTCTGCATTATAACTTAGAAAATTTTCGAAGTCTGAAAGTAGCCTGAGCGGATCCGTTCAGACTTTACATTGAAAGTCAATGGGGAACGGATCCGCTTGAAGATTGAGCCATATGGTGTCATCTTCAAGCGGATCCGTCCCCATTGACTTACATTATAAGTCTGGACGGATCCGCTCGCCTCCGCACGGCCAGGCGGACACCCGAACGCTGCAAGCAGCGTTCAGGTGTCCGCTCACTGAGCGGAGCGGAGGCTGAACGCTGGCAGACGGATGCATTCTCAGTGGATCCGCCTCCACTGAGAATGCATTAGGGCCGGACGGATGCGTTCGGGGCCGCTCGTGAGCCCCTTCAAACGGAGCTCACGAGCGGACACCTGAACGCAGGTGTAAAAGTAGCCTAAAAAGGGAAATGTAAGGTCAACCTTAACTTCCCTTCATTCACTGAATAAAGTTTAAAAACAGAAGCTGAAAGTGAGTAGTCTCAAAGCTTGTTAATCTTTTAGGAATGGAAGCATAGTAAAATTAATTAAAATAAACATTTTCTGGCGTTATGTATTTTCTGTAATATCTAAGTAATGAATGATCATACATGGTAAAGACATTAAGGCTGGGTTCAGACCTGAGCGTACTGACCTGAGCGCTCTGTATGCGCGATTCTCCGGGCGTCACATATGCGGCTCCGGAAGTAAAGCGAACGCCCATTGTTGCGCGTTCCCGGAAGTCTATGTACGGGAACCCGCGACACTACGCCCCAAAGAAACTCCTGTACTTCTTGGGGCGTAGGGCGTTTTACAGCACGTTCGTACGCGCTGTAAAACGCTCAGGTGAGAACCATGCCCATAGGGAAGCATTGGTTCTTGCCTGTTGAGCGTTTTACAGCGCGTAGGAAAGCTCTGTAAAACGCTCAGGTGTGAACCCAGCCTAAAGAACACTCTAAAGTGTGCAACCCAGTGACTTCATTCTTGTGGGGTTTTTTTTACTTATATTTGTAATGCACTACTGTGCTTTATATAACATAAGGGCACATTTATCCTCCTCTGGATACAAAAATTGTGCAACTTTTTTGGGGGGTTTTAGTCCCCCTTCTCACTTTTAAGGTGAGTATTTATTTGTTGTTTTACCCTGATTAACCTCTGAGAGGCCTAAATGGTAGCCTCAGATTCTGCAATCAGTGATGAGCGCGGCATTTGATGGGTTCAATGATGGGGGAGGCGCGATCGCTACATGCAAAGAAATGCGCTTTGTGACAAAGTAATTAGTCACAAAGGAAATTTCTTTGTAAAATTTGGCGAAGCAGCCAAATCAAATTTTCTATAATTTTGCTCTTCTCTAGTAAGCACCATTTTATCAGCTATCATCACAGTTTTTTTCTCTCATTTATAATGTTGCATTACTTTGCTGATAGGTGAGAAAATAACTAAATATGAAACTAGATACACAATTTAATAAAAACAAAAAATGAATGTAACAAATACTCTTTACTTTTGCTTTTTTTTAAATATCTACTTGCATTAGACAATTGGCTAAATGTACAAAAATGCACTAAAATGCTGTATGTGCACAGTGTATACTGCATAAATTGCCTGTCTAAAAATTGGACAAAAGGTTCACGCAATTAATTGATTCTCATAGCACAAAATCATGAAAAGTGAAAGCCAAAATATACATGTTGAGGGCTGCACTCCAGCGCATTAACAGAAAAACTGCTGCCAACAGAAACACAGAAACACAATAGGAGTGCACTTAATCTACTTCAGATAATTACACTTCAAAATTTGTTCCTATAGGTAACAAGTAGAGAAGACAGAAAATAAAATTGGCTTAGCTTTCTTCTAATGCAAAACAGGAATATATTATAAGAAACAAAACCCGTTTTGTATTCCTCGCACAGCCACAACTGAAAGTATGGCATGTGCAGTACAAACAGTGTCCTGGAGCGATGTAAGCAGCAAAGAGGTTGCAGCTGATCAGCAGGAGGGCTGAGATTCAGTCCTTTAGGCCCCTTGTAGACAAGCGTGTCCGGATTAGGTCCGGATGCGTTGCGGATGTGTTCAGTGAAAACTGCGCGATTTTGCAAGCAAGTTCATTCAGTTTTGTTTGCGATCACGTTCAGTTTTGTTTGCGATTTAATGCGTTTTGCACGCGTCTTATAAAAACGGAATGTTTACAAACAACATCTCTTAGCAACCATCCATGAAAAACGCATCGCATATGCACTTGCTTGCGGATGCGATGTGATTTTCATGCAGCTCTATTCACTTCTATGCTGCGATTTTAATACACCGCAAAAGTGATGCATGAAAAACATTGCTCATGTACACAGCACCATTTAAATGAATGGGTCCGGATCCCATGCGGGCGCAATGTGTTTGCATCACGCATTGCACCCGCGAGCAATACTCGCTCGTGTGAAGGGGACCTTACTGATCGAATATTTATGGCCTAAAGAGAGTACTATGCTGCCTTATATACACATCTATCTGAGCTCATTTGCAAAGTGTTTTTTCAATGGAAAAAAGTTTATTTTTACTTAATTATTTTGTTTAATTAAATGTTTGTTTGTTTGTTTTTTTTTTACAATTTAATAGTCCCATAAGGGGACTATAATAGGTGATCTTTTGATCTCTTCTAAAATACATTGCACTGCAAAGAGGTTTAGCCTAAGGTCTCTTAGTGATCGCCGTAAAAATTAGTATTGGAGGTCACTAAGGGGTTAAAAAATATTGTACATATTTGGGGCCACCACAAGTAAAAGAATCCAGTAAAGTGAACTGGTTGTTCATACATGGCATTAAAAAAAAAAAAGCCAAGGAAGAGTTCCCCCCTCAGTATCACTAAAATCTACAACCTAAAATAAAAATAAAAAATCAAGACCTCAAATTAAAAATGAGTGACCATTTTAAGTTTTAATTTGTTTAACAATCATTATTTTTATTTATATTACGCCACCATATTCCTCAGCACTTTATAATTCAGATGTTTCATGTACAAAACAAAAGACATCACAAAGTTATAGGCTAATATACAACTGAAACACTAGAAGTGAGGGCCCTGCTCACAAGTGCTTACAATTTATAAGGACGTGGGGGTTATTGTTATATGAAGTTTCAATTCTGAGAGATAGAGATGTGAATTTGCATATACTTTTCCTAGAAACCAAGAGTAGCGTTGCCTCACATACAATACTCATGCATATTTTTGGTCTCCCTAATGATAAAAGGCACCCTTAAGAGTACCCCACAAGGCCATTCAACCAAGCAAGGTAAATTTCTCTTGAGACATTCTGGTTCTCTTGTCCTACTAGAAAGAGAACTAGCTTGAATGTTTCATTGAGAGAAGTGTAAGTTTGGTGGGATATTCTAGTTCTCTTGTTTCAATTTCAGTTAAATATTACTTTGGGGGTCTCTCTGGTTCATCTGAAATTGATCCCAAAATGGAATGGCTCATTCTTAATAAAGTTGTCTACTTTAGCTATATTGATTACCAGTGGCATAGCGTGGGTTGCCAGCGCCCGCGGCAAGCCAAATATTGCGCCCCCTCCCCCCAACTTGTAGAAATGCCCCTTTTTGCACAGACAGAACTGAATAGGGTCTTCTAAAACCCAGTAGCTCTGCTCACCTGTGATCACCAGGATCTCTAGGTCCACTAGAGAAAGCAGTGTAGCTGCTTCCTCTATTCACTGCATAGCGCTCATTGGGGGTCATTTAGTAAGTACGCTACATCTGTTTAAGGTGTAAAAAAAAGTCACAAATAAAAACTTTTTTAATGCCTGTGCAACAATATTTTGTCATAAAGGCGTTTTTGTGCCAATTGGGAGTGGAAGGCAAGACATGGCGTGGGCTGGCTCGGGGACTGGACATCGGGTCTCACACATTTACCACCTTTTACGCCTGGAAACAGGTGTAAAAGAGGAGTAAAAACTACTTCATTCAGGAGCTTAAATCTGGTGCCCTACATGTAAAGAATTCCAAATTAAAGACGAGCACCAAGTACAGTACATGTACAGCACTTGGTCATTATGGAGTTAATAAGGGTGATTATTACTGTGAGGGCCTAATTGGAGTCTGCACACCAGGCACATGGGAATATTACTAGTACTATTCTGAGCCTGCTATGCAGACCACTTAAAGGGGTTGGCCAGTTTATATTACTAGCTGGATATGTGCTGGTAAAAGCACATGTGCAGCTAGCAATAGGCATTTTTAAACTATTGGCACTGAAGTCTGATTAATATGAATAATTCATGTTTACACTCAGGTCCCTTGATGCTGTGCTGGGGACATGGCCGCTGATGGAGGGTTCTGTCCATCAGCGGTCTCCATTCACCTACTTTTTTTCTAGTTGCAAGGCCTTGAGGTGGAACCACTGGGTGGGTACTTTTTCTATTATGGAGATTAGTTAATATATGTGATGACTAAGGATGAGCGAACACCTGGAAGTTCTGGTTCACTGGGTTTGGTCGAACTTCAGCTCAAAGTTCGGGACCCGAACTTGACCCGAACTTTACCCTGAACCTGAACCCCATTGAAGTCAATGGGGACCCAAACTTTGGGACACTAAAATGCCTGTAAAATATAGTCATAGTAAAAGCTATAGGGATTCAAAATATGGATAGGGAAATTACATAAAGAATAGAATAGAAAAATAAATAATAATCTTGAACTAGGAGGCGGAGGTCAAACTGGAGTAGGAGGTTGAGGAGGCGGCAGACTTGGTGGTGTAGGTAGAAGCGGTGGTGGTGGAGGAGGAGGAGGTAGCCAACAATATTTTTGTAGGAAAACATTTGAAAAAAGAAAAAAGAATGCAAAGAGAAAGTACACTGGAGTATAACATTGGCTGGGTGCGGCCGGTATACTTGTCTATTCAGCACAAGGTACGGAAAAGTCCTGTGAGATCCATGCCTGGTTCATTTTAATGATTGTGAGCTTGTCCAAATCACCCCCCCCCCCCTGTCGTGCTTAACATACATTCGGACAATACACTGGTCGCAGGGCAGGCCAGCACCTCCAAGGCGTAAAGGGAAAGCTCAGGCCATGTGCCCAATTTGGAGACACAGAAGTTGAATGCGGCAGACTCATCAGTCAGTACGTGTAGGCGTGTGCACATGTACTGTTCCACCATGTTGCTGAAATGCTGCCTCCTGCTAAGACGTTCCATATCAGCTGTGGTGCTGGTTGTTGTGGCGTGCTAAGCTTTTCTACATTTCGGCCATGCTAACCCTCCCTTCTGAGGTGCTGGCGGTGCCCCAGCTGCGTTGGTGACTTCTTCCTCCTCCTCTGATTTTGCCTTGTGCTTCCATTGAGCCCCCACTGTCAGGTGGGAATGCCATCAGCAGCGCGTCTACCAGCGTGCGCTTGTACTCTCACATCTTCCGATCACACTCCATTGACAAAATTAAGGATGGCACGTTGTCATTGTAGCAGGGACCCAGAAGGGTGGCCACCTAGTAATCAGCACTGGTTAGAATGTGTGCAAGTCAGAGGTCATTGCACAGGCACTGCAGCATGTAGTCGCTCATGTGTGCCAGGCTGCCCAGAGGCAACGACAAGCTGTTCTCTGTGGGAGGTGTATCATCTGTGTCCTCTGTATCCCCTCCGTCTATGCTCCAGTGATGCCCATGAGCTGCTTTGGGTGCCACCCTGCTGTGAACACAGTTCCTCCTCCTTATCATCCTCCTCATTTTCCAGAACTGTGCCATGGCTGCACAATTGTGCGTCTGAAGTTTGATAGAGAGCATTTGGATGATCCAGAAGAGGATTGGAAGAATTTCATATGGTCAGATGAAACCAAAGTAGAACTTTTTGGTAAAAATTCCCAACTTGTCGTGTTTGGAGGAGAAAGAATGCTGAGTTGCATCTAAAGAACACCATACCTACTGTGAAGCATGGGTGTTAAAAATCATGCTTTGGGGCTGTTTTTCTGCAAAGGGACCAGGACGACTGATCCGTGTAAAGGAAAGAATGAATGGGGCCATGTATCATGAGATTTTGAGTGAAAACCTCCTTCCATCAGCAAGGGCATTGAAGATGAAACGTGGCTGGGTCTTTCAGCATGACAATGATCCCAAACACACCGCCCAGGCAAAAAAGTAGTGGCTTCGTAAGAAGCATTTCAAGGTCCTGGAGTGGCCTAGCCAGTCTCCAGATCTCAACCCCATAGAAAATCTTTGGAGGGAGTTGAAATTCCGTGTTGCCCAGCGACAGAGCCAAAACATCACTGCTCTAGAGGAGATCTGCATGGAGGAATGGTCCAAAATACCAGCAACAGTGTATGAAAACCTTGTGAAGACTTACAGAAAACATTTGACCTCTGTCATTGCCAACAAAGGGTATATAACAAAGTATTGAGATTAACTTTTGTTATTGACCATATACTTATTTTCCACCATAATTTGAAAATAAATTCTTAAAAAATCAGACAATGTGATTTTCTTTTTTCTTTTTTTCATTATGTCTCTTATAGTTGAGGTATACCTATGATGAAAATTACAGGCCTCTATCATCCTTTTAAGTGGGAGAACTTAATTGCACAATTGGTGGCTGACTAAATACTTTTTTGCCCCACTGTATTGTGGGACAGCCACTGCCATAAGGTTTTTAAAAGTCTCCGTCTCCACCAGATGGAATGACAGCATTTCAAAGGCCAGGAATTTTGAAATGCTGGCATTCAGGGCCAGGTATTGCGAGTGGGTAGGGGGGTACTTCCTCTTTCTCTTCAGTGTTTGGGAGATGGACAGTTGAACGCTTCCATGGGACAGATGCTTTGTGATGGTGCCACATCTTCTGTTTGCGGGGTGGCAGGTGCAACTCTCACTCCAGAGGGGGAGGAAGAGGGCGAGACTGCAGCAGAAGAGGGAGTAGGAGGAGCCTAAGATGTTTAGTGGATTTTGAGGTGTTTACTCCACTGCAGCTCGTGCTTTGCACTTAGATGCCTGGTCATGCAGGTGGTGATCAGGTTTAGAACATTTATGCCTCGCTTCAGGCTCTGATTGCACAGTGTGCAAACCACTCGCGTCTTGTCGTCAGCACATTGTCTGGAAAACTGCCACACCAGGAAACTCCTTGGAGCTGGCTTTGGTGTGCTCAATCCCTGGGTGCGGTGGGCAATAGCAAGCGTACTGGCTAGGGGACGGCCACTCTGCTTTTGCACCCTGCTCCCTCTTTTGCTTTGCAGCTGGCGCTGTGTGACCACCACCTCTTCCTTATTGTTGATCGCGAATATTCCAATGGCAAACTTTTATCGCGAATACTGGCACTTTGAGAATTTGCGAATATCTAGAATATAGTGCTATATCTTCGCAATCTTGCTTGTGGGCCAATGAGAAGGCTGCAATATCTTTGACTTTGAGTAGTGTTGATCGCAAATTTTCGTATCACAAATTTTTATTGCAAATATTCCGATTGATGATTTTTGCAATCAAGAAAATAATGACTGGAGATCACGAATTCTCAAGTTCGCCACATATTTGCGAAATATCGCAAATTCGAATATTGCCCCTGCCGCTCATCACTGCTCTTCCTTCGAACTGCACACGTCACTCGCATGACCTTGATTGTGAGGTCTAGGACCTCATCATCCTCCACATAATCTTCCACCCACTCCTCACCCCTTTCCTCCTTGCCGGTCTGCACACTGCAGAAAGCCGCAGCAGTTGGCACCTGTGTTTCATCATCATCAGAGACATGCTGCGGTGGTCCTCAGATGTCCACATCCTGAAACATAAGTAGTTGGGCATCAGTGCACTCAATCTCTTCCACTTCTGGGGCAGGGCTATGTGGCTGGCCCACTTAAACCTTGCCAGCAGAGTCATCAAAAAGCATAAGAGACTGCTGCATGACTTGGGGCTCAGACTGCTTGGCTGATTTGCAAGGGGTTGAGGTTAAAGAGAGATGCCCATGGGCTGCAGGTGCAAACTTTGCGCTTTCAGCAAGGGACCTGGTGGGAGACAATGTGAAGGAACTGGAGGCACTGTCAGCCACCCAATCTACTTCCGCCTCTACTTGTTCTGGCCTCACCATTAGTACACCGGTATTCGGGCCTACAAAATACAGATGAACATTCTGTCACCTACGTGCACCTAAGGAAGGTGTTTTATTTGGATGTGTAGCTGGCACAGATGGACCATGTCCTCTCTCTGCAACAGGAGATCCACCAACACCAGCAGCACCACGACCAGAGCCATATCCCTTATTTGATGCTCTTATTCTTTGAGGTCACCCACTGAACTAACAGACAGATTAACTATATTAATTTCCCTGTCACGTATGCAATGCAGGTGTACCTCACACAAAAATTGGGTATATTTCACCCACCGAACTAACAGACGGATTAACTATATTTATTTCCCTGTCAGGTATGCAGTGCAGGTGTACCTTACAACAAGAATGGGAATATGTCACCCACCAATCTAACAGACGGATTAACTATATTCATTTCCCTGTCACGTATGCAATGCAGGTGTACCTCACACATAAATTGGGTATATTTCACCCACTAAACTAACAGACAAATTAACTATATTTATTTACCTGTCAGGTATGCAGTGTACAGTAGGTGTACCTCACAACAAGAATGGAAATATGTCACCCACCAATCTAACAAATTGACTAACTATATTAATTTCCCTGTCACTTATGCAATGCAGGTGTATCACACAAAAAATGGGTATATGTCACCCACCGAACTAACATACAGATTAACTATATTTATTTCCCTGTCACGTATGCAGTGCAGGTGTACCTCACACAAAATATGGGAATATGTCACCCACTGAACTAACAGACAGATTAACTTTACAGATTATATTTTTGTGTCAGAGGTACCAAGATGGTGAATTGCACCCACAAAAAATTGCTATAGGTTACCCACAGAATTAACAGCCATGTAAATTACCATATTTTTCGCCCTATAAGACACCCTGGCCCATAAGACGCACCTAGGTTTTAGAGGAGGATAATAAGAAAAAAAATAATTTTTCATTAGACCTCAGATCAGGTCAGCAATCAGACCCCCAATATTAGTCAGACCTCAGCTCACGGCCCCAATCAGACCCCCAATGTTAATAAGACCCTTAATAAGACCTCAGATCAGACTCCAATGTTAATAAGACCCCAATCAGACCGCAGATCAGAGCCCAATATAAAGAAGACCCCCCAATTCAGACTTCAGATGAGACCCCATGCCTCATATCATCCCCCTACTATATCTGATAACCCCCAGCCATATTTCTTTGCTCCCAGCCATGTTTAATCAGCCCCAGCCATGTTTGATCAGCCCTCAACCATGTTTCAGCAGCCCCTAGACATGTTTCAGCAGCCCCCAGCCATGTTTCAGCAGCCCCCAACCATGTTTGATCAGGCCCCAGCCATGTTTTAGCAGCCCCCAGCCATGTTTCAGCAGCCCTCAGCCTCAGATCACAAAATAAATAAACCACTCACTGCCTGCGCTCTGTCTTCCTCCTCAATTGGCTGTGTTGTGAATCGGCGCACACAGCATGAGGTCACAGAGCACCCTCATGCTGTGGGCAGCCACTGCACATCCAACAGCCGAGGACCAAGAAGCAGTGAGTACAGAGCCTTCACCGCTTCCTGGTCCTCCGGTACTAATGAGCGCTTCCATAATGGAAGCGCTAATTAGGATTCACTACATGAGACGTAGTGGCATTTTCCCCCCACTTTGGGGGGGGAAAAGTGTCTTATGGGGTGAGAAATCCGGCATTATATTTCTGTGTCAGGGGTGCAAAGATGGTGCATTGCACCCAGAAAAGATCGCTATAGGTCACCCACAGAATTAACAGCCAGATTAATTATGATATTTCTTTGTCAGGGGTGCAAAGCTGGTGTATAGCACCCAAAAAAATTCACTATAGGTCACCCATAGAACAAATAGCCAGATGAGATTCCTAACACTGTCCCTCACTTCAGCTGCCTGCTTCCTGTCCCTGCACTTCTCAGAGCTGATTGGCTGTGCTACACGTGATCCAGCTTTTATAGAGGCTGGGCACATGATGCATCAGCCAATATTACCCATGACATTAGTAGGCATGGCTGTGATGGCTTCTAAGTGACAACAGCTTAAAAGCTTGTTGATTGGCTGCCTTGCAGACTTTCAACAAACTGGGTGATTTTTTAATTTTTCATTTTCGCCCTCCTAAAGCCATAACTTTTTTTTATTTTATCATTCAAATAGTATTATGAGGGATTGTTTTTTTGTGGGACAAGATACACTTCCTTATGGCACCATTTATGGTTGCATACAATGTGGTGGAAAGCTGAAAAAAAACATCCCAATTTTTCTGTTTGCCATATGGGATAAATATTTTAATAGCACCCATGATGTTTATTTTGTTTTAATTGTTTCTGTATTTTTATTTTTATTTTGGGGAAAGGAAGTGATTTGAATGTTTATATATTTTTTAAATATTTTTAAACCTTTTTTCTTTTTTTTAAATACTTTTTAATAGTAAAACATGGCATGGTTCCCTTTAAGGGAATACATACAGGAGTAAGGAACATATTATATTGTAGCCACTAGTGCATATGTTTGGATTTTGCAAAGTACAATAATTTATAGACAGCTAGGGGGGAATTTATCATTTAGAGTGTTTTTTGTGTCTGTTTTAAGTGTCAACACAATTTTGAAAGTGGTGTGGGTTGTGCAGGAGGGGAAAGGTCGCATAATTTTGAGCAGAAAGTCGCGTGCCACACTTGCCACATTTTAATGCCAGAAAATTTCCGTACCAGGTTTCATAAATGTCCCCCCTAAAATTTAAGAAAAAGTAAACCAGTGGCCTTCTATTACATAAGCACAGTAGATTGTCCAGGCTTTCTAGACAGCATTACAAACAATAATAATCTTTATTTGTTTAAAGCCAACATATTCCACAGCTCTTTACAATCAGAGGGTTCATGTGCTTAGTAACGAACAAGTCAACAATTAAGGCAAGAGGAATGAGGGCCCTGCTTGCAAGATCTTGCAATTTATGAACAGATAGGGTTGACGCAGAAGAAAAAATTACTTGTTTTGTACAATGGTCATGCCATTATAAAATATGGTAGTAGATATAAAGTTGCACGAGTCATCACTAACAGAGATTCTGTATCTGTAGTGCTTTTGAGCGCGTGGGGTGAGGTAGATACAGATGGATGATGGATCCGGATCTGAAGGATAAGGTTGAGGAGGGATGAATGGAGAAGAGTTAGATTAGAGGATGTGGTAGGCCACCCTAAATAGATTCTTTTTTAGGGAATGCTTAATACTGTGGATGTTGGATATTGGGAATTAAGTATCTAATTGCTTGGGGTAGGACATTCCAGAGAACTGGTGCAGTTCAAAAAAAGTGAGAAGTGAGAGGTTCTGATTATGGTAAATGTAAATCTTCAGGATGGAATGGAGATGCATTCAGGATGGAATGGAGAGGGGACAATTTAGTGAGGAGGAGACCAACTAACAGTGAGTGACAGTAATCTAGATGAGAATGAGAGTTTTTGTTGTTTCCAAATAAGAAAAGGGTGAATACTAGAGATGTTTTTTGAGGTGAAGGTAGCATGAGCTGGTGAGTGATTAAATATAGGTAGGGGGTGAAGAAAAGATCAGTATAAAACATGACACCAAATGCACTGACTAGGTGTTAAGGTAGTGCCACACACACAGAGAAATATTAGGTTTAGGTTAGCAGATGAAGAAAACACAAGTACTGTATTTTGGTTTTTAAAAGATTCAGTTTAAGAAGAAGGCATAATGTTAGAGACAGTGGACAGGCAGTTACTGGGTTTCTGTAGTACAGCTTGAGGTGATGTCATGGAATGACTTGTAGAATTGAGTGTCATCAGCATATAGATAAAACTGAGAGCCATATCTATTGATATGTCAGTCTGTCCAATAGGGATATACTGTAAGTATTTTATAAATTGATCTCAGATCTCAATTGATCTCCGATACAAAACATTTTGATGCCAAAGTATAATACTTGTTGTGCGATAAACTTTAATTAATAATCTCTAATTATAATTAGAGATGTCCCGAATAGTTCGCCGGCAAATAGTTCCCAGAAAACATAGCTTGTTTGCGTTCGCCGCGGCGGGCGAATATATGCGATGTTCGGTCCGCCCCCTATACATCACCATTAAGTAAACTTTGACCCTGTACCTCACAGTCAGCAGACACATTCCAGCCAATCAGCAGCAGACCCTCCCTCCAAGACCCTCCCACCTCCTGGACAGCATCCATTTTAAATTCATTTGGAAGCATTCTTAGTGAGAGGAGGGACAGTGTAGCTGCTGCTGATTTAATAGGGAAATCAATAGCTAGGCTAGTGTATTCAGTGTCCACTACAGTCCTGAAGGAATCATCTGATCTCTACTGTAAGGACAGCACCCCAAAAAGCCCTTTTTAGGGCTAGAACATCAGTCTGCTTTATTTTTATTTTTTTTCCTGTGTAATCTAATTGCAGTTGCCTGCCTGCCAGCATGTGTGTCAGGCTCACAGCGTATACCGTGCCCACTTGCCCAGTGCCACCACTCATATCTGGTGTCACAATAGCTTGCATTTAAAAAAAAAAATAATAATTTTTTGACTGTAATATAATACCAGTCATTTTCCTTCACAAGTGTGCGTTTCAGGGCCTGCCAGGGCACAGTGTCACACCAGTGCAACTCATATCTGGTATAACAATAGTGCACATTTAAAAAAAATATACAATTTTGACTGTAATAGATTGAATAGCAGTTAGTTGTCTGTAAGCGTGTGTGTCAGGCCTACAGCGTCTACTCTGCCAACTTCTGCCAGTGCACAGTGCCACTCATATCTGGTGTCACAGTAGCTTGCACGCATAGTACAACTTAACTAATCTAAAAAAAATGACAGGCAGAGGCAGGCCACCCCGCAGGGGCCATCGTGGTCGTGGTGCTGTGATTCTCTTTGGCCCTAGAATAATGCCCAGTGTTCAGAGGCCACGTACCCTGAACTCGAAAAGTTCTGAGGACATAGTTACCTGGCTAACACAGGACACCCAATCTTCTACAGCTTCCGCTCGGAACCTTGACGCACCATCCTCCTCCAGCTTAGCTTCGGGCACCTCTCAAGTTACCACTCGCCCGCCTGCCGCCACCACCAACACTAGCACCACAGTCGCTTCACTTGATCTGTCAGAAGAGTCATTTACACATCAGTTGGAAGAAATTAGTGATGCACAACCATTATTGCCAGAGGATGTAGATAACAGGGATATGTCTCAGTCAGGCAGCATTACACACATGGACGTACGGTGTGATGATGATGATGTTGTACCCGCTGCTGCTTCCTTTGCTGAGTTGTCAGATACAAGTGAAGAGGTTGATGATGACGATGTGTCCGTGGATGTCACGTGGGTGCCCACTCAAAGAGAAGAAGAACAGGGGGAAAGTTCAGATGGGGAGACAGAGAGGAGGAGAAGACAAGTTGGAAGCAGGGGGAGGTCGTCGCAAGGAGCTAGTAGCACAGTCAGACAGCATGCATCGGCACCTGGGGTCAGCCAGACAGCACGCCAATCAATGCATGCTGTTGCCACCACCAGAATGCCGTCATTGCAGAGCTCAGCAGTGTGGCATTTTTTTTGTGTGTTTGCCTCTGACAACAGCGATGCCATTTGCAACCTGTGCCAAAAGAAACGGAGTCGTGGGAAGTCCAACACCCACCTAGGTACAACTGCTTTGCGAAGGCACATGATTGCACATCACAAACGGCTATGGGATCAACACATGAGTACAAGCAGCACACAAACTCAAAGCCGCCATCCACCTCCTGGTCCAGCATCTTCAGCCACGTCAACCACTGCTGTCCTCCTTGCCCCCTCTCAACCATCCGCCACTCCGTCTCTCGCCTTGAGCAGTTCCTGCTCATCTGCCCACAGTCAGGTGTCTGTCAAGGACATGTTTGAGCGTAAGAAGCCAATGTCACAAAGTCACCCCCTTGCCCGGCGTCTGACAGCTGGCTTGTCTGAACTCTTAGCCCGCCAGCTTTTACCATACAAGCTGGTGGAGTCTGAGGAATTCCAAAAATTTGTAGCTATTGGGACACCGCAGTGGAAGGTACCCGGCCGAAATTTCTTTGCTCAAAAGGCAATCCCCAACCTGTACTCGATTGTGTAAAAGGAAGTAATGGCATTTCTGGCACACAGTGTTGGGGCAAGGGTCCATCTGACTACTGATACCTGGTCTGCAAAGCACGGTCAGATCAGGTATCACAATGATGCGACCACCTCTATGAGTGTGTTGGCAATGGCAATGTTGGCACACCCCAGATGATAAGGTCGTTGCTTCATTGTGAACAGACCAAAAGCGATCGGCTGGATAATTTTGCATAGAAAAAACATTCATTTTCTTTGTGATCATCTAAGGTGATCATTAAAGCCTACTAGGCCAACAATGGGCCCACACTGCAGAATCATTTTTTTTTGGGTCACTTAACTGTCACTGAACTACCTCAGCACGACCATAGGCTTTGTAAAACCCCCATCGCCTGCAATCTCCCAAACGTGCGCATGAGCACAGTCATAACTACACCAAGATTGACGCATAGAGGAATAAAATTTATGTCATGAGTGTGTCAACTATTGACAACTCTTTGCGGTTGTCTAAAATCTATTCCATACACGTCCCCTGATAGGGGATGTAACAGGGATTAAACTGATAAGAATAGAACTACTTAACACACCTCTCATATCACACATGGTGGCACATTAGATTGCACGCGCAGTTCCCCAAATTTAAAGTAAGAGGACCGACCAAGCATCTTTTTCCATCTCCCGGTTCCTAAAATCGATGCCATATACACGTACCCTGATAGGGGACGTAACAGGGCTTAAACTGATAAGAATAGTACTACTTAACACACCTTATAATAATAATAATAATAATACTAGTGGACGTAACAGGGATTAAACTGATAGGAATAGTACTACTTAACACACCTTATAATAATGCAGAGAGAGGCAACGCAGAGAGAGGAGTCTGAAGAAGAGGAGTCAGAGGAGGATGGTGGCTTTGAGGAGGTGGAAGACCAAACACAGCAGGCGTCCCAGGGGTCTTGTTGTCACCTTTCGGGGACCCTTGGTGTTGTACGTGGCTGGGTGGAGGAAGAGACCTTCATTGACATCAGTGAGGACAAGGAATGGCACATGGCTAGCTTGGTATCCAACCTTGTGCAAATGGGGAGTTTGGTCTGTCACTGTGAAGCGGGCGTAACCCTTACAATACCTGATCGATACAACATCATACCTGATGTTTTAAAGCACGTTATTCCAAACAATTTAGGAATGTTAGGTGATTTATGCCCTTTATGGATTAAAACAAGACTCTGCGTCAACTATGTAATTTTCCATGGATCCCCATCCGGCATGCCACAGTCCAGGTGTTAGTCCCCTTGAAACAACTTTTCCATCACTATTGTGGCCAGAAAGAGTCCCTGTGGGCTTTAAAATTCACCTGCCTATTGAAGTCTATGGCGGTTCGCCCGTTCGCGAACATATGCGAACAGAAAATTTTATGTTCGCGACATCACTAATTATAATAAATTTTATTCACTATTTGCTTCACTGTTAATTTGGTTGTAACTAAAAATACATTAAAGGGAACCTGTCACCTGGATTTTGGGTATAGAGTTAAGGACATGGGCTGCTAGATCGCTACTAGCACATCCGCAATATCCATTCCCCATAGTTTTCTGTGCTTTTATTGTGTCATAAAAACTATTTTATATATATGTAAATGAGGCTACTTACATTTCTGGAGCCCAGCCACGCCCAGGGTGAAGGAGCCCAGCACTGTCCCTCATCCTCCGAATCTCCTCCTTGCTCCCAGACATCACAAAGCTAGAGCGCCGTCATCTTGCGGTGCGCGAGCTAGCGCATGCGTAGTGTCGGCATAGTGTTCCTTCCCTGTGCTGGCATTAGCCTCAGTGAACGAACTGCGCATGCGCTAACTCACACATCGCGAGATTGCGGCGCTCTAGCTTTGTGACGTCGGGGAGCAAGGAGGAGATTCGGATGGAGATTTGGAGAGATGCGGGGCGGTGCTGGGCTCCTTCATAAGTGGGTGTGGCTGGGCTCAGAGTCAGAGAACGCTGGACTTATCTCTGAAGCATGGAGAAGACAGGACTCATCTAAGGTTAATTTACATATATATATAAAATCATTTTTTTTACACAATAAAAGAACAGAGAGCTATGGGGACTGGATATTGCGGATGTGCTAGCGGCGATCCAGCAGCCCATGTCCTCAGCTCTGTACCCAAAATCCAGGTGACCGGTTCCCTTTAAGTACAATCCATTCTAAAATGAACAGTGAAACATATTTACTGTTTACTGATTATCTCATGTTATTATTATGATCAGTGCCTTATGCCTTATGTCATAGCAATGTCCAGATCATTGCCTTATGCCATTGCAATGTCCCTCTGACCTTAGAACAAACTACCTACTATGCAAATATTGAACAAGCATAAGCAAAGATACCTTAATTGAACCATATGACCATCTGTTCGAGTTATAGAAGCATGGATCAGGTCCCAAAAAGTGTCTGCATGGCTACCACTTCTTTACAGACACTCTCTACTGTGATGAGTAAAAAAATATATATAATTCTAGAGTAAACATTGTTCCTACTTACAAAGTTTAGTAAATCTTCTTCTTTAAATGTAACTCAAATTGTGCAATATTAATAAAATGAAGCCAATATGAAACATCTTCTAAATTAGGTGTAATTGAGTTTCCGTCAGCTGGGGATATGAATCATAACTGAATTGCTTCATAAGAAGGAAGATAATTTCAATATATTCTGTGCCTTAAATGAATTATTTACTAATCTCTCCACAGGACACTTATCTCCCAGTTAGTTGTCCTCAGCTATTTGGTCATAATGGAAACTTGTTCTCAGCTATTGCCTTGTACAAATTTGCAAAACTTATTCCAATAGTAATTAATAGATTATTTTTTTTACTTCCTTTAAGTTATACTTTTCTTTAAGATTTGAAATAATAATACATTAAAGGATTAGATTACTGAAGAATTTTAAATTTAAAAGGGTATTAAAAGAAAACGATTCCCTTGCTAACATTGGGACAAAACTGTTATCACAAAGCGTGAGGAACTTTACCTTGTTATCAAAATGTAAATACGGCTAAAATTTTATGAGCTTTCAAAAATGCATAAATCATGCTGTTTAATTTTTATTATTAAGGTACAATTGTGCACTTTAATGTCAATATAGCTGGTATCTTAAAAGGGCTATTCCCCAAAGAATATTGGAGCTGATGTACTAATCCCATAGAAGACTGTTTAGACATGCACCAGAATTATCACAGTGGCTCAGGCTGGATGATAAATTTGGTGCATGGCTACACAATTTTGACAAACTCTATACCATTTATTGGCTGAGTTAATTTTAGACTAGAGATGAGCAAATCAATTCTTTAGAATCAAAATTTGAGAGCGAGACAGAGAAAGAGCACACAAGAGAGAGAGTTGACCTAGATAAATCAGACCCAAAATTTTTTTTTTCTCATCTCTATTTGAGACAGAATTTTATACAAGAATTATGGCTCATTTTTGGCACTAAATGTTGCATATTAGGTCGCCCTCCTTTCCAATGAAGCCATGCCCATTGAAAAGTAAATTACATCCAGTTGTAAGGCTAGGCACCAATAATTTGTCTAAACCTAGATGCATCAAATTACACCAAACATTGGTCCTTTTAACTTCCAACTGGGGCAGAAAATAGTATTTCATGGGCCTCACTGTTGGTCATAGCCTACTGTAGGTCAAAAGTTTTAAAAATGTACTCAATTTATCTTAAAATGTATACAGTAGAATCATAAAGTAAAGTAAAGTGGACTACAATTAGTTCTGTGAATGATCCTAGACTTTGGTGCTACTTGTTACTAAAAGTGAGGCAATTATGTGCATCTACTGTAGGTTTAGAGAAAGTTCTAAAAAAGAAGCATAACAACAGGAAAATGGTATGTCAATGTGTACTCCATCAGGGGGCTGAAGAATTAGCAAAATTAAGGTAAAAATGTAGCTACACCCACAAATTTATTTAGCCATTACTTAGTAAATGTAAGCTGTTTTACATGGAGCAAACCACTCTACAAACATTTTATACATTTGTCACAAATGACAGGGAGATGATAATGATAGAGGATCAGGAGTACCGCAGTAGATGGTGAAATATACGCATAAAGGGGCTCCCGGAGACTTGGGCACCCACCTGCGCAAGGTGACAATGGACATATTTGTGGATTTAGTAGGCCAAGAAGCAGCCACATCGATAACAATAGAGCGTGTACACAGAGCTCCCAGACCGACACCAAAGCCCTCGGAGAGACCCAGAGATGTGGTGTGCAGTATCTTATCATTTGTGGACACTGCCCGCGTATTATCGACAAACAGAGAAAAAGGCCAACACACATATGAAGGCGCGGATATAGCCATATATCAGGATATTGTGCCATCTACATTTGCAAAGCACCACATCATGAAGCCGCTACTAGAAGCCCTGAGAGCCCAGAGAATTCCATACACATGGATGTTCCCCTTCGACATCTCTATCCTTAAAAATGGGAAAAGAATAACGATTCACATGCTAGAAGATTTTGAAAAAGCCTGGCCGACCCTGGGAATCAAACCGGTAGAGGTATCCATCTGGATGCCAGTAGCTCAACATGCTGCATTACCGCAGCTCCTGAAAATTAAGCCCTGTAGAAAGATCTCTAAAGCTAAAGCAGCAAAAAACATGAGCATACCAACGTTCCCTCCTCTATGAAGGACTGGAGCTGCAGAGGAGGTTCCACTCTTCCACTAAATGTGGCCACCCTCCTGTATGATGGATTGCTAGACCAAGATATGGAGAGGGTTATAGGGTCAGCAGAATAGAATACAGAAGGATACTGGGCAATGGCTAGTCCATGACTGTAAAGAAACAGTTATAATACATGTTAAAATAGTTATTGTTTGTATTTACTTTACACTTCCTGAACCTTGCCCCAGCTGGATGATGTCTTTTGGGAACCCTATGCATTCCCCCACTACTCCTTCTCCCACCCCCCCCCACCTATCCCACTTTCCCCCGCCTATCCCACTCCCCCTCTTTGAACCCGGAAGACATAACTTAACATATATTGTTAGAGAGACTCTCATCTAAAGAAATTAGGTAAAGAATATTACCAGATGAGTGGGGTTGGCTCATAAGGTCGAACAAATGCTCTGGTTTTTCCGCTTGGAGTAAGCGGATAGGTTGTGAGTAATCCATAACACCCCTTTTTTCCCACCCCCTGTTGACTGGGACTCACATTGGAGGAAGTATTCCCCCTGCTTGAGTTGTAGACATAGATAAGAGCTTATTTTTCACCTGACAAGCTATTACTTAAGCCAAACATTTATAGGGGTTCCTTAATATGCAATTTCACCTACAGAAGATGGCTAGAACAGAGTAATAACTTTAAAACTAGTAAGAGGATACCTAGTCGGTTTTGCTGTTCATAATTTGTAAAAATTTGTTTGTTTTGTCTTTATTTGTCTTATTTGTTCCTTTCACTGCACTTCTCCTCACTACCTTAATCGCTGACAACCCCCTTTTACGTCAGTTCTGTCTATCCCTCTTTGTTTCTCATACTTTGAAAACTTACCCCTCTCAATCAATAGACTCAGTACATTATGAGTGACCTAAAGATCACAGCATTCAATGTCAAGGGGATGAACTTCCCCACTAAACGTAGTGAGTTGATGCTCACACTTCGAAAACTATGCTCCCACATTGTATTTCTCCAAGAGACACATTTTCGCCAAGGTAAAATACCAAACCTACCAATCCACCCATACAAGCAATGGTTCCACAGCACACATCAATCTTCTGCTTCCAAAGGAGTTTCTATAGCCATACATCACACTATCGCTTTTGTATTAAAACAGCAGCTATCAGATGCAGAGGGCAGAATGTTGCTGTTGAAAGGGGAAATAGCTTCCCGTAATTTACACTTGCTAACCTATATGCTCCCAATTCCTCCATAGTATAGTGGTAACTGAAAACACTAGATACAGTTAGGCTTTTTGCAGAAGGGCCCATAATACTAGGTGCTGATCTGAACCTAACTCTTAACCCTGTGGTAGACTCGTCTGCTGCCAACTCACACATTTCACAGAAACATATTTGCAAACTGCATAAAAGATTACAGGATCTGCACATAGTCGATGTATGGAGATGCCTTAACCCTACAGTCAAAGATTTATCATTTTATTCCAATCCCCACAGGTCTTGCAAGAGATTGGATTATATACTAACGTCTGCTTCTCTTCTGCCTCTCTTCAGCGCCGCTGGGATAAGAAACATTACCATTTTGGATCATGCTCCTTGCACGGTGGCTCTCACCCTGGCCTCCTTGCCTAAGCGGGACTGGAACTGAAGACTTAATGAATCACTTATGTACAACAGAGAAAACTCTGAGCAGGTTAGAACTCAGCTAGAGACCTTTGTTTAGCTCAACTCTCCTGCACACAGTGAGCACTCGATCTTATGGGAAACCCATAAAGCTTACATTAAAGGATTTTTTATTTCCTTGGGCACCAAGGTCAAAAAAGACCAGCAGAGGGCAATTGACTTGCTCAGAGAGCTACCCTAGAAAAGCTTAACAAACAATCCATAAGCAGAGCATTTCAGGGAGGCCTTACGGGACTCAGACTCCAACTACGCAAGCGTTTGTCATAGAGAGCTGCGAAACAGATGTTATATTTTCAGCATAAAATATACGCATATGGCAATAGAGGGGGGAAATTGATGCCCTCACTACTCAAAAAAAAAAAAGCAGGTGACATATATACACAAAATCAGGGGAACAGAAGGTTCACTCCATACTGACACTCCTGAAGTAGCAAAAGTCTTTCAGTAATTCTATGCAGCATTATATAATAGCAACCAAAAAGAAGAGATGGATCAAACAAACCTTAGACAGGAATGTATCTCTGAGTTCCTGAGCTCTCTTGACTTACCCACCAGATCCCCTGATGTAGCATCTTACCTACTTAGCTCAGTTACACCTGCTGAAGTACGGCAAATAATACATAGCTTCCCCCAGTGGAAAAGCCTAGGACGGTCTCCACCTACTCTATTCTAAAAAATTTAAAGAAATTCTCATACCCCGGTTCACGAAAGTATGCAATGCGCGTATGTGAGGAGGCTCACTTCCACAACAAGCACAGGAGTAATTTATGACCCTAATATATAAAGAGGGCAAAGACCCTCAAAACTGTGGTAGTTACAGGCCAATATCTTTGTTAAACCTGGATCTGAAAATATGGGCAAAAATACTAGCCAGCAGGCTAGGTAAAATCTTACCTACCTTGATTGGGTGCGAACAATCAGGGTTTGTCAAAGGTAGAGAAGGGAAAGACAACTCCCACAAAATATTTCACTCTATTCATATGGCCCACACCGAGAAGCAGCCACTAGTGGGTATAGACGCTGAAAAGGCATTTGACAGGGTGAATTGGGGTTTCATGAGATCGATCCTGAGAAAATTTGCTCTACCAGAACCCTTTATTCAGGCAATATTCACCCTGTACGGTCAACCGAACGCTAGACTAAAAGTGAATGGCACACTCTCACCAACATTCAAAATCACAAATGGGACCAGAAAGGGGTGCCCCCTGTCCCCGTTCCTATTTATCCTTGTAGCCAAAGCTCTATTACAATCTTTCAGACAAGACACTGAGATTGCAGGAATTAGATATGGAAAAAGAGAACTGAAATGCAACGCATTTGCGGATGATTTGCTGTTTCTGGTGACAAACCCAAGGGAGGGACTAGGACTTTTGGAAAAGAAATTAGAAGAGTTTGGTAAATTCTCAGTCTTTAAAGTGAATACCACCAAGTCAGATATATTAAACATCACATTACCAGAGGTGCAGGTGGCCCAACTGAAGGAGTCAACACCTTTCTGCTGGTGTAGGGGCCCTATAAAATACATGGGAATACAGTTCCCGAGATGTCTAGATGACCTATTCAAATGTACACACCCCTCCTAGACAACATAAAACAATTATTACAGAAATATAGTATGCCATTCTTGTTGTGGATGGGCAAAAAAAAAAAATCCTTAAAGGGGCTCTGCAGTTTGTTTAAACTGATAATCTATCCTCTGGATAGATCATCAGCATCTGATCGGCGGGGGTCCGACACCGAGGACCTCCGCCGATCAGCTGTTTGAGAAGGCAGCGGTGCTCCAGGAGCGCTGCGGCCTTCTCACTGTTTACCACAGGCCCAGTGACATCACGACTAGTATCAACTGGCCTGTGCGTGGCTAAGCTCCATTCAAGTGAACAGAGCTTAGCCCCACCCAGGCCAGTTGATACTAGTCGTGACATCACTGGGCCTAAAGTAAACAGTGAGAAGGCCGCAGCGCTCCTGGAGCGCCGCTGCCTTCTCAAACAGCTGATCGGCAGAGGTCCTGGCTGTCGGACCCCCACCGATCAGATGCTGATGATCTATTCAGAGTATAGATCATCAGTTTAAACAAACTGCAGAACCCCTTTAAGGCATATATACTACCTAAGATCCTATATACAATGCAAATGGTACCCATACACTTACCATTAAGGTTCTTTTCAGACATCAAAAATATGTTTTCTAGATACGTTTGGGGAGGGAGGAGAGCACGTATTTCATACAACACCTTGATCAGGCACAGAGAAAGGGGCGGATTGGGGCTTCCAGATGTGGCCACATATTTTAAAGCTATACAATTAAACAGTTGGCTAGAACTAGTGGAACCAAAAAGACAACTAGATGTAAATGAATTATGCGAATATAGCATAGGCACACTATATCAGAAATACTTATGGTTGCTGAACAAAAAGGCACATAAACTATCAGACTATGATCCCATGTTTAGGGGGGTATACGAGACATGGCTGTCTATAAATAGAAACCTAGTCCCCAATTCCGTCTCCATTGATGCCAGTAAGTCTCCGCCCACATTTATTGGGACTCTCGGAGAAAGCATTTCCAGAGATATGGTCATCCTTATCACAGATCAGAATAGGAGACTTCATGGCAGACGCAGAACATTTCTTAAAGGAAGGGATCCCTGAATCAACAAGAAAGTTCCCTACATTCTTTCTAGCAGACACTCACTTCCGAACTGTGTGCAGGAGATCGACAGAGAAATACCTGTTTTAGAGACCTTTAACAGAATTTGAGAAGCTGGTGACAACACCAATAATCAAACAAATGAAAGTCTCAGTGTTCTACTCGTTGCTGAGAGGCCAGGGGGAGTCCATAAAACCATCATATCTGGTGGAGTGGGAGAAAGAGCTGAATATAGTTTTGATGGAAGAGGAGACACATGTTTTTTTTTACCATGTGTTGAGAAAAGGTAATAGGAATAGCTCACTCCTATGTGATCAGGAAGCAGGTGCTCTAGTCCAAATGCCTGTATCACCCTTACAGGAGAAAATATTGAAAATATATAAATAGTACGGACTGGCACTCTGTGTGTGTAGAAACAAACCTAAATATACAATATATATATATATATATATATATGTGATCACGCTAATTTAATGTCAATAAAAATAAAAATAACAATAACAGCTACATAAAAATTACAATAAAATCACATTGAGATAAAAACACAAACTACAAAGCATGTGTGGTTGAGTAAAAGTCTGAAGTTTGGATAAACGGATGCCTGTAAAACAAATGTATCAAGTTCCTGAGATATTGCAACAAAGTTTCTTTCAAAGTTCCTGAGATATTGCAACAAAAGTTCCTTTCAATCAAACAGTGGCAGGTTTATATATTGTCCTTGTGTACTATATACAATGCAATTGCTTCCAATAAATAGATACTGCTTGGTTTTATGCTTGCAGATAATATGAAGACAAAAATAGTCCTTATTATATTGGTTATGGGTATTTAGACCCAATTCCCGCAAGTGATAACAAATAAGATGCTGCTTTTGCGCTGTATGAAGGACAGGGTAAGTCTTACCTTGTCCTAGTAGATTATAGTTCGGTATATTTAGTATTTTCGGCTCTGTGTGTCCGGTATTTGGATCGCTGTGATATACCTTATCCCACCTGCTGCAGCAGACGCCGGCGTGTCACGAAATCAGCAGTGGGATTCCAGCTTGTGTCTTACAGCGTAGTATCACGGGAACTGGTACCGTGAATAGAAAGGAAAATTCTTTTCTCGATTTGGAGCGCTCCAAGAAAACAAATGTTTTTATCAGACTAGATAACCCTTTTGTAGAGGCTTCTTTCAGTCCGTTGGTCCGGTGGCAGTCCTCAGCTATCTCGCCAGACGCGTTTCGGGGACCTCTTACCCCTTCCTCAGTGGCTGCCACTGAAGAAGGGGTAAGAGGTCCCCGAAACGCGTCTGGCGTGATAGCTGAGGACTCCCTCACTATGTTTCTGATATAGTGACCTTATAGCAGCAGCTAAAATACTTATACCATTGCATTGGTTGGATGTTCATCCCCCCTCCATACAGGAATAGAGGGCTAAAGTAAGACCTCCTGCACACGACCGTTGTGTGCACCCGTGGCCGTTGTGCCGTTTTCCATTTTTTTTCGCGGACCCATTGACCTTCAATGGGTACGTGGAAAAATCGTAAAATGCACCGTTTTGCAGCCGCATCCATGATCCGTGTTTCCTGTCCGTCAAAAAAATATGACCTGTCCTATTTTTTTGACGGACAACGGTTCACGGACCCATTCAAGTCAATAGGTCCGTGAAAGAACACGGATGCACACAAGATTGGCATCCGCGTCCGTGATCCGTGGCCGTAGGTTACTTTCATACAGACGGATCCGAAGATCCGTCTGCATAAAAGCTTTTTCAGAGATGAGTTTTCACTTCGTGAAAATTCATATCCGACAGTATATTCTAACACAGAGGCGTTCCCATAGTGATGGGGACGCTTCTAGTTAGAATATACTACAAACTATGTACATGACTGCCCCTGCTGCCTGGCAGCACCCAATCTCTTACAGGGGGCTGTGATTCGCACAATTAACCCCTCAGGTGCTGCACCTGAGGGGTTAATTGAGCATATCATAGCCCCCTATAAGAGATCAGGGGCTGTTAGGCAGCAGGGGGCAGACCCCCCTCCCTCCCCAGTTTTAATTTCATTGGTGGCCAGTGCGGAACCCCCCCGCCCCCCCTCCCTCGATTGTAATATCATTGGTGGCCAGTGCGGCCCCCCCCCGGCCCCCCCTCCGTCTATTGTAATATCATTGGTGGCCAGTGTGCGGCCTCCCCCCCTCCCTTTGGGTTTAAGTACTTGCACTTTAATAAGAGAGATTCCGGTTTTCACAATTGATTCTTCCCCTCTTTCTCAAAGGAGTCTCACTCATATTGCTCATGGTATTCAGTTAAGGGTGGGTGATTCACATGTTGAGATCATGTCTTGTTTTGTCATGAAGGACTTGCCCGCTCCTATAGTCTTAGGGTTACCGTGGTTGACAAAACATAACCCAATTATAGATTGGCAAGCAAGACAGATCATTGGTTGGAGTGAATTTTGTTCGGACAATTGTCTTGGCACATCTATCTCTGGTGTGTCTACTACGGCTTTACCTCAGTATCTCTCAGATTTTGTGGATTTTTTTCGGAGGGTGGGGCTCAGGAATTGCCCCCTCATCGTGACTATGATTGTCCAGTTAATCTCATCCCAGGGGCTAAGTTGCCAAAGTCTCGGCTTTACAATCTTTCCCAACCTGAAAGAGAGGTCATGCGGAAGTATGTTGACGAGAGTTTAGCAAAAGGTCATATTAGGCCATCTAAGTTTCCGGTAGCAGTGGGTTTATTCTTTGTAAGGAAAAAGGATGGATCGCTGAGACCTTCTTTGGATTTACGGGAATTGAACCGTATTACGGTCCGTGATCCGTATCCCCTTCCTTTGATCTCCGATCTTTTTGATCGGATTGTTGGAGCCAAGGTGTTGTCCAAGTTGGATTTAAGAGGGGCCTACAATCTGATCAGAATCAAGGAAGAGGATGAGTGAAAAACGGCCTTCAACACGCACGAGGGTCATTTCGAGAATCTGGTTATGCCTTTTGGGTTAACTAACGCGCCAGCGGTATTTCAGCGATTCGTCAATTACATTTTCCATAATTTTGTGGGGAGGTTTGTGGTAGTTTACATGGATGACATTCTAATTTACTCTCCTGATCTAAAGACCCATCAGGATCACGTGAGACAGGTTTTGACGATCCTTCGGGAGACTAAATTATATGCCAAATTGGAGAAATGTGTGTTTTCTGTGGGCACAGTACAGTCTGTGGGCCTGACACTCACTGGCAGGCAACTGCAATTATATTACAGAGAAAACAATTAATGACTTTTTTATTTGCAAGGTACTGTGCCACCCGATATGAGTGGTGGGCACTGGCAGTGAACACAGTACAGTCTGTGGGCCTGACACACACTGGCAGGCAACTGCAATTATATTACAGAGAAAAAAATGTATGACTTTTTATCTGCAAGGTACTGTGCCACCCGATATGAGTGGTGTGCACACAGTACAGTCTGTGGGCCTGTGGCCTCTCACACACGGGCAGGCAACTGCAATATATATATATATATATATATATATATATTAAAAAAAAAGCAGACTGATGTACCAGCCCTAAAAAGGGCTTTTTGGGATGCTGTCAGGACACTGTCCTTACGGCAGATGAGTCTTTGAGGACTGGAGTGGACACAGAACACTGGCCTAGCTAACGATTTCCCTATTAATTCAGCAGCAGCAGCTGCACTCTCCCTGCTCTAACTAACACTGCAGCTTCAGAATGAATCTAAGATGGATGCTGTCCTTGCTTTTTGATAGGAAGTGGGAGGGTCTGGGAGGGAGGGTATGCTGATTGGCTGGAATGTGTCTGCTGACTGTGAAGTACAAGGTCAAAGTTTGCTCAATGATGACGTATACGGGGCGGACCAAACATCGCATATGTTCGCCCGCCGCGGCGAACACAAACAAGCGATGTTCGCCGGAAACTGTTCGCCGGCGAATAGTTCGGGACATCTCTACTAAGATACACTGTAATAGTGACCCCTCACCCCTTATCCACCCCTTACAAGAACATGAAGATAGTATCAGGATGTTCAGGGATTTTGAGTATCCGAGAAGAAGTGGAGGTGAACGGTTTAATGGAGGAAAATGTTTTGGTTTTTTTGTTTTATGTGTACCTATACGAGCAGACTGACAATTTGAGATATGATCAAATATGACACTGTCAGGGAAATCTGTAGAAAATATGAGCATCTTAAATGACGATCTAACATTTGTCATTTTACGGTATGTATTATGCACTACTTGTTATCTGTTCTCATTATGTCAAGATGTCATTGAAAAAATTATAAAGTATTTACAAAAAAAAAATTGTCACAAATGACTACACCACCAAAAAAAGGCAAACTCACTCCATTTAATAGTGTAACACACTTGATATGTTACCCCCTAAGTTTATGAAGCCTACAGTACAGAACATAAACCACTGTATCTAAAAATCACAGTAATCTTCGTTCAATACCATAAAATTATAAAGCTGATAAAATAATCCACATAACAAAAGGGACCAGAAAGAATACAGTAACTAGCGTTGAGCGAGCATGCTCGGCCAAACAGCAGTTCGGCTTGAGCATCGCGATGCTCGGCACATCGCGGTGTTCGGCCGAATACCGTGTGTGCTCGAGAGCAATGCTCGAGTCTCCTCCCCGCATGTTTGTTGGCTGCTACACAGCCAATAAACGTGAAGATAAGTACTGCCACTCACTGTGATGCTGTATCCATGTTGGTTACTGGCATTACAGTAATTGGCTGGCCGGAACGAGTCATCGGGTGCTATAAAGCACCCAATGACACGTGGTTCGGCTGAGTCTTAGTCAGGGGGACTAGAAAGGACAGATAGTGTAGGGAATTGAATTACATTTTTTTGTTAGGCAAGGTTGGTGCTAAATTGCGTGCAATTGTTAGAGACCCAAAAGTCCTTTCAAGGACTATTGTTATATCTGGCAGCACTATATATTTTTAGTTCCACCTGCGCTAAATAGCTTGCAATTGTTTGGCCGCTGCGAACAGCGACATTATCTGCTCTACATCTCCTGTGTAACGTGTGCGCAGCCTAAAAATATCTGTGACATCCAGTGTACTTTTTCCATACATGGTGTCCGCTGCAGACAGCAACATTACCTGTGCTACATCTCCTATATAACGTCTTTGCATCCTAAAAATATCTGTGACATCCAGTGTACTTTTTCCATAGATGCTGCGGACAGCGACATTATCTGTGCTACATCTCCTGTTTAACATGTGCACATACTAAAAATATCTGCAATATCATTGTACTTTTTCCATAGACGGTGTCCACTGCGGACAGTTACATTACCTGGGCTACATCGCAGCCGCTGGTGACAGCAGCGTCATTACCTGTGGTGCCTCTCCTGTATAACGATTCAGCATCCCAAATATCTGTAACAGTGACTGTAATTAATTTGCCTATACATTTTAAAAAATGTGCTACTGTACGTGTGACATACTTGCAAGCATGTATACCATTTAATATGATGAAGGCGAGCAGTAAGGGACGGGGAAGTGGCCGTGCTGCTGATGGAGCACGCAGAGGCCGTGGCCCTGGGCGCGGTGAAACTGTGCTTGCTGGCAGAGCACAAGAAACACACTCATCCACGATACCTAGCTTCATGTCCCAGTTTGCAGGGCGGCTCAGGACACAACTCTCGAAGTCAGACACCAGGTGGTCGGTTGGATTGCAGAAGATAATGCTTCCAGTCTGTTAAACACCACCCTGTCTTCCACAAAGTCCAGACTCAGTAGCCATGAGTCTGGTCAACAGAATCCTCGCCCTGATTGTCCTTCCTCCCACCATGGAGAGTTTTTGCAAACAAGTGATCCCACACTCGGATATTCTTAGGAGCTCTTCTTAGCACCATTCCTTAAGTTGGGCCTCTCGCCAAACCCGTTTGAAGAGGAACATGAGGAGATCTTGTGCCCTGATTCCCAAACTCTTGAGCATCCACAGTCAGAAGAAGATGGCGGTAGCTAACGGCAATTAGTGTCTCAAGAGGTTGATGATGAGGATGAGACACAGTTGTCAATAAGTGAGATTGTTGTTAGCTCAACAAGTCAGGAGGATGACCAGAGTGATGAAGTGGAAGAAGAGGTGGTGGACGATTAAATCACTGACCCAACCATGCTCAGACAGCAGTACAGAGGGGGAGGGATCCGCAGCACCGCAACAGGCTGGAAGAGGCAGTGGGGTAGCAAACCTAACAGGCCCGCAACTGGAGCTTTTTTGATGAAATTGCAGACGATAAAAGAATTGTCATTTGCAACCTGTGCCATACCAAAATGAGCAGGGGCGTGAACACTAGCAACCTCACTACCACCAGTATGATCCAGCCATCACTGTTTTGCCCAGTGTGCCATCCCTGCCTTACACCAGCATGTGTCCCATATCATCACCCGTGCCCTGACCAACGCAATTATTTGGAAGGTCCACTTAACGACTGACACATGGACAAGTGTTTGTGGCCAAGGACGCTACATTTCTCTGACGGGACACTGGGTGAACATTGTGGAGGTATTGAGCGAGTCGTACAGATGCTACCGACGCCAAGGATTGCGTGCCCTTCTTCCATCAGGATTTCCGCCACCACCTACATTAGTGGCTGCAACCCCCTCCTCCACCTCCTCCTCCACTTCCACCTCTGAATTGTCATCTTACAGCACCAGTCAGCCATCAGTCAGTAGCTGGAAGCAATGTAGCACTGCTGTGGCGAAGTGCCAACAGGTCGTGCTGAAACTTATTTGCTTAGGTGACAAAAAGCACACCGCCGCCGAGCTGTGGCAGGGTATAAGGGACTAGACTGAGCTGTGGTTCTCACCTCTAAACCTACAACCAGGCATGGTTATGCCTGATAATGGCCGTAACTTGGTGGCGGCTATGGAGCTCGGAAAGCTCACACACATACAATGCCTAGCCAACATGACACCACAACAGCAACCTCACCCTGATGTATGACCTAGTAACACAAGGAAATAAAAGTTTTTGGAAGATGGTGAAGGAGTACGTAGCAGACTGTGTCAGTGTTCTCAATGATCTTTCTGTGCCTTACAACTATTGGGTGTCCAAACTGGCGCTCTATGCCTTGGAGGTGCTGGCCTGCCCTACCGCCAGCGTTTTGTCAAAGCGGGAATTTAGTGCTGCTGGGGGCATAATAACTCATAAGCGCATCCGCCTGTCAACTGAAAATGCTGACCGGTTGACTCTTATCAAAATGAAAAAGGCCTGGATTGCCCCTGACTTCTCTACTCCACCAGAGGAAAGCAGCTGAACATAAAGGCACTTTAAATGTGGCTTTTATGGTGTATTGAATACACTGTATGCAGTGTCCCACTCAGGATACGTGGGAACTGCCAAATTACTGTAAAACGGCATAATCATATTGCATGTCATTTTGTACTACAATACCTGTTGTATCCCTGTTCATAGGCTGGCTAGGTGCAATTTATACATCCCACCACTAGATGGGGATATAAATAGGTCATATAAATATTTAGGTTAGGCCTAGTGGTTGGTTGGTTGTAGTAGTAAGAGGAAGAAGGTAGAGAAGAGAGAGGAGTAGAGCCAGTTGTTAAACTGAGGCTACACACCACAGATTACTTGGTGAAGCCAGATGCAGAAATGAGGTAGAGCCAAGGTATGAGGCGCAGGAGAGCGTTTTCCTCCTGTGACCCTCTTAGATCCTAGATCCTACAACCAGAGGATAGAGTTTGCGTCCCTGGAAGAAGTTAACCAAGCTAAAGAGAGACATCAGTGATAACAGCCATTACTTAAGGCTTAATAGGCACCTTTGCACATGGTGGAGGACAATCTAGCTACAGGCAGCCTCTCCATACTTTGAAGAATACAGACTAGTTATCTGTTCAATGGCTTGGAAGATACAGAAACAAAAGGACTAAGCATACCAAATAAGTATTACATGCAACCTCACCAAATAACTCTGGTTTACAGGGGGCCTGAAGCAGTCACCTACCAGAAGCACTGATACAGAACCTTAAAGCTAAACCCAGCCAAACCTATTAACAGTGGATCAACAGAATTCCTCTAAATTGCCGCAACTGGAACCAACATCAGTAAAAGTTGTGAGTTGTATCCTACCACTGTCTACTTCCTTCTTCAACCTCACTACAATTGGTTGTACCACCCAGTGGCGTAACTACCGGGGAAGCGGCTTCTTCGGGGCCCGGCGCCCCGGCAGCGTGTGTGACAGTTTATTTTCAAGTTAGTTAAATATGATTGATTCTTGTTGTTCAGGGCCCCTTCACAGCAGCAGCGGACCAGGCCCCCTCGCTAATGTGATCTTAATCTTACTGTCTCCTGATGTGTCTGGGATTCAAAAGCACAACCTTCATGTATCAGAGGTAAAGCATTTACCCACACAGCCATAATGGTTGCATTGCCACTGATTGAAAAAATATGAGACTTCTACTGTTGTAGCTGGCTAAGTGTACATCTATACACATGACAGCTACACCAGCACACTCAGCTCTACTATATCTCTATATATGACAGCTGCCCCAGCAAACCCAGCTCTGATACATCTATACACATGACAGCTACCCAAACACACCCAGCTCTGCTACATCTATACACATGACAGCTGCCCCAGCACACTCAGCTTTGCTATATCTCTATATATCTATCTACTGTATAGCAATACTTAGAGATATATAGATGTAGCAGTGCTGGGTGTGCTGGGGCAGCTGTTATATATAGAGATATAGTAGAGCTGAGTGTGCTGGTGCAGCTGACATGTGTATTAGATGTAGCAGAGCTGGGTGTGCTGGGGAAGCTATCATATATAGAGATATAGCAGAGCTGAGTGTGCTGGGACAGCTGTCATATAGAGATATAGCAGTGGTGGGTGTGTTGGGGCAGCTGTCATGTGTATAGATGTACACTTAGCCAGCTATAACAGTAGAAGTCTCATATTTTTTCAGTCATTGGCAAGGCAGCTCTTATGGCTGTGTGGTTAAGTGCTTTGCCTATGATACAGAAGGTCGTAGGTTCGAATCCCAGCAGGAACTTTTCTGAAATACAAGCACTGACTCCATATATGGACATACAGGGCCGGCCACAGGAAGAGGCTGCATCGCATAGCTGACATGGAGGTAAGTAGAAGTGTTTATTTATTTTTTAATACCCGACTGTTACTGCCATGGGGGGGAGTGGGAGGCACTTGATACTGGCACATGGGGGGAGGGGGTTTGGCACCTGATACTGGCACATGGGGGAGGGGTGTTGGCACCTGATACTGGCACATGGGGGGTGTAACGGACCGTTTCCGCAGACAAGGGGTTAAAATCCGTTTAGGCGATAAGCCCCTTTCTGAGAGACAGGCACAGCTACTGCAGGATACACCAAACTCCCGAACTGGATACAAAGTAGCACTCCAAACTGGAACCTCACGAATAGCTGCTAGCAGACGAACAGGAATCAGCTTACACCTCTGGCAATCGGTCTTCTAACAGCATACAGTGAATCCCCCCAATAACGAGACAAGGCTCCGTGTTGAGGGTCAAACAGTGGTCTGACTGTACTTGAAGTACAGCCTCTTTTATTCACAAAAAACAAACATAGTACTGCCCACAGGGGTTTGAAATACAACCAATCAGTATATTACAAGACATACAATGTAACTACAGCAACCAATCGTTCACGCCCCCAGAGGACCAGAATGAAGACTGACATAGGACAACATATCCCCACAATGCATCATGGTTTCCTCCTCTCTGTCCAGACAATCTGAAGAGCAATCCAATTATCTCTGAGGACAAAGGGAGATCGCCAATACACATGTGCAGACAACAGGACAGACATCACCATTTAAACACACAATGGGACAATGGCACAATAGAAACACACCCAGCATTTCCTCCCAAGCTGACAAGTTACACTTATTATAAATTGTTACAACTTTGTGAGTTTACATTGGCCATACATATAACTTACATTAATTCAAACAGTATAACGTGGGGACAAACCTATCCAAAATTCACTTGAATCGGTTCAGGGGTTTAAAAGTTAGTATATGGACCATAATCCTGGGGCAAGAGGCCAGCAGCCAGTCCTCTCCAAAACCCAGTGGCGAGGTCGGTTTCGCCACACATCTCCCCCCCCCAGGGAAGACTAACCAGATACCTGACCTCACGCCGGTCGGTACCTGAGTTAGTCTGGCAGCCCACCCACAACCAAATACTGGACCTGTTGACTTTAGTAGCCTGTCTCTGTCCAGTGAGTCCACCAAGGTTGTGATGGAAGCTGGTACTCTCGGTCTCTGTGTTGCTCCCTGGCTTGGAGTGGAGGTTGCTTTGTGGGCAGGTATCAGCGGTACTCTGCCCTGGTGCCAGCTCTACCACGGAAGAAGCCTGGTTGGAGCCTGGTTTTTGGAGGGGGAGACCGACTGTCCCTACCCCCTGTGCTGTAAGTGCAGAGACCACGGTCCCATCTGCACTGTTGTGGGGCTTACTTTGTCCCCCTGGTGCGTTAAGCTGCTGCTGGGGAGAGGGGGTAATGGGCTCCTCTCCCATACATACTTCCAGCCGCTGGGGAGGGCGACCGACCGTCTCCGCTCCCAATACAGTGTCCTGCTGCTGGGGAAAGGAGACTGGGCTCTCTATTCCCAAAAAATCATGCTGCTGCTGGGGGACAGGACCGACTGTCTCTGCTCCCAATACAGTGTCCTGCTGCTGGGGAAAAGAGACTGGGCTCTCTATTCCCAAAAAATCATGCTGCTGCTGGGGGGCAGGAACAACTACCTCTGCCCCCTGTAACTCAGCCTGCCGCTGGAGAGGGAGGACGCTGCTCTCCTCTCCCTGCATTTCACACTGCCTTCCCGGCATATCACTCTGCTGCTGGGGGGCAGGAACAACTACCTCTGCCCCCTGTAACTCAGCCTGCTGCTGGAGAGGGAGGACGCTGCTCTCCTCTCCCTGCACTTCACACTGCCGCTGGGGAATGGAGACTGGGCTCCCAATTCCCTGCAGGACCGGTGGAGAGACCTCGGTCCCATCTCTACCGGCCACCTTGGGTCCTTCCCAGTAACACTCTACAATATCTGCCCAGCTGAATGGGTCTGGATCTGGGTCTGTCACCTTACCGTCCTGCTGAGCCTTCTCAATGGAGTGGAAGAGATCTCGGTAGTCCTGCTCCAGTTCCCACTCCAGGGTTGCTAGGTGAGCCAGGTCTTGCTCTACCTCATGGGGGTCATCCCACTCATGCCTAGCCTCCCTCTCATAAAAAATGTCCTGAAGTCTGGACTGTGCAGGGCTCCCGAAGTCAGGCTCTGCAAAGGACTCCCATAACAAGCCAGGACCATAAAACTCCTCTCCCTCTGGCTTGTCATGTTCGGCTGTCCAGGGTATATACTGTGCCATATACCACCAAAGCGCCTGGTAGGCATCCTCCAGCCATAGCTCCTGCCATACCCGGTGCTCTAGTTCCTTCACCCATTCCTCCAGAGGCTGCTCTCCCAGGAAGGGCATCCGCAGGGCCACTTGCTTCTGCAACCGCTGCTCTTCACTGGGGAGACTCTCACCCCGCTGGTATTGTAGATTATCCAGGGCCTGGTACCAGATGCCTTTCCTTAATGCATCCCGGCCATCCAGGTCCTCCTCCTCGTATAACACTGCTGGTTCCATCCTGGTGCTTTTAGGGTCGCTGTACTGAGACATGCGTTGTCCTTAAATTGTAGAATCCACAGAAATGGTGTCTCCCGTAGCTGTCCTTCTGGCTGTAGGAACGATCCCGCTGCTTGCCACCAATGTAACGGACCGTTTCAGCAGACCAGGGGTTAAAATCCGTTTAGGCGATAAGCCCCTTTTCTGAGAGACAGGCACAGCTACTTGCAGAACACCAACTCCCGAACTGGATACAAAGTAGCACTCCAAACTGGAACCTCACGAATAGCTGCTAGCAGACGAACAGGAAAAGCATACAATCCTGGCAATCGGTCTTCTAACAGCATACAGCGAATCCCCCCAATAACGAGACAAGGCTCCGTTTTGAGGGTCAAGCAGTGGTCTGACTGTACTTGAAGTACAGCCTCTTTTATTCACAAAAAACAAACATAGTACTGCCCACAGGGGTTTGAAATACAACCAATCAGTATATTACAAGACATACAATGTAACTACAGCAACCAATCGTTCACGCCCCCAGAGGACCAGAATGAAGACTGACATAGGACAACATATCCCCACAATGCATCATGGTTTCCTCCTCTCTGTCCAGACAATCTGAAGAGCAATCCAATTATCTCTGAGGACAAAGGGAGATCGCCAATACACATGTGCAGACAACAGGACAGACATCACCATTTAAACACACAATGGGACAATGGCACAATAGAAACACACCCAGCATTTCCTCCCAAGCTGACAAGTTACACTTATTATAAATTGTTACAACTTTGTGAGTTTACATTGGCCATACATATAACTTACATTAATTCAAACAGTATAACGTGGGGACAAACCTATCCAAAATTCACTTGAATCGGTTCAGGGGTTTAAAAGTTAGTATATGGACCATAATCCTGGGGCAAGAGGCCAGCAGCCAGTCCTCTCCAAAACCCAGTGGCGAGGTCGGTTTCGCCACAGGGGGGAGATGGGTTGGCACCTGATACTGGCACATGGGGGGGAAGAGAGAGGCACTTGATAGTGGCACTTTTTTTGGGGGGGGAGATGGCACTATGATACTGGGACATGGGGGGGAAGAGGAGAGAGGCACTTGATACTGGCACGTGGGAGGGGCGGTTTGGCACTTGACACTGGCACATGGGTGGGGGGGAGAGAGGCACTTGATACTGGCACGTGGGAGGGGGGTTTGGCACTTGATACTGGCACGTGGGAGGGGGGGGTTTGGCACTATGATACTGGCACATAGGGGGGAGAGAGGCACTTGATACTGGCACATGGGGGGAGGAGAGAGGCACTTGATACTGGCACGTGTAGGGGGGTTGGCACTTGATACTGTCACATGGGTGGGTTTGGCTCTATGATACTGGCACATGGGGGGGAGAGGCACTTGATACTGCCACTTTTTTGGGGGGGGAGATGGCACTATGATACTGGGACATGGGGGGGAAGAGAGAGGCACTTGATACTGGCACATGGGGGGGGTTTGGCACTATGATACTGGCACATGGGGGGTGGGAAGTAGAGAGGCACTTGATACTGGTACATTGGGGGGAGATGGTACTATGATACTGGGACATGTGGGGGGGAGAGAGGCACTTGATACTGACACATGATGGGGGGGGCATCTATGGGGACACTTACTGGCACATTATTGGGGGGCATTATGGGGGACACTAGGCCGGCAGCCTATCAGAAGCCGGACACTGAGGGGCATCTACTGGGGCACTATATATGGGGCATTTTATACTGGTACATTATGGGGGGCACTAGCAGGAAGGGGGGAGAGGAGCACTATGGGGGAATTTACTGGGGGCACTATATAGGGGTATTTTATACTGGGACATTATGGGGGCACTATAGGGGCACTATGGGGACATTAGCTCAACTGGGGGCATTACAAGGGGGTATTTTTGCACTGTCACATTATAAGGAGAATTATTTCTACTGGGGGGGCATTATGGTGGGCTTTATTACTCCCCCATGGTATGACCCCGTAGTAACAGCACCAGCCTCTCCCTGCTCTGCTATCCCTCTGCCCCTTCTCCAAATCCTTATTATGAAATCTTTCTCATTAGGATAAAGCACAACATCAGCTCCAAGCCAAGCCAAGTATCTAAGTTTTCATATGAAATATGTTTATGTTATACACATATAGCCTACACTGTGCCCCACAATATACAGTATACCGCTACACTGTGCCAAAGGAGTGGGGTTTACAGAGGAGGAGGGAGGTGCGAAGCGCGCTGGAGGGGTCCTTACAAATATTTGCTGTGGGGCCCAGTCACTTATAGTTACGCCCCTGGTACCACCATTTACGGTACCCCACCAAGGGACCCAGCCGCCACAAGCACCCTAAACACGACTGCCACCAAGGGCACCTCAACCTCCATCTAGGCTGGTGCTTTCCTACCACAGAGCGTGCCCCGGAGGATTTCATGCTGTCTTCCTCAACACTGTGCTACCAGCCCAGGGAGGCTTTCTGCTAACCGTGAGTAAACCCATGAACTGTGTTATTATTTGGCCCCTCATCGGCCCACCGTGCACCTCACGTGTTGCCCCTGCGGTTCTGGCTGGCTTCATGTATTCCCATACACCCCTTCCACCACAAAAAAGGGTATATGGTTCAATCTTCCTTTTCTCGTCCTCCTCCTCCATCATATCAACATGTTATTAGGCTGCCTTCGCTCCTAATGTTTTAGAGGGTCAGCTCAGCAGCAGGCCCTCAACCATAATTTTTTCGATGGTCAGCTCAGCAGCAGGCCCTCGCTCATAATTATTACCATGGTCAGATCAGCAGCAGGCACTCGCCCCTAATGTTTTATAGAGTCAGCTCCTCAGCAGATCCTCAACCATAATTATTTTGATGGTCAGCTCAGCAGCAGGCCCTCGCCCATATTTTTTTTCCATGGTCAGATCAGCAGCAGGCACTCGCCCCTAATGTTTCAGAGAGTCAGCTCAGCAGCAAGCCCTTACCCCTAATGTTTTAGATGGTCAGCTCAGCATCAGGCCCTCGCCCATAATGTTTTAGATGGTCAGCTCAGCAGCAGGCCCTAGCCCATAATGTTTTAGATGGTCAATTCAGCAGCAGGCCGTCGCCCATAATTTTTTCCATGGCCAGCTCAGCAGCAGGCCCTTGCTCCTAATGTTTTTGAGGGTCAACCACAGGCCATCAATCATAATTTTTCAAGGGTGTGTATGATGACCTCCTTTATGTGTAATAAAGGGTGTATTGGAGTGCCAGTTCCTTGTAATTTTTGGCAGCCCTTTCACTTAGTGCATAGGCTTTATGAGTGTAGGAGTCCCACTACCTGAACAATTGTACCACAATGTGAATGAGGCCCTCCTTTATGTGATATACAGGTTGTATAGGAGTGCCTCTTCCTTGTAATTTCTGGCAGCACTTGCACTTTATACACAAGTAAATATACAGGAAAGAATGTTTCCTAACAAATTTTCCTCTAAAATTGATTTTATCTTCGGTTTTGTGCGTATTTTTGTCAGTCTGTAAAATAGGCATACTACTCGGACAACATCATTCCCAGCAATGACTTGGGAGACCAAGATGCATCCAGAAATCCTTTCCATGCTGTTCCTGAACCATTTCAGTGGTGTTTCCATCAATTTCTGACCTTTTCATGTGAACCATACACCCTCCCCTCTTCAGAGCAGGGAGTGCCTGGTTTAATGCTCTGGTTCTCCCATTGACTTCCATCGTGCTCGGGTACTCGGTAGAGCACCAGAGCACTATGGTGCTCGATCAACACTAATAGTAACATAGTAACATAGTTTAAAAGGCCGAAAAAAAAATCTGCCCATCCAGTTCGGCCTGTTATCCTGCAAGTTGATCCAGAGGAAGGCAAAAAAAAACCTGTGAGGTAGAAGCCAATTTTCCCCACTTTAGGGGGAAAAAAACTCCTCCCTGACTCCAATCAGGCAATCAGAATAACTCACTGGATCAACGACCCATCTCTAGTAGCTATAACCTGTAATATTATTACACTCCAGAAATGCATCCAAGCCCCTATTGAACTCTTTTAGTGAACTCACCACCACCTCCTCCTCCTCAGGCAGAGAGTTTCATAGTCTCACTGCTCTTACCGTAAAGTATACTCTTATATGTTTGTGTACAAACCTTCAATAATCCAGACGCAGAGGATGTCCCACTATAGCAGTCAAAATATAAACCATAAACATAAATTCTAGGCCGTCTGGCCCCTAACTTGACAGTAATTTTCCCGCTCTATTGGGATCTGGGTCTACCTCCCAGCTCCCCAAAACACAACTCATTGCTTAACCGTGCCGCTGCCCCCATCAGCAGGCACGTTCGCCGGGCTCCCTCTTTTCCCTCCTGCTTCCAAGCTGACAAACACGGCCAGCAACTAACTTAACTCTGCTACATATGTTCCGTGCCAGTTTCCTTCCTGCTGGAGACTTGCATTAGTGTGGAACCTTGCATGGGTGTGTCTCTCTTCACCTAAAGGCAACACACACATGCCCTCTGTCTCAGCAGCCTATGGCTGGATTGGAGCAGGTATTTAAAGGCACTTCCTACTACAGGAAGTTGCCTGAGCAACCTCAGTGTCTAGCTTGTCTAGTCCCTGTGCAAAGGTGTTTATCTTGTCTGCCTTCCTGTGTACCGAATCCTGCTATTGTACTCCTGGACTTTGCTTTCTCCCTCCTGTCTCTGACCTCAGACTTTGTTTATGGACTTTGCCTGTTTGCCGCCTGCCTTGACCTTGGATCTTGTTTGCTGACTTCGCTAGATTGCCGCCTGTCCTGACCCATACCTCCCTGCCTCATACGTCCCCTTGGTGCTTGCACCAAGCATTCTGACCCCCTGGTCAGCTGCCACTGACTTGGAGACTACTCTGGAGTGGCACCTGGCAGCAACCCTACGGCCCAAGCCTATCCCCACCATAAGGGGCTCTAGTGAATACCAAGTAGCTGCTTAGTTACTCCCCTCCGGAGTATACCCAGTCAGTGGCGCAGTGGGTCCACACCCGCTTGCATAACAGTTTGCTCAGGCCATGGACCCCACTGATCCGAACCTGCCCAGTAACATTAAAGGATAACTGTTGTTTTTTTGTTTTTTTTGGAGTATTGGATTGTGGTGATTAATATCACCTTAGTGGCCCAATTTCAACTTTTCACTGTGTATTCAAATACCCCTTAATTCCACACTTTTGTTCCCTGTACTGCCTACTTTTAACTGTGCTTAAAATAGGGTTGCTAGGCATGGTCTGTCTAAACAGATAGATGGAGCACGCAGCGTGAAGGGTCACATTACTGGCAGCCAGGGACTGTAAGTAAATGATTAAAGTCAGGTCCTCCCCAGCAGCTGATAACAGTGCCTGGGCTGTGTGCACTTCTCCCTGTCCCTGCGCTTGGCAGAAGCTCCCTCACTCAGCAGACTTTGAGAATGCAGAGTTGAAGCAGCGCACAACAGGGAAGGGAGATCTGCCATCTGCTCAGTGTATAAATGAAAGCAACATGTGGTAAGAGGACCTCTTTGTGCTGCAGGAGATTAACCCTTTAGGGGGGAGGGCTCTGGTTACTGACACTTTTGGGGTGCTACTGTTAGTGGCTAGTGAGGGCAGACGGGATTAGCCTCAGGGTGAGGGCAGTGGCGGCCATCTTAACTGAATAGTGAAATTGCAGTTTTATGCAGACTGGTTGCTAAGGGCTGAATCTTATTAAATATGGGGTAAGTCAGTCTAATAGTAACTGATTCTGGAATATCATGTTATTAGTAACTACATACAGTACAGACCAAAAGTTTGGACACCTTCTCATTCAGAGTTTTCAGAGTTTTCTTTATTTTCATGATTATGAAAATTGTAGATTCACACTAAAGGCATCAAAACTATAATTAACACATGTGGAATTATATACATAACAAACAAGTGTGAAACTACTGAAAATATGTCATATTCTAGGTTCTTCAAAGTAGCCACCTTTTGCTTTGATTACTGCTTTGCACACTTTTGGCATTCCGCGGATAAAAAACATAGAAATTCTCAAAAATTCCATCCTGGTGATAAAGTCTGGTTTGCTTCCAAATACATCCGGCTCAAAATACCCTCCTACAAATTAAGTCCTCGCTTCATCGGTCCATTTGAAATTCTTGAACAAATCAATGGTGTTTCCTACAAGCTTAAGTTACCAGCCTCCTGCCAGGTACCGAATTTCTTCCATGTCTCCCTGCTGAAACCCGTCATTCTGAATAGTTTTTTTTAAGAAATCAGTCTCTGCTCCTGTTGCGGTCAGTGATGAGCATGTCTATGAGGTAAAGGCCATTATGGAGATGTAGAGGGAAAACCCTGTTTCTGGTGGATTGGAATGGTTTTGGCCCTGAGGAGAGATCTTGGGAACCCAGGGAGAACATCAATGCCCCTCTTCTGCTGAAAAAATTCTTGTCTAGGACCAGGCCTGAGGAGAGGGGGTGTAAGGGGGGTACTGTTAGCCCAGCGGCCTGTGCAGGCGCCACTGCCCCTATCAGCAGGCGTGGGCGCCGGGCTCCCTCTTTTCCCTCCTGCCGCCCAGCTGACAAACACGGCAGCAACTAACTTAACTCTGCTACATACAGTCCTGATCAAAAGTTTAAGACCACTTGAAAAATGGCAAAAAATCATATTTTACATTGTTGGATCTTAACAAGGTTCCAAGTAGAGCTTCAACATGCAACAAGAAGAAATGAGAGTGAGACAAAACAGTTTTTGAGCATTCAATTAATTGAAAATAACGATTAAAGGGAGTCTGTCACCACAATTTGCCCTTATAGACCACTTACATAGCACTGTAGCATAACTATAGATCAGTCAAATGGTACCTTTGTCTTTTTGTTTGGATGTTCACCAGGGGCAAAAACAGAGTTTTATTCATATGTAAATGAGGGCTCGCAAGTGCCCAGGGGTGGCGTTTGGGCTGTAAGTGCCCAGGCCGCTCCGCCTTCTTCTCACATAACCCCTCCCCAGCCTGTTGCTTGGCCCACCCTGTAAGCATCTTACGTCATCCAGTGTACTGGCCGATATCCCGCCCGCGCATGCGCACTGCATGGAATGATGATGCTGCCCACAATGGTCATCACAGTGCGCATGCACGGGCGGGATATCGGCCAGTACACTGGATGACGTAAGGGGCTTACAGGGCGGGCCAAGCAACAGGCTGGGGAGGGGTTATGTGAGAAGAAGGCAGCGCGGCCTGGGCACTTACAGCCCGAACTCCGTTTTTGCCCCTGGTGAACATCCAAACAAAAAGACAAAGGTACCATTTGACTGATCTATAGTTATGCTACAGTGCTATGTAAGTGGTCTATAAGGGCAAATTGTGGTGACAGACTCCCTTTAAACTGAAACAGGCTGTTTTTCAGCTGATCCAAATTTTAGAACCACATGCCTTTAAAAGGCCAAATCTGTGCAAAGATGTGGATACATTGTCATTTTCTGTCAGGTAGTCACACGTTGTGATGGCAAAGGCAAAAATTCTCTCCCTTTTTGAACGAGGTCGGGTTGTTGAACTGCATAAGCAGGATCTCTCACAGCGCGCCATCGCTTCTGAGGTGGGATGCAGTAAGACAGTCATTTGGAATTTCTTAAATGATCCTGAGGGTTATGGAACTAAAAAGTCAAGTGGAAGACCCCAAAAAATTTCACCAGCACTGAGCCGGAGGATACAATTGGCTGTCGGTCAAGACACTGGACGATCCTCGACCCAAATTAAGGCCATTACTGGTGCTGACTGCAGCCCCATAACCATCAGACGGCATCTGAGACTGAAGGGCTTCAAAAACAAAAAATGTCTTCAAAGACCTAGTCTCCTTGAACGCCACAGAACTGTTCATTTGGAATTTGCAAGAGAGCACCAAACATGGGACATTCAAAGGTGGAAGAAAGTTTTATTCTCTGATGAGAAAAAATTTAACCTTTATGGTCCTAATGGTTTCCAACGTTACTGGCATGACAAGCAGATCCTACCTGAGATGTTTTCTACACGCCACAGTGGAGGGGGCGCCATAATGGTCTGAGGTGCTTTTCCTTCAGTGGAACAATGGAGCTTCAGGAAGTGCAGGGGCATCAAACGGCCGCTGGCTATGTCCAGATATTGCACAGAGCATTCCTCATGACTGAGGGCCCTCGTCTGTGTGGTAACGACTGGGTTTTTCAACAGGACAACGCTACAGTACACAATGCCCGCAGGACAAGGGACTTCTTCCAGGAGTATAACATCACTCTTTTGGCCCATCCTGCATGTTCCCCTGATCTAAATCCAATTGAGAACCTTTGGGGATGGATGGCATGGGAAGTTTACAAAAATGGACAACAGTTCCAGACAGTAGATGGCCTTCGTGCGGCCGTCTTCACCACTTGGAGAAATGTTCCCACTCACCTCATGGAAACGCTTGCATCAAGCATGCCGAAACAAATTTTTGAAGTGATTAACAATAACGGCGGAGCTACTCATTACTGAGTTCATGTTTGGAAGTTGGATTTCTGTTTTGGGGGGGGTTTAGTTTTTTTTTGGAGGTGTGGTCCTAAACTTTTGATCAGCTGAAAAACAGCCTGTTTCAGTTTTTTCGTTGTTTTCATTAAATTGAATGCTCAAAAAATGTTTTGTCTCACTCCCATTTCTTCTTGTTGCATGTTGAAGCTCTACTTGGAACCTTGTTAAGATCCAGCCAAATATGATTTTTTGCCAGTTTTTAAGTGGTCTTTTGATCAGGACTGTATGTTCCATGCCAGAGTTTCCTTCCTGCTGGAGACTTGCATTAGTGTGGAACCTTGCATGGGTGTGTCTCTCTTCACCTAAAGACAACACACACATGCCCTCTGTCTCAGCAGCCTATGGCTGGATTGCAGCAGGTATTTAAAGGCACTTCCTACTACAGGAAGTTGCCTGAGCAACCTCAGTGTCTAGCTTGTCTAGTCCCTGTGCAAAGGTGTTTATCTTGTCTGCCTTCCTGTGTACCAAATCCTGCTATTGTACTCCTGGACTTTGCTTTCTCCCGCCTGCCTCTGACCTCGGACTTCGTTTATGGACTTTGCCTGTTTGACGCCTGCCCCTGACCTCGGATCTTGTTTGCTGACTTTGCTTGATTGCCGCCTGTCCTGACCCGTACCTCCAGGTCTCATACGTCCCCTTGGTGCTTGCACCGAGCACTCTGACCCCCTGGTCAGCTGCCACTGACTTGGGGACTACTCTGGAGTGGCACCTGGCAGCTACCCTACGGCCCAAGCCTATCCCCACCATCAGAGGCTCTAGTGAATACCAGGTAGCTGCTTAGTTACGCCCCTCCGGAGTATACCCAGTCAGTGGCGCAGTGGGTCCACACCCGCTTGCATAACATTAACCCACACAGCGTTAGAGTGTTCTGGCTCCCATAGGCCTTGGCACAGCCTGCTTCCTCCCCAGAATGGGAGCCCTGCTGAAATCGTTCAGCCTACATTTACCGGAGCTCCTCAGATGGCTGCTATTTACATATCATTAACAGCCTGACTGCTAAACACAGAGCAAAACCCCTATTTCCCAAGTATTTCTTGTTCTCACGCAGCTTCCTCTGGGTGAGATACACCATTTTTATGGCCCTCATATGGCTTTCTTGCAGCTGCACTGCCACATAAGGTTGAGCTGGGAATGGCAATGTATAAACTGCTTGTGATGCTTAAAGGGGTTGTGCGAGTTGTATTTATTGATGTCCTATCCTCAGGATAGGTCATCAATATCAGATCGGCTGGGGTCCGACACCTGGCATCCCCGCCGATTAGCTGTTTGAAGAGGAGGCGCGCACCGTGCCAGTGCTGCCTCCTCTTCACTGTTTACCTGCTCGCCGTTGCATCTGCAGAGGTGAGCAGGTGTAATTACACCTAAACGTCCCATTCTTTTCAATGGGATGGATCTCTCCTATGCACTTGTATTGGAGCGATCCGTCCTATTGAAATTAATGGGACGGCTTGGGTGTAATTACACCTGCTCACCGCTGCAGAGGCAACGGTGAGAAGGTAAACAGTGAAGAGGAGGCAGCGCTGGCACGGTGCGTGCCTCCTCTTCAAACAGCTGATCGGCAGGGATGCCGGGTGTCGGACCCCAGCCGATCTGTTATTAATGAACTATCCTAAGGATAGGTCATCAATAAATATAACTCGGGCAACCCCTTTAATCAGTGATCATACAACCAGGGTGATGCCCCTTTTTTGAGGATTCTGCAACATAATTATACACTATATATTGAGTAATAATCACATTACTACTGGTTGGTATCTCTCCTTGCTGTGATAGGTAATGGTCTTAAAGAGGCTGGATGTCCTCCTGTGGTTTGTCATTCCAAGCTCTTGGACCTGTAGTTCAGTTAAAGTGGTTGTTGGCTGATATGATGCATTGCCATATTGTACACTTATTTTAACACCTTCTAGGTGTTCTTTCTTCATTTTCCAGTAGTTTAGAACCTGTCAGCACTTTTGACCTACAGGCAATTAGCTTCTCTGGTCAGTATGAGATCTTTGGTTAGTCTGCAAGGCTACACACAGGACTGTCAGCTGCTATGGCAGGGACTACACATAATTTGTACTTTATATATAAAAATGTACAGGCTAAGTTTAAAAAAATGTTGTGTGTGAGACTATGTCCATGTTCCTGTGTGAGTGGACCTCTTTAAAAATAAAGTATAGAGTCAGCAAAAATAATAAATGTATACTGAGAAAATAGCAGCAAAGGATTATTGATCCAAAATAAATGCATTTTGTTTTAGGCCTCCTGCACACGACCGTTGTGTGCACCCATGGCCGTTGGCCCGTTGAACGTGTTTTTCTGCGGTCCCATTGACTTTCAATGGGTCCGTAGAAAACTCGGCTACTGCACCGTTTTGTCACCCGCGCCCGTGACCCGTCTTTCCTGGCCATCAAAAAATATAACCTGTCCTATTTTTTTCACGGCTAACGGTTCGCGGCCCCATTCAAGTCAATGGGGCAGTGAAAAACGCGGTTGCACACCCGTTTGACATCTGCGTCCGCGTCCGCGGCCGCGCCCGTTTTATTTCATCTTCTGGCATGGCCAAATTTTCTGGCAAAACTTGTGGCAATAAATTGAAAAAAAAATAAAAAATCAGGAAGTTGAAGGTCACAGGATATGCTAATTTCTAGCCATCTGTGGTAAACAGCTTGTGTGTGGTGGGGGTGCCATTTCATCAGGTTAAAATTTCATCCACCATGCCGCATTGGAATGTAGAAAAACTAATAACCCTGGTCCAGGAGAGGCCCGAGCTATGGGATACCAGGCAAAATGCGTACAGTGACCGCTTAAAAAAGGATGCTTCGTGGGAGCAAGTGGCACGGAGCATGTGCAGAAGCGAATGGTCCAAAGCGGATAGCCGAGTCCGGGCCCAATTAGGTAAGTGATAGTAATGTAGTTGTGCTGTCCTTGCCCCCTGTGTGGCCAAAAGATGTAGTTTTAAATTCCCTGAGGTGACAATAGTATTTTTTTTGTGGTCCAGCCTCGTTGGGCATAAAGGCCTGTACATGGTTTTTCAAACAGACATCTGTTTTTCCCCTTTCTAATTTTTGGAGCTCACAAATGTCTATTATGTCATTTCAAAACAGTCAAACAAACCAAAACCCGCTGGGCGAGTTGCCGGGACCAATTCCGGCGGGAGATGACCAGCAAAGGCCGGAGTGGTGAGGGAACCTCCTGGAAACGGGCCTACATTTATACGGCCCAGTTGCAGTCTCTGCGGCCAGTAATGGAATTGAGGCCGTAAGTATTTTTAATGTATTCTTCAAAATGTTTAAAATGTTCACACTTACGTTTGAATTTGGACTTGCAAAAGTGGCCAATAAACTAATGGATACAGTTGTGTTCTTGTATTGAAGACCTATACTTTCGGTAGGGCAGCCATGTCCTAACTGACTACATTCAGCTCTTTTCCAACTGAAACTCCCAGCATAGCACAGTAAGCTACCCAGTCCTGCTTGGAGTTGTAGTTGGGCATCAGCTGGTGGGCAACAGTTTGTACATGCCTGGTGTTGGTTGTCTACATCAGTTTTGTGGTGTAGTCAAACCAGGGGCCACCGCTTTTGAGCTGTGTATGATGAGACGACACGTGTAGTGTGCAGATGGCGCCTCCCCTCTCTGTTTTGGACGTGTCAAAGCAATTTATTGTCCCTCCTGGAACATAGATGTTTGCAATTGAAACCAGAAAAGAGAATGGAGATGACACTTGCGCACTGCACACATTATTTCCTCATACAGTAGATCATCGGGTTTTGCGGCTACTAGTCACACAGCAATAGTTTTAAAAGCTTTCAGAAATCCCCACGTTTTAATGGGAGCCCTGACTAGTGTTTTTTGGATGTAATTGTTGGGCCAACGTGAGATTTGTACCATTGAGACCTATTATCTAACTTTTTGATGTTTTTGAAATGGTTACCCTATAGGTATTTCCAATGTCAGTTATCTAGCTTAAATGTTAGTGCACCAAACCCAACATGGATTCCTTACATTGGTCATATAAAATGACAATAACCAGCTCCCTGGAAAATGGATAATAATGAAGTTCCAACTACGCTTGACCAGCAGGATTCAAACTACTACTCTCACCCTGGTCAAGTGTGGCCTGGTACATGTTGTTTCTCTGTAGATGATGTTATACTACGTACAAATTACATCTTATAACTTTGGAGGGTGGTAGCAGGCCACACACAGACGACCTGGACTGAATTTCAGCACTGGTTTTGGTCCTTGAATGAGGAATCCTCTTTTGAGGCTGGACAGCTCCAAACAGCAAACACTGTTTTCCCATTACAGTAACATTCGGCCTTTCCAAGACTTATCCCATCGATAGATTTTAAATGCAATCTAAATGTGATTTCACAATTTCACATAGAAGCTGGGATTCTTTGTGTAAAAGCAAATCTGTGATGTATGCTGCCACTCCGTATATATATTTTATTCACACGGCTGTTTTCCAATAATATACTCAATGTCTTTTTTTAAATGTTTAAATCAAATTAGCTAATGGTTTATTGTTTTTATTTCAAATACAGTACTGTGGACAGTCTGGATCCGTCCCAAGATTCAGACACGTCGGGGAGTGAAACCCCTGCGGTTTTCTCGCCCCAAGAAAGTCCTGCTCCAACGCCGGCTGAGGACCCAGAGGACTCAACACTGGCCGAGGCCCCCCTACCACTGGCCAGTCCACCCCGGATTGTACAGCCCCAGCCAAGACGTCGCCGACAAGTCCTTCCCTCTACCTCTGGGCAAGACAGTCGGGAACTTATTAACGCCCGGCTCATCGAGTTTTTTGCCCAGAGGAGGAGTGATGGTGTGGAGGATAAAATTATATGGGGCTTAGGGCCGCTAATGAAGCACGTCACTCCTTTGGAGCATCATGAGTGTCTTGCTTCATTAGCGGTCGTAATCAAAATGTTTGCTCTCCCCAACCATGGGGACATTCTGGCAAAGCTTAATGCCATGAAAGTGGAAATTGAAAATGCGGGACAGCAGCAAAGGGCAGGAGCCTTTGAGGTAGCGCCACAAACATTTCAAGGGCCTTCTTATCACCAGCAACCCCAGTATGGACCACACCAGGGCCCAATGCAACAAGTGGGTCAGCCCCTTTACCCGGGCAGTTTCTCATCTGTGGTACCTCCACAGGCCCATGTAAGGTCTTAATTTGTAATTTTGTTTTTCGTTTTTGTATTGAGCACTTTATCTGGTTTTACCTTAATGTTTGTCCCATTGTTTACCATTGGATTACGGTGATAACAATATTCTACATAAATGTTGTTTAGGCCAAAAAGTAGTCGACTGTTTTTTATTTGGCACACTCCACCGAACATTTCCATGACAAATTTCAAATTGTTTAAAAAACCACACACACTTTAACTGACAAAGCCACACTTTATTTAGATGATCAACATGTTTATTTTGGTATACTGTCATGATGAGGTATTAGAAAAAAATTTGGAACGTTCAAAAAAAATATAAAGATGATTAAGTCAAATTACATTTGGACCAAATCATCATTTATATTACTTTATATGCCGATTTAAATATTTGTTGTCCAAAAAATCTGAGCCTGCAAGCCCACGTCAAGGGTCCTCATTATCTTGCGAGTCCCTACACTCATCTACCACAATAAATTTTTAGTATTCTATCTAGAAAATAAAAAAAAACTAAAGAGCCCAGAAGATTTCAAAAACTGCCACGAATAGCGTCCCTCTGCCATGGCACGGACCCCTCTGAGCTGTAAAAGTAGTCTGCATAAAGTTCCCGAACTGCAATGCCTGCAGTCCCAGGTCGTCTATGCAGGGTCCTTTCCAAACCCAAATCTGAAGACGTAGGAAGCTCTTCCATGTCAACAGAAGAGGAAGCCTCGTGAATCCTGGTGAAGTTGTGTAGAACAACACATGCTTTAATCACCAGGGTAGCATTCTCCGGAGCCATCTGTATGGATGACAAAAACACCCTCCACTTGCTAGAGAGTATCCCGAAAGCGCACTCAACATACCGACGGGCACGAGTCAACCGGTAGTTGAATATACGCCTCCTGACATCCAAACCACGCTTTGGAAAGGGCCGCATAACATGTGGAGTCAATGCAAACCCTTCACCTGCCACGATGACAAATGGAGCCGGCGGACCTGCATATCCGGGCAGTCTTCTGGACTCCGGCAGGGCAAGCTGGTTGGCACAAAGCCGCTCACCCATTCTAGAAGCACTAAAGATGCGAGCATCCGCAGTGCTTCCATAGGCCCCGATATCAACCATTATAAACCGGTAGTTACTGTCAGCAACTGCCATCAGCACTACCGAAAAATACTGTTTATAATTGAAGAAACGGCTCCCTGAGTGTGGCGGTTTCTTTACACGGATGTGCTTGCCATCCATTGCCCCGATGCAGTTTGGAAACTGCACAAAATTTTGGAAGCCCTCAGCGATCCGAACCCAACCGTCCGCCTTGGGCTGCGGCATCACCGTCTCTCGGAGTTGTGCCAGATGACATGGCAAGTGTGTCGTACAATACTCGAGATCGTCAAGGTTCCTAAAAGAAACTCAAAATGCAGGGATGCAAAAAAGTTCCCAGTTGCAAGGAATCTGTAGAGAAAAAAAGAAAAACAAACAGTCAACTGAAAATCTAAGGGAAGAACAGATTCAAGATTCAAGTATAATGTGGTATACACTCCATGATTGAAAGCACCCTATGTCTAAGGGTGGGGCACCTATGGGACGGGTGCCAGAGGCGGCACTCAAGGCCCATTCTGTGGGCACCCACACCCATTGAAAAGACTATAGTTTACAAATATACACCCATGAGTTTACCAAGCATTCATCAGCACAGGGCACACTATGAAATCTACTGGCAGCACTGGATTTAAGCCAGAAATTCGCGCAAAATGCTAAAATGCAATTCCGACAAACTATATTCTAGTACAGTATTCATGCCAAATTGCTGGGTTGACTTTTTGTAAAAAATGCTACGGATCTGGCTACAACATTGCCAACTCTGTCTGATAACGTCTCCACAACACTGCCCTATGTCCTTGGTTGATTAAACTGGCCCAAAAAAAAAGGTGTATCTGACCTAAACACTACCAGCTATTGGGGTGTGGGCAGTACTAACACAACTAAGTTACATCATCTGTGTTTAGCCCCTTTAAAATGCTGAGAGTGTTGTGCACGTTCGAAATATTTACAACATTAGGCATGATGAGGACGTTTGATGTATATCGCAGGGGTTGGCACCAGCACAATCCTACGAAATAGGGTACAGACCGGTATACAGCCTTCTAACAGGGTGGTGCACGCAGATAGAGATCCTGACAGAGGGCCAAATTTTTTTCCAAAACAACAATAATCCCTTGCACTCGCCAGTAATCCCAGAAAAATGAAAAATTAGTCACTCAGACAGGCAGGTTACAGACTGCAGTAACATGGCTGACTGACTGAATCCAACAACTTTAGAAACAAACTACTGACGAGTGCAGGGGATTCATGGATTGTCTGGAGGCCGGTAACTGAACAGAAGTTTGAAACTTGCACAAAAGCAAGTTAAAAATAAACAATACTGGGATGTTAGGTGCCAGGGATTAAGGGGATAAAAAAACAACACCAACCGAATGAATTAAAAACAAAAAAGGGTAAAGAAACGTTACTTCGGGAAACATTAGCACATGTCTAACAGCAGCCATTTTAGAGCACATGTTCCTCCTGACAAAAGCAGTGCACATTACTGTTTAAACTTTAAAAGTACTATCCTGCTTACCTCAACGTGACGATGAGCCTTTCCTCAGGAGAAATGCTGCGCCTCATATTGGTGTCCATGAAGGTAAGGACAGTACGTAGAGACGACAGCAAGCGATCAAATGTAGGCACTGTCATCCGACAGAAGGAATAGAACTTCGCAGGATGCAGGCGCAGATCTTCGTAGAGGGAATGAAAGTGTCCTTTCCGGTACCATTGGGAAACTAACGGATGGACCCAAAATCATCGCCTTCTACTCGGTTCCTCAGTCAACAAAGGACTGCGCTGACCACATTGCCTGGAAACAAGCCAATGCAGTAAGAACTCTTCCTCTGAATCAGACATGGTGAAACAGCAAAGAGAAGCAGCCAAATGAATCTCTGTACTCTGTGAAGACTACAGAAAATGGCCACAAATGCATACTCAGGTGACCCTCATTTATACCAGTATCCTGGGTGGAGTTATTAAAATTATATTTTTTTCACCATGCAATGGAATTCTGGCGGGCCGCAAAAAAAACGGGAACACGGACACACGGAAGCACAACGGAAGCAAAAACGGTCACGGAACAACGGAACCACGTTTTGCGGGACGTTAAAAAATACTGTCGTGTGCAGGAGGCCTTAATAGGATATTTGTGCATATATTAGAATCATATGAGTAATAATATAAGAAAATAACTTGCAGAATGTGCTTTCTTCTTCTTCTTCTCCTGTTGTGCTCTGAAGTGCCAAATGTGATCATTTAATTGCTTCTTACAGTTATAAGGTCATATTTTTGTTCCATTATTCTCACACGGGCCTTGCAATCTAACATCTCAAGCTAGCTATTTTCTTGAATACTGAATAATTAAACCTTCCCTTTCTTTGATATTTTCACGCACTTGAAAATTACACTTGAAACAAACTTGTTATACGTTTCGAGGAAAAAAGCTTTGCTTGTCAACAGCTCGACATTCACTGCACATAAGATATATATTATTTGTCAGCTTAGATTGCAGTTTTGGCATTGCATCCAGTATTGATTGAAGTAAACCCTTTTACAATAGCTATCATCTATTTAATAATTTAGGATTTAGATTTAACACTGAGTACGGAAAATAATGGAAACTTTTCCTTAAAGTTATTAAATTGTTAAAGTTAAACCCTTCTCACCCCTGGGCCTAAGTATGTGGGAAGGAAGTATGGATTGGGCTCAAAAAGTGATCCCACTCCATATGCAGTGAGTGCCGACTGTGTAATACACCTAACACGCTGTTGCAATTTTGGGGATTGGAAATAAGTCTCCTCAATAGCAACCACAACATCTGTAAAGTAAGACAAAAGGAAAGGGATCCCTCTGTCCTCTGATCACAACCCTCATGGTAAACTCAAGGGTCTCAATTCAGATGCTATGACAGACTGGGGCCTTGGGAAAATTCCCACGCCTGTAATAGTAAGCTACTTGTTAAGCCATGCATCAGAGCTTGACAGGCAGCCAGTAAAAATCACATAGACTGCAATAGTATACTATTATTCATGGTATAAGCGATCAGAGGATCGCATGATCTATTTTTTAACAAAGCTAGAACCAGCCCTGTACCTCCCATGGATCCAGAGATCTCCTCATTCATTGCTCTTATAGATTTATATCAAGCTGACAGCTCAAGGGGAGGGTCTTTTCTGCTGTCCTCCAGCGGACATCTCAGCTTTCCCTGTCACAACTCAGAAGGCAGTTTAAGGATAAAACTGAGCATGTGCGTCCATCTCAGTGAGAAGGTCAGAGAAATAAGAAAAAAAACTAACAGTAGGTGGCATTATACAAATACATTTTATTGAATAACTCAGTGGCTATGCAAAATTTTAATTACATGCAATTACAAAAGTGTTCAGATCTAGATCCTGGTTTAAAAACTGTAGAATATTTTTTCATGGGACAACCCCTTTAAATGGATTCTGTCACCAGGATTATGCCTATAGAGGCTTTCATACATGCAGTTAGGTGTCCTTCAGCATGTTTTTAATATACTTGTGTTACTGCCATCAATGATTTAGTTTATATTAAAAAAAATTGATTTTATTTATGTGGTAATTACCTTGCTAAGGAGCCCAAGGTGCTGTCCCTATCACTATTGGAGCCCAGCAGCACCCCTTCTCCTGGAGCCCAGCACTGCCCCTCATCCAAAAATGCCCTCCTTCCTGCCCTGATGTTGGCCGTGTTGCATAAAACGGACAAGAATAGGACATGTTCAATCTTTTTTGCAGGGCTACGGAACGGATATACAGATGCGGACAGCGCACAGTGTGCTGTCCGCATTTCTTGTGGACCCATTGCAATGAATAGGTCCGCATCCTATATGCCAAAAAGGCGGATTGGATGCAGACCAAAAAAAGGGTTGTGTGAATGGGGCTTAAGTGTACTGTGTTCCTGTACATTTCTTTCAGCTCTGATAGCTTCAGCCCTATTCACTTCACTAGTCTTGTGCTCAGTAACTGAGAACTGCAGGGAAGAAACAATCTGCACTGGCAACAAGTGACTATAGGTAAGGACAGGTCAGACATCAACAGGGTCCGTGTAGAGAGGCATAGACTGGAGTAGGGAGATAAGAAGCTGAGAAGCCTGCCTCTGTATTATACACATACTGTAGCTATCTTAAAGGGACTCTGTCACCACTTTCTAACCCCCCCTTTTAAAAGTATTGTTATCTCCATGGCGCCCCTGTGATTACAAAGGTGTTGTTAGAAGATAAATTCGCCGTCTCCTTTTGATAAAAAGAGCTTTTATCTAACCTGTCAATCTTCTTGATAAGGTGCCCAGGGCGTTTCTGTTGGTCTCAAGCTGCCGCCCGCCGCCGCCGCTGTTGGTGCCCAGCTCCTCCCCTGATGCTTTCAGCGCCGCCTGAATATAATGAAATACGCCTCCGGCTCTCGCTCAGTGCCCCCTCCTTTTAAAAGATCCCGCGCGTGCGCACAGGCCTGTGCCTGATGCGCCCGTGCGGACATTTACAATCAGCCTCATTGAGCGAAGTGCGCATGCGCGCACTTCGCTCAACCTCCTCATCAGACGAGCACTGCAGCCGGCCGGCTGCAGTGCTCGTCTGATGAGGAGGTTGAGCGAAGTGCGCGCATGCGCACTTCGCTCAATGAGGCTGATTGTAAATGTCCGCACGGGCGCATCAGGCACAGGCCTGTGCGCACGCGCGGGATCTTTTAAAAGGAGGGGGCACTGAGCGAGAGCCGGAGGCGTATTTCATTATATTCAGGCGGCGCTGAAAGCATCAGGGGAGGAGCTGGGCACCAACAGCGGCGGCGGCGGGCGGCAGCTTGAGACCAACAGAAACGCCCTGGGCACCTTATCAAGAAGATTGACAGGTTAGATAAAAGCTCTTTTTATCAAAAGGAGACGGCGAATTTATCTTCTAACAACACCTTTGTAATCACAGGGGCGCCATGGAGATAACAATACTTTTAAAAGGGGGGGTTAGAAAGTGGTGACAGAGTCCCTTTAAGCATTTAGATGCAGAAGACATGTTCTCCCTGATAACACTATAGTGTTGCTAAGGAGACACTTTACATGCAGTTTTCTAGTTAAAATAAACATATTTACCTAACTGATTACAAAAATGCCAAAAATCTAAAGATGATTTAAACAAACTGATGCTAAACTAATCAAATCAATTACGAATTTCCCAAAAATCCAAATTCGAAATTAAGTCAAAGTTTTGGCAATTCAATTCATTTGAATCGTTAAATGGTGTCCATCTTTTTACATATCCAATTCAGTTCTGTGGTAAGGAAAGCAGGGCACGAAAGATGGAGACTGAGGATCACATGACTTTGGGTGGGGGCCCTGCCAAGTGAGCTTGTCTATAACACCTGGCAGTCAGCTTCACAGCCAATCAGTAGGAACAATATTGATTTGTGCATTAGATACTAATTATAAAGTCCCAAATAGAGATAAGCGAATCTTCCAAGATTCGGTTCGTTTCGGAGTCGCCAAATTTTTCTAAATGTTCAGTTCAGGTCCAAATTTATTACTCTAATTGCTCTGGAAATTGGTATAATACCCCCTCTAGTCCTCTAAAATACAGATTTTTTTTTTGAAAAGCTCCTATCTAATTTTCATAATTTTTTACAATGTTCCCTCACATGTTCCCTCAGTCTGATACAACATCAGGTTTAACTGTATCTTCTTGACGCCGCATACTGCAGTTATTGCTTGTTCGCAATTACAGCAATTACCTCCTACCTGGTGGTGACAAAGTGGCAAGGTGACATAGTGTGGAGGTGGCAGCAGGAGCATGAGGAGACCACAGAGTGGCAAAGTGACATAGTGTGGAGGTGGTGGCAGCAGCATGAGGAGACCTGAGTGGTGAGGTGGCAGCAGTATCAGGAGACCACAGAGTGACCCGGTAACATAGTGGGGAGGTAGGTGGCAATAACAGTACCCGCTGACAATGGTGGTGTCAGAAGCACTTGGAATCCGATGTGTAGCTTAGGCATGTAGCCAGAAGAAATCGGTCTCTTGCCAAGATTTGGTTGCGGCAGCATGGATGATCTAATCTGATGCATCAGGCATTGGTGGGTGGAAATCCTGGCTGATCCACGCCTGATTAATCTTGACAAAGGTTAGTCTCTCCACATTTTGGGTGGACAGGCGAGTTTGCCTTGGGGTAACTATAGCCCCTGATGCACTAAACACCCGCTCTGATGCCACACTACTGGCTGGGAGGGCAGATTTTCAAAGGCAAACTCGGCCAGTTGTGACCACAAATCCAGTTTGGCTGTGCGGTAGTCCAGCGTATCTTAAATGTGGGGTGGCAGGGTGCTGTCCAAGTACTGATGTGGGGGAGAGTGCAGAGTTTCCTGGATATATCCAGTTGATGGCAAGGGTCAATCTTGGGTATATGTTCAGATTGGTAAGCAGGTCTTATCACATATACCCAAGATTAATCCTTACCACCAACTGGATATATCCAGGAATCTCCTCACTCTCCCCCACATCAGTACTACACAAAGGCGTGAGGAAACCATGTGTTCATGAAGGTTCCTAACAATTAGTGACCTCGTGACACGCTGTACAACACTACTACAGTGGGAAGTGGTGAACGAGATGAAAGAAAAGTTGGCATCAGGACCTAACATCTATGGGCAAACTAAGGTACCTTATAAATAACATGTGTTAGGCACGTGGGACGCTACGCTAGCCGACTGTCAAATACTAAACTGATACACATTTAAACATACTGGATTGAGCCATTGCATCTTACCACACTCCTTTCCTTATAAATGAGCAAATAATATTTGAACTGAGATCGATGAATTTATATGAAATAGCAGGAGTCAGTTTGCTGTGATAAGATTTACTGACTGGTACTCACAATTGCAAATAATGTGCGACAACTAAGAGACACTTACCAGCAGCACGTGCATACCGAGGAACAACACCATCTGGTGGTGAATAGATGCAATGACTTTTGATACATAGAGAATACTTACCAGCAATACATGCCTCTTGAAGAATAACACCATCTGGTGGAGAATAGACACAATTACATGTGTTGCATAGAGTCTGAAAGCTGTTAAAGACTGTCATCTAGTGGTCATCAAAGAGGCTGCATTAACTTTTTTATATATATATATATATATATATATATATATTATTTTTTTTTTTTAACCTAGAGGTTTATTTATTTATTTATTCAAATGGTTATTCTCTGCATGCATTTTTATCTAATATAGAGTTAAAAAAAATACATTTATTCACACTATATCAGTTACTCGTGCTCTTTCACTCTCTGGTGCAAGAATGAAGCATTTTACATTATATATTCTTTTTTCTTCTGATTGGGTGAAACAGACACTTCACGAGCAGCCAGATCCACCTTCACTAGTGGGTGAGCCTCTAAACACAATTATGTGTTGACACTTGGCCGTGGTGCCAACATTGACACCCTAGCCACCCTTCACCTTCTGCCCACAGATTCGGCAAATGGCCATGTTCACCTCCTCTGGCGGCTTAACAAAAAACTGCCACACCACTGAGTAGGTTATTTTGCCCCCAACACTATGCATCAGGGGCGTAGCTAGAAATGACTGGGCCCCATAGCAAAAAAAATGTTTGCCCCCCCGGATCTCCCACCCCCACATACCTCTCGGACCTCGCCAATGCATTTGTGCCAGTGTAGGAAATGTATGAATCTAAATGTCTGTGTGTTAAAGAAGATTGTTAAATTGTACAGGGGTCTGTAACACAAGAAGGTGAAAGAACATATCGTGGGGTGTGTATGTGTATTAGACAGAAGGTAGGGATATGTATCTTGTGTAGTTTGGGTATTAGGGAGAGTAAGGGGTATATATCTAGTGCTGATACATGTGTAGGTGAAGAGCCGCTCTGACATAATTTGTCTCTTTCATATTATAAGCTCCCCTTATGTATAATTTACTTACAGTTCTGAAGACTCAGGGGTGCTGGCAGGATTAGCCTCAGGGGTGCTGGCTTGCTTGGCCTCAGGGGTGCTGACAGGCTTGGCCTCAGGGGTGCTGACAGGCTCGGCCTCAGGGGTGCTGACAGGCTCGGCCTCAGGGGTTCTGACAGGCTCGGCCTCAGGGGTGCTGGCAGGCTTGGCCTCAGGGGTGCTGGCAGGCTTGGCCTCAGGGGTGCTGGCAGGCTTGGCCTCAGGGGTGCTGGCAGGCTTGGCCTCAGGGGTGCTGGCAGGCTTGGCCTCAGGGGTGCTGGCAGGCTTGGCCTCAGGGGTGCTGGCTTGCTTGGCCTCAGGGGTGCTGATTCGCTTGGCCTCAGGGGTGCTGACAGGCTTGGCCTCAGGGGTGCTGGCTCGCTTAGCCGGGCAGAAGGAGTTTGGGAGACTGTGAGGCCTTTTTTCTCCAAGCTGCTCCGGAAAAAAAAAATTTTTTCATTACACCTCAGGTCAGACCACCAATCAGACCCCCAATGTTAATCAGACCTCAGCTAACAGCCCCAATAAGATCACCAATGGTAATAAGACCCCAATAAGACCTCAGATAACACCTCAGCTCAGACCCCAATATGAATGACCTCCAATCAGACCTCAGATAAGAGCCCCATGCCTCATAGCAGCCCCCAGTAGCCTCATAGCAGCCCCCAGTGCCTCTCACCAGCCCCCAGTGCCTCTCACCATTAGGCCCCTAGTCCCTCTCACCAGCCCCCAGTGCCTCTCCATCAGCCCCCTGTGCCTCTCACCAGCCCCCAGTGCCTCTCCATCAGCCCCCAGTGCCACTCACCAGCCCCCAGTGCCTCTCCATCGGCCCCCAGTGCTTCTCACCAGCCCCCAGTGCCTCTCCATCAGTCCCCGTGCCTCTCACCAGCCCCCAGTGCCCCTCCATCAGCCCCCAATGCCTCTCCATCAGCCCCCAGAGCCTCTCACCAGCCCCCAGTGCCTCTCCATCAGTCCCCCGTGCCTCTCACCAGCCCCCAGTGCCCCTCCATCAGCCCCCAGTGCCTCTCCATCAGCCCCCAGAGCCTCTCACCAGCCCCCAGTGCCTCTCCATCAGCCCCCAGTGCCTCTCCATCAGCCCCCAGTGCCTCTCCATCAGCCCCCAGTGCCTCTCCATCAGCCCCCAGTGCCTCTCACCAGCCCCCAGTGCCTCTCCATCAGCCCTCAGTGCCTCTCACCAGCCCCCAGTGCCTCTCCATCAGCCCCCAGTGCCTCTCACCAGCCCCCAGTGCCTCTCCATCAGTCCCCCGTGCCTCTCACCAGCCCCCAGTGCCCCTCCATCAGCCCCCAGTGCCTCTCCATCAGCCCCCAGAGCCTCTCCATCAGCCCTCAGTGCCTCTCACCAGCCCCCAGTGCCTCTCCATCAGCCCCCAGTGCCTCTCACCAGCCCCCAGTGCCTCTCCATCAGCCCCCCGTGCCTCTCACCAGCCCCCAGTGCCCCTCCATCAGCCCCCAGTGCCTCTCCATCAGCCCCCAGTGCCTCTCCATCAGCCCTCAGTGCCTCTCACCAGCCCCCAGTGCCTCTCCATCGGCCCCCAGTGCCTCTCACCAGCCCCTAGTGCCTCTCCATCAGCCCCCAGTGCCTCTCACCAGCCCCCAGTGCCTCTCCATCAGCCCCCAGTGCCTCTCCATCAGCCTCCAGTGCCTCTCACCAGCCTCCAGTACCCTCTCCATTAGGCCCCTAGTGCACCCTCCCCGGTATTTAAATCATTGGTGGACAGTGCGCCCTCCCCCCCTCCCCGGTAACCATTGGTGGGCAGGGTGCCCAACCCCCGCCCTTCCCAGTATTAAAAATCATTGGTGGGCAGTGTGCCCTCCCCCCCTCCCTGGTAATCATTGGTGTGCAGTGTGACCTCCCCCCGCCCTTCCCAGTATTAAAAATAATTGGTGGTCAGTGCGTCCCCCCTCCCCGGTAATCATTTGCAGTGCCCACCAGTGCGCCCGCCCCTCCCTGGCAATCATTGGTGGGCAGTGTGCCCTCCCCCCGCCCTTCCTAGTATAAAAAATCATTGGTAGGCAGTGCGCCCCCCGGGCCCCCCCCTCCCCCTTCATTGGTGGCAGCAGCAGCTCTGATCGGAGTCCCAGCAGTGTAATGCTGGGGCTCCGATCGGTTACTATGGCAGCCAGGACGCTACTGAAGTCCTGGCTGCCATGGCCAGTTACTCTGCAGAATACTTACATGCGCTGTGGCCGCCGGGCGCTCCTTCTTCTTGTAACTCACAGGTCTGTGCGGCGCATTGCTTATGCTTATAGCAACGCGCCACACAGACCTGTGACGAGTTACAAGAAGAAGGAGCGCCCGGCGGCCACAGCGCATGTAAGTATTCTGCAGAGGTACTGGCCATGGCAGCCAGGACTTAAGTAGTATCCTGGCTGCCATGGTAACCGATCGGAGCCCCAGCATTACACTGCTGGGACTCCGATCGGAACTGCCCCTGCTGCTGCCACCAATGAAGGGGGGGCCCGAGGCCCGGGCCCTCTATCGCACCGCCACTCAAATATATATATATTTTTTTTATCCTCAGCGGGCAGCCCAGGCCCCCCAGTGGCGTAAGGCCCCATAGCCATTGCTATGGCTGCTATGGCGATCCCTACGCCACTGCTCTGCATTGACTGACTGCTATGGTCGCTGTCTCCGTGAACCCCTGCACCACTTCTTCCCAGACAGGTCGGCTTCTGCGAAGTGGGAGGTCTACCCTGGGCACATTTGACTCCAGACCTCACACTGCTGCCACCCTGCTGACTCCAGGCCACGCTACCGACTTGCTGGCTCCGCCGCTGCCTCTCGCGCAAGCTGCCACACTCTTTTCCTGATGATGATGATGATGAAGCCCCTTCATTACCTGGCTGCCAATTGCGATCAGCAACATCATCATCGAGTACTACATGCATGTCATTGATGTCCTCCTCAACGATCTCTGAGCCAGGAGCCTGACCAGCTCCCACGCCACTTTCCTCATCACTACTTGCCAGCCTACCGGAGGAAGCGTTGGATATCTGCTCCAAATCTTGGCTGGGCAGTAGCTGCTGACTGTCCTCTAGTAGCTTGACCTCGCTATATAGTGGAGCTGAGCCCACAGCATATAATACTTCTCTCGATGAGGGAACAGAAAAGGACAGAGGCAGGTTGACTAACCCACCGACTCTTGGCTAGGGGTGTCTGATGTCACTTGGGACGAAGTGGATGATCGAGTCAACCATTCAAGAACCGCTGGGTTGCTGGTCACGACACAACCGCTGAATGAAACCGGGAGCTCAGGGCTCTTGCTGCAACTCCTCCTGCCACGCCCCTTTACTCTGCTGCGACCTGTGCCTGCGCCAGAAACATTTAGGACTCTGCCCCTCCCCTGTGCAGGTCCTGTCACTTTTCCATCTGACATACTGTTAGATCAAATAAATTAATAAAAAGGAAATTAATACACCACAAAAAAGCTGTGATTTTCTCACTTCACCACAAATCGACTAATAAGCCTTATTTTTCCCACTAATACACACCAAAAAAGGCTGTCATTTTGTCACTTCACCGCACAACGGCAAATAAGCCCTTTTTATTCCACTAATACACCACAAAAAATGCTTTAAAACATATAAATGCACAGCTGAACGGCTGATAAGACTTTTTTTTCCCACTAATACACCCCAAAAAGCTTTAATTTTGTAATTTCAACACACAACAGCTAATACATTCTTTTCCACTATTACATCCCAAAAAAGGCTGTAATTTTGTCACTTCAGCGCACAAATGCTTTTTTCCCACTAAGGGTACTTTCACATTTGCGTCAAAGTTTTCCGGTATTAAGTTCCATCCTAGGGGCCCAAAACCAGAAATAAAAAACAGTTTTATCCTAATGCATTCTGAATGGAAAGCAATCCAGTTCAGTCCTTTTAAGGTATTTGGATGGAGAAAAAAATCGCAGCATGCTGCATTTTTCTCTCCGGCCAAAAATCCTGAACACTTGCCGGAATGTATTAGTGCTGGATCCGGCATTAAAATTTCCACATTGACAGAACCGGTCTTCCGGTCTGCGCATGCGCAGACCTTTACAAATGTAAAGAAAATAAATACCAGATCCGTTTTTCCGGATGACACCGGAGAGACGGATCAGGTATTGCAATGCATTTGTGAGACGGATACGCATCCGGATCCGTCTACAATTGCATATCGTTTGCATACAGATTGCCAGATCCGGCAGGCAGTTCCGGCAACGGAATTGCCTGCCGGAATCCAGCAACGCAAGTGTGACTTTTTTTCCACTAATACACCTCAAAAATGGCTGTGATTTTGTCACTTTACTGCACAACGGCAAATAAGCCCTTTTTTTCCACTAATACACCACAAAAAAGGCTTTAAAACATGTAACTGCATAGTTAAACGGCTAATAACTCTTTTTTTCCCACTAATACACCCAAAAAAAGGCAGTAATTTTGTCACTTCACTGCACAACGGCTAATAAGCACTTTTTCCCACGAATACACCCGAAAAAGGCTTCAGAACATATAACTGCACCGCTGAAAGGCTAATACACCCCTAAAAAGGCCATACATTTGTCACTTTACCGCACAACGGCAAATAAGCCTTTTCCCCCACAAATACACCACAAAAAAGGCTTCAAAATATATACCTGCACTGCTGAACTAATAACCCTTATTTTTCCACTAATACACCCCCAAAAAGCTATAATTTTGTCACTTCACCGCACAAAGGCTAATAAGCCCTTTTTTCCCACTAATACAGCCAAAAAAAAGGCTTCAGAACATATTTTTGCACGGTTGAACGGCTAATAAGACTTTTTTTTCAAATAATACACCCCAAAAAAGTCTGTAATTTTGTCACTTCACCACACAACGGCAAATAAGCCCTTTTTTTCACCACAAAAAGGCTTTAAAAGATATAACTGCATAGTTAAACGGCTAATAAAACTTTTTTCCACTAATACACCCAAAAAAAGGCCATAATTTTGTCACTTTACCGCACAATGGCAAATAAGCCTTTTTTCCCACAAATACACCACAAAAAAGGCTTTAAAACATATAACTGCACAGCTGAACTAATAACCCTTATTTTTCCACTAATACACCCCAAAAAGGCTATAATTTTGTCACTTCACCGCACAAAGGTTAATAAACCCTTTTTCCCACTAATACAGCCGAAAAAAGGCTTCAGAACATATTTTTCCACCGTTGAACGGCTAATAAGACTTTTTTCCACTAATACACCCCAAAAAGGCTATAATTTTGTCAATTCACTGGGCAACAGCTAATAAGACTATTTTTTTCAAATAATACACCCCAAAAAAGGCTGTAATTTTGTCACTTCACCGCACAATTGCAAATAAGCCCTTTTTTTTCCACTAATACACCGCAAAAGGCGTTAAAACATATAACTGCACAGCTAAACGGCTGATTTGACTTTTTTCCAATAATACACCCCCAAAAAGGCTTAAATTTGTCACTTCACCGCACAACAGCAAATAAGCACTTTTCTTTTGCTCTAATACACCACAAAAAAGGCTTTAAAACATATAACTCAACCGCTGAATCACAAATATTCCCATTTTTTTCTACTAATACACCCCAAAAAAGGCTATAATTTTGTCACTTTATCGCACAACGGCTAACAAGTCTTTTTTTTTTTTTCCACTAATACACCACAAACAAGGCTTTAGAACATATAACTGCACCATTGAACGGCAAATAAGCCCTTATTTTTTTCCACTAATACACTCCAAAAAAGGCTTTAGAACATATAACTGCACCGCTGAACGGCTAATAAGGCTTTTTTTCCACTAATACACCCCAAAAAAGGCTGTAAATTTGTCACTTCACCGCACAACGGCAAATAAGCACTTTTTTCCTCTAATACACAACAAAAATAGGCATTAAATCATATAACTCAACCACTGAATCACAAACATTCCCTTTTTTTTCACTAATACGCCACAAAAAAGGCTTTAGAACATATAACTGCACAGCTGATCGGCTAATAAGACATTTTTTTCCACTAATACACCCCAAAAAAGGCTTTAGAACATGTAACTGCACAGCTGATCGGCTAATAAGACATTTTTTTTTTGCTAATACACCCCAAAAAGGGCTGTCATTTAGTAACTTTACCGCACAACGGCTAACAAGCTTTTTTTCCACTAATACACCAAAAAAAAAAAAAGGCTTTAGAACAGGCATCCTTAAACTGCGGCCCTCCAGCTGTTGCAAAACTACAACTCCCAGCATGCCCAAACAGCCTACAGGTATCAGCCTACAGCAGGGCATTGTGGGAGTTGTAGTTTTACAACAGCTGGAGGGCCGCAGTTTTAGGATGCCTGCTTTAGAACATATTACTGCACGGCTAAATGGCTAATAAGACTTTTTTTCCACTAATACACCCCAAAAAAGGCAGCAATTTTGTCACTACACCGCACAACAGCTAATAAGACTTTATTTTCACTAATACACCACAAAAAAGGCTGTAATTTTGTCACTACACCGCACAATGGCAAATAAGCACTTTTTTTCTCTTATACACAACAAAAAGGCTTTAAAACATATGACTCAACCTCTGAATGGCAAATAAGCCCTTTTTTCCTACTAATACACCACAAAAAAGGCTTTAAAATATATAACTGCTAGTGTTGATAGAGCACCATAGTGCTCTGGGCTCGGGCTGAACACATCGGAATGCTCGGATGCTCTACCAAGCACCCAAGCACAATGGAAGTCGATGGGAGAACCCGAGCATTAAACCAGGCACCGCCTGCTCTAAAGAGGGGAGGGTGTCTGGTTGATACGAAAAGTTCCTAAATTGAAAGAAACACCATTGAAATGGTTCGGGTACAGCATGGGGTGGATGTCTGGATGCATCTTGGACTCCCAGGTCGCTGCTGGGAATGATGTTGTCCGAGTAGTACGCCACTTTTACAGAATGACAATATTACGCACCAAAACGAAGATAAAATTGATTGTAGACGGAAAAAAATTGTTAGGAAACATTCTTTCCTGTATATTTACTTTTATATAAAGTGCAAGTGCTGCCAAAAATTACAAGGAAGAGGCACTCCGATACAACCTGTATATCACATAAAGGAGGGCCTCATTCACATTGTGGTACAATTGTTCAGGTAGTGGGACTCCTACACTCCTATGCACTAAACGAAAGGGCTGCCAAAAATTACAAAGAACCGGCACTACAATGCACCCTTTGTTACACAAAATCATACACAGCCTTGAAAAATAATGATTGATGGCCTGCTGGTGACCCTCAAAAACATTTGGAGCAAGGGCTTGCTGATCTGACCATCTAAAACATTTTGGGTGAGGGCTTGCTGCCGCTTTGGTAACTCTAGATATCCTGGGCCCGATCGCACGTCCCAGTGACGGCGACGATCCATTCGGAAGTCTGCCCTATCAACTTTTGATGTTATTTTCAGAGTAAACCATGGTGACCATGGGTAATGGGGAATCAGGGTTTTATTCCGTAGAGGGAGCCTGAGAAACAGCTACGGCTACCACTTCCAAACAAGGCAGCATGCGCGCAAATTACCTATTAGGTATAATTAGGTGAGGGCCTGCAGAATGAACTGACCCTGTAAAAGATTATATGCGTGGGCAACATTATGGTTGAGGGCTTGTTGCTGAGCTGACCATTTAAAAGATTATGGGAGAGTGCCTGCTGCTTAGCTGACCATTGAAAAAGTTTACAGTGTTCAAAGCAGGCCGGGTCGCCTGAATACTTCAGTTAGGAATAATGGAATTGGACTCCGGTTCAATTTTGTTGGTTTTCGGAACTGAGGCCATGATTAAGAGGGACGACTGAGGGCATCCGTATTTCATCGCTAGAGGTGAAATTATTGGACCAGCGCAAGACCAACCAAAGCGAAAGCATTTGGCAAAAATGTTTTCATTAATAATCAAAAACAAAAGTCAGAGGTTCGAAGCCGATCAGATACCGTCGTAGTTCCGACCATAAACGATGACGACCGACGATCCGGCGGCGTTACTCCGATGACCCGCCGAGCAGCTTCCAGGAAACTAAAGTCTTTGGGTTCTGGGGGGAATATGGTTACAAAGCTGAAACTTAAAGGAATTGACAGAAGGGCACCACCAGAAGTGGAGACTGCGGCTTTATTTGACTCAACACGGGAACCTCACCCGGCCCAGACACGGAAAGGATTGACAGATTGATAGCTCTTTCTCGATTCTGTGGGTGGTGGAGCATGGACGTTCTTAGTTGGTGGAGCAATTTGCCTGGTTAATTATGATAACGAATGAGTGATATCTAGTTACGCGACCCCCGGCAGCAAGGATTGCGTTGACCAGACTCTTGGATAGTGTGACTGGACTTGTAGGTGAGGGCCTGCTGGTGAGCTATCCCTCTAAAAAATTATATGCAATGGTCTGCAGGTGAGCTGACCCTGTAAAACATTATATGCGAAGGGCATATATGCGAGGGCATTATATGCGATGAATAAGCATGTTGATATGATGGAAGAGGAGAAGGAGGATAAGAAAAGGAAGATTCAACCATATACCCTTATTTGTGGTGGAAGGGGTGCATGGGTATACAGGATATTCAGTACATTATAAACAACATATTTAAAGTGCCTTTATGTTCATCAGCTTTCCTCTGGTGGAGTCGAGAAGTCATGGTCAATGGCCTTGTTCATTTTTTTAAGAGTCAACCTGTCAGCATTTTCAGGGGGATACGCTTATCTGTTATAATGCCACCAGCAGCACTAAATACCCGTTCAGACAAAACGCTGGTGCAGGTCAGACCAGCACCTCCAAGGTGTAGTTCATGCCACGTGTCCAGCTTCGACACCCAGTAGTTGTAAGGCACTGAAGGATCATTGAGGATGCTAACACGGTCTGCTATGTTCTCCTTCACCATCTTCAAAAATGTTTCTCTCCTTGTGACACTAGGCCGCGCATCAGTGTGAGGGTGCTAGCGGGGTGTCATGAAACTGTCCCAGGCTTTGGAGAGTGTTACCCTGCCTCTGTTAGAACTGCTGTGTGTTCCCCTTGTTCCCCTCCTCAGTTGGCCAAGGAACTACGGAGTCTGCCGTCAGATGGAAATTTTGGGAGCAATTTTTCAACAAGGATCTTCTGGTATTGCACCCTTTTGCTCGTCCTCCCCACGAGAGGAATGAGAGATGAGAAGTTCTTTTTGTAGCGGGGGTCGAGAAGGGTGAACAACCAGTAATCCGTGTTGTCTAAAATGCGTATAACACGCTGGTCGCGGGAAAGGCAGCCTAAAATGAAATCATCCATCTGTGCCAGAGTACCAACACGCAAGACTTCGCTGTCGTCATCAGGAGGATCGCTCTCAATCTCCTCATCCGCTTCCTCCTCTTCTGCCCACCCACGCTTAACAGATAGAATTAAACATTCATGAGTACTACCCTCTGTAGCGGAGGCAACCGTCTCCTGCTCCTCCTGCTCTTTATCGTCCAATTCGCGCTGAGAAGACTAACTGAGGGTGGTCTGGCTATCCCCCTGTGTAATGTCTTCCCCCATTTCCACCTCTTCCACATGCAAAGCATCGTCCTTAATTGTGAGCAGCGAGCTTTTGAGTAGACACAGAAGTATGATGGTTAGGTTACGATGATAATAGCGTTATTGCCGCTCACCATCTGTGTTGATTCCTCAAAGTTTCTTAAAACCTTACAGAGGTCAGACATCCATGCCCACTCCTCACTTGTGAATAGCGGAAGCCTACTGGAAAGGCGACGATCATGTTGCAGATGGTATTCAACTACTGCCCTCTGCTGCTTACAAAGCCTGGCCAACATGTAGAACGTCAAGTTCCACTGCATGCTCATGTCGCACAACAGCCGGTGAGCTCGCAATTTCAAGCGCTGCTGCAGCATATTAATGTGAAACCATTGATGCCTCTGGAACAATTTATCGATTATTGCATCCCTCCCATAATACTCCCATCAAGGTAGAACAATGACAATAATAATGTGTAGTAATCCCCCTTCTAGTGTGTTTATATAGTTTAACCAAATAATTTTTCTTCTTTTCTTTTTTAGTTGTTTAATATAGAATTTTTTCCATCAATTCCTTTATAGTATATGTTTGCAATCTTGAGTATCCAGTTTATGTTTCGTGTCACTTACAAAATGTTTATGTTACCACAGATCATATGCCGCTGAGGAAGGCCGATATAGGCCGAAACGTTCGGTACTTATGTAGTGTGACTCTTATATATGGGCATCCACTGGATCATGTATGCGACATAAAATAAGTTGTGAAAAATAAACTTCACTGATTAATGGCAAATTGAACCAGCTGTGTGCAGCAATTTTTTCTTTTAAGGACTACGACTAACAAGTATTTTGCAAGCACCAGTGACAGCGGTGTGCGGTGCTTCACGTTGTGATTACTGGATGCTTCTGCGAGCTACCAGCACCCGCCTCAAGCATGTCAAATGTTTTTTCTTATGATACAACTACAGCGGACAACATCCTGTCTGGGGTACATCTACCTAGTGACTTTCTACATAAACCGGGCTACGAATTAAAGTTTCGGGATTATGAGAGAGACGGCAGACGATTAATTGGATGGCAATTACTCTCACTGAATACCATAAAAATAACCGCATCCCGAGGGGTCTTCGCTCCAGACACTTTTTGCGGATAACTCAGAATTTTGCACGCGTTTTGAATGCATTCTAAACAAATGTTCGTTCGATTTAATCTTGCTTACTATTGAGCAATTGCAGAAGTCAACTCAAGACTTAACCAATAAGATTGCATCCACAGAGGCAGCATTAACATCTACAGCACCAGAGGAGGAGTGGAAGAAAACCAAAGAGAAAACAGACAAATCCATTTGTCATATTGAAAATATATTTTTAGATTTTAATAGTACTGACATTTTTTATTGTGGTGATGCCCATGATGTTTATATTTTTTATTTATGTATAATTTTTTTTTATTCTATGGAAAGGTGGGTGATTTAAACTTTTTTTTATGATTTTGAAGATCGTATTTAAGCCTGCAAAATCAATTTTTTTTATTCTGAATAATTATGGATTTTTTAGATCCATTATTTGCATATAATTGCCCGTATCTTAGCCCAGAAGAGTGAGCTTTTGGGTTTTTCACTTACGTGATCACTGCATCTAAAGGCTTTAATGACCGTGATCGGCATTATTGCATTGCATTTTGAAATGGCGGAGACCCGCCAGCCATGACGCCCGCTGAACATGTATGCCGCTGGTATCGAAGGGGTTAAATAAAAAAAAATCCAGGTGAAAAAATACTCCTTTTCCCATTGGAAAATGATTTTTAATTGCTAAAATTGCAAAAATTAAATCCTCTCCATATATTTGGTATCGTCATGTCTGTAATGACCCACACTAAACAATTATCATGTATTATTATCTCATACGGTGAACGCCTTATAAAAAATAAATTAATTAAAAATCAAAATGTATTATGTACATTGTACACCAAAATGATAACTGTGACAGCTACAAATTGTCCCACAAAAATCATGTACTGACATTGCTCTGTAAAACAAAAAATACAAAAGTCTGAGGCGATGGAAAAACGTTTTTAAAGGGTAAAAGTTGTAAACTTAAAAACCTGTATGCAACTATACATATATGAAACAGTATAATAGCCCTCAAACAGGTGCATCGATGGAAAAATACGAGTCCCTAAAAAACTATAGCTCTCAGAATATGGAGACACTAAAACATCATTTTTATTTGTTTCAAAAATGCTATTATTGTGTTAAAGTGAAATAAATTTTAAAAAAGTAGACATATTAGGTATTGCCGCATCCATAACAACCAGCTCTATAAAAATATCACGTGACCTAACCCCATTTTTTGTCACCTAACATTACAAAAAATGCAACACCAAGTGATCAAAAAGGCATATGGCCCCAAAAATAGTACCAAGCAAACCATCACCTCATCCGGCAAAAAATGAGACTCTACCTAAATCGGCCAAAAAATAAAAAAGCTATGGCTCTCAGACTATGGAGACACTAAAACATCATTTTTTTTTGTTTAAAAATTGCTATTATTGTGTAAAACTTAAAAAAATAAGAAAAAGTATATATTAGGTATTGCAAAGTCCATAACGATCTATGCTCTATAGAAATATCACATGACGTAACCCCTCAGGTGAACTCTGTAAAAATAAATAAATACTGTGCCAAAACAACCAATTTTTTGGTAACCTTGCCCCATAAAGTATAATAATGAATGATCAAAAAAATCATATGTACCCGGAAATGGTACCAATAAAAACATCAACTCTTCCTGCAAAAAACCAAGCCCTTGCACAAGACGATCAGCAGAAAAATAAAAAAAATATGGCATTCAGAAAATGGAGACACAAAAACATAATTTTTTTTTCCAAAAATGGTTATTATGTAATAGCGAAACAAACAAAGAAAGTAGACATATTTGATATTGTCGCATCAGTAGCAATCTGCTCTATAAAAATAGCATATGATCTAACCTATCAGATGAACATTGTAACAGACTAAAAAATCAAAACTGTGCCAGAACGTCCATTTTTTGGTTACCTTGCCTCACAAAAAATGTAATTGTGAGTGACTGAAAATCATATGTACCCCAAAATAGTACCAATATATCTGTCACCTTATCCTGTAGTTTCCAAAATGGGGTCATCAGGGGGGCTTCAAAGGGGACATGGTGTCTAAAAACCAGTCCAGCAAAATCTGCCTTCTTAAAAACACACGGTGCTCCTTTCTTTTTGCGCCCTGCCCTTATGTGGGGTGTTTATGAAAACCGCAGAATCAGGGAAATAAATATTGAGTTTTGTTTGACTGTAAACCCTTGATGTGTTAAAGAAAAAAATTGTTAAAATGGAAAATCTGTGAAATTTAGAAATGTTATCTCCATTTTCCTTTAATTTATGTGTAATACTTAAAGGGTTAACAAAGTTTGTAAAATCAGTTTTTAATAACTTGAGGGGTGTAGCTTCTAAAATGGGGTCATTTATGGGGGTTTCAGACCTGAACTGGTCCTTACAAAGTGGGTTTTGGAAATTTAAGAATTGCTTCTAAAATTCTAAGCCTTCTAACATCCTAAAAAAAAATTAAAAAAAAATGACATTTACAAAATGATGCCAATATAAAGTAGACATAGAAACATAGAATGTGTCGGCAGTAAAGAACCATTTGGCCCATCCAGTCTGCCCAATATACTGAATACTATGAATAGCCGCTGGCCCTATCTTATATGAAGGTTGGCCTTATGCCTATCCCATGCATGCTTAAACTCATTTACTGTATTTGCAGCTACCACTTCTGCAGAAAGGCTATTCCATGCATCCACTACTCTCTCAGTAAAGTAATACTTCCTGATATTACTTTTAAACCTTTGCCCCTCTAATTTAAAACTATGTCCTATTGTAGCAGTTTTTCTTCTTTTAACCCCTTAAGAACACAGCCTTATTTCACCTTAAGGACCAGGCCATTTTTTGCAAATCTGACCAGTATCATTTTTTGTGGTGATAACTTTAAAACGCTTATACTTATCCAGGCCATTCTGAGATAGTTTTTTTTGTCACATATTGTACTTCATAACACTGGTAAAATGGAGTTAAAAAAAATCATTTTTATTTATAAACAAAATACTAAATTTACTAAAATTATGGAAACATTTGCAAATTTCCAAGTTTCAATTTCTCTACTTCTATAATACATAGTAATACCTACAAAAATAGTTATTAGTTTACATTCCCCATATGTCTACTTCATGTTTGGATCATTTTGGGAATGCCATTTTATTTTTTGGGGACGTTACAAGGCTTAGAAGTTTAGATGCAAATCTTGAAAATTTTCTGAAATTTTCAAAAACACACTTTTTAGGGACCAGTTCTGGTCTGAAGTCACTTTGTGAGGCTTACATAATAGAAACCACCCAAAAGTGACCCCATTCTAGAAACTAAACCCCTCAAGGTATTCAAAACTGATTTTACAAACATCATTAACCCTTTAGGTGTTCCCCAAGAGTTGATGGCAAATGGAGATGAAATTTCAGAATTTCAATTTTTTGCCAAATTTTCCATTTTAATCCATTTTTTCAACTAACAAAGCAAGGGTTAACAGCCAAACAAAACTCTATATTTATTGCCCTGACTCAGTTTACAGAAACACCCGATATGTGGTCATACATAACTGTACGGCCCCACATCAGGGCGTAGAGGGAAAGGAGTGCCGTGTTTATTTTTGAAGCAGATTTCGCTGGACTGGTTTATTTACACCATGTCCCATTTGAAGCCCCCCTGATGCACCCCTAGAGTAGAAACTCCAAAAAAGTGACCCCATTTTGGAAACTATGGCATAAGGTGGCAGTTTTTTTGCTACTATTTTAGGGTACATATGATTTTTGGTTGCTCTATATTACACTTTTTGTGAAGCAAAGTAACAAAAAATAGAAATTCTGAAATTTCATCTCCATTTGCCATTGACTCTTGTGGGACACTTAAATGGTTAACAAAGTTTGTAAAATCAGTTTTGAATACCTTGAGGGGTGTAGTTTCTTAAATGGGGTCACTTTTTGGAGTTTCTACTTTAGTGGTGCATCAGGGGGGCTTCAAATGGGACATGGTGTCAAAAAACAAGTCCAGCAAAAACTGCCTTCCAAAATCCATATGGCATTCCTTTCCTTCTGCGCCCTGCCGTGTGGCCATACAGCAGCTTAGGACCACATATGGGGTGTTTCTGTAAACTGAAGAATCAGGGCAATAAATATTGAGTTTTGTTTGGCTGTTAACCCTTGCTTTGTTACGGGAAAAAATTGATTAAAATTGAAAATTTGCCAAAAAATACCTGTTTTGGCACCGTTTTTTTATTTTTATTATTTACAATGTTCATCTGACAGATTATATCATGTGCTATTTTTATAGAGCAGGTTATTACGGACGCAGGGATACCTAATATGTTTACTTTTTTAAATTTATTTAAGTTTTACACAATAATTTCATTTTTGAAACAAAAAAAATCATTTTAGTGTCTCCATAGTCTGAGAGTCATATTATTATTTTTTTCGGCAATTGTCTTAGTTAGGGTCTCATTTTTTGCGGTAATTTTGGGGTGCGTATACCTTTTTGATTGCTTGCTATTACATTTTTTGTGATGTAAGGTGACAAAATTATGGCTTTTTTTAAACCATTTTTATTTTTTATTTTTACGTTGTTCACCTGAGGGGTTAGATCATGTGATATTTTTATAGATCAGGTTCTTTCGGACACGGCAATATCTAATATGTATACCTTTTTTTATTTATTAAGGTTTTACACAATAATATCTTTTTTGAAACCAAAAAAAATTGTTTTAGTGTCTCCATAGTCTGAGAGCCATAGTTTTTTCATTTTTTTGGGCCATTGTCTCATGTAGGGGCTCATTTTTTGCGGGATGAGGCGGCGGTTTGAATGGTACTATTTTGGCATACATACGACTTTTTGGATCACTTTTATTACCTTTTTTGGTAAGTAAGGTGGGCAAAATTTCAATTTCATCATAGTTTTTATTTTTTATTTTTTATGACGTTCACCGTGCGGGAAATGTAACATGACCGTTTTATAGATCAGGTCATTATAGACGCGTTGATATATAACATGTGTAAGGAATTTTTTTTTTTTAATCAGGGATAAATACTGAGGTTAGGACATATGGGGAATGTTAAGTAATAAATATTTTATGAGGTATCACTTTGTTTTAAAAGCAGAGAAATAGAAATTTTGAATTTGGAATTTTCCTAAATAAAGGTGAAATATATTGACTCAAATTTATTACTGTGAAACAAAACATGCAATGCAACAGCTCTCTGCAAACCAAATAAAGTACAAAAATGCATAATAATTGCCAGTGTTATACTTATAAATTTGAGATACTTGGCAAATCATTTTGTACAAAATAATTTGAGCCCGTCTGCCACACGTCAAGGCGTTCTCTGTAAGACGGGTTCCTAACACTAAATTCTACCTGTTATGTGCCATGACGGCTACCATACAATTCAGGGAGTGTAGGTTCCACATGCATGCTGGGCCTGCTTTAATTTCTGTCATTTTTGGTGCCAAAATGACCTCCATTATATCCAAGGAATGCAGGTACCAACATGCATGCCGAGCCCACTCCACACCACTCCTGGTGCCAAATGCCCACCAAAGAATGCAATGAGAGTCCACAACTATTTCTCTCCTGGTGCCAAATGGCTTCCAGTGAGTGAGGGAGAGCAGGCCAAGCTATATTCTCACATTAATTAAAATCACCCTATGGGGCAGACGAGCTGGTCAGGAGTGCACGACTGAGGTGTCAGCCACACCTCCAGTACAAACTTCAAAGAAAAAGGGAGTCAGTCAGCACATCCCAATGCGCAGGGGCACGTTGCTATGGCTGAGAACAACACTGTGAAACAAAACATGCAATGCAACAGTTCTCTGCAAACCAAATAAAGTACAAAAATGCATAATAATTGCTAGTGCTATACTTATAAATTAGAGATGCTTGGCAAATCATTTTGTACAAAATTATTTAAGCCCGTCTGCCACACGTCAAGGCGTTCTCTGTAAGACGGGTTCCTAACACTAAATTCTACCTGTTATGTGCCATGACGGCTACCATACAATTCAGGGAGTGTAGGTTCCACATGCATGCTGGGCCTGCTTTAATTTCTGTCATCTTTGGTGCCAAAATGGCCTCCATTATATCCAAGGAATGCAGGTACCAACATGTGGCCTGGGCCTGGGCGAGAGGCGAATGGCCTGGGCAAGAGGATGAAAACTGGTCCGGGGTAGAAGGGGTTAAGGTGCATTTTATCTCTTGTCTTGTTTATGGTAAATTTTTGGTGAAGGGTGCCAGGCTAAGATGTCAGTCCACCTACTGCTGCAGTTTTTGCTTCTCGTTTTAGAAATCACAATTTAGCTACATTTCACATATATGCTAGTAATTGGATTTTGTGGAACTTTGGCTATAAAGCTCGTTGACTTACATGCTTTTGTCTGGACACATTCTTTGTAAACAAAGAGTATATCAAATACAGTATTTTCTTTGCTCAAGCATGCCTGTGGAGTTAATAACATTTGCTATAACTGATGTATCTGAAAAGCTGGAAAAGACATTTTCACACATACCAAGAAATGTACAAAGAACTGCAATGTCAGCATTTTGTACCCTGGTATTTTCTGACCGAACAAATGTATTAATCTTGTTCTACTTCCTCTTACGAAATAAACACAGATCTAACAACAGTAAATTGAAAGTCTTGTCCCTTATTGTAATAATGCATGCAAACTACAATATATACAGCAATAAAAAAATTAGCAAACTCTGTTAGACATTGTGTGAAGTAATGTTACTATTATAATTTTCTAAATTTCATATAAAATATCAGTTTTTATTACTATTTTTATCAATGGCTGTTGTGCCTTTCATAGAGATGGAATGCTTTGAGATAAGAAAACCATAACACCTTTCTCTCAAAAGCAGCACCTTTCTTATCCATTGGTTATGTCTGGTATTGAATCTAAGTTATTTACTTGAGTACGGCTCATGCAATGCACACCTATCCCATGCACACAAACTGAATTGTTTTTGCAAGAAAGCAGCCACCTTGATGGCAGGGTGGCCATTTTACAGAAGACTACAGCGCTCCTTCTGCTCTCTGTATCTGCGATTTACCTTGACAATTGTCTTTTTATGGGCAGTGACATCACTGGAACTCTTTGAAGGGTCTGTTCAATGGAGGCTAGTGACGAATAAACAGTGGCATCTGTAACTCATAGGCTATAATAGCCTCCGTTAAATGGATCATTTTGTTTACAGGACACTATAGGATGGAATAGTGCAGTCTACTACTCTATTCCACACAGTTTTTTGCAGTATACTGATGTATACCAGCCAGACAGAGGGCAAAAGAATACTCTCTGTCTGACTAATAGAACCCTATGGGCATGTTTAGCGTGTATGTCAGGAGGTCTCTTGACATGCATGTTAAACGTAGAGGAAAAACGTGATGTGACCCCAGCCTAAGATCTGCAGATGATCAAATGTTCAAGCTCCAATATGTGGCATTTGGGAGGGGCATAAAAGCCAGATTAAAATAAAAATTGTTTAAGGCCCATAATACCTCAAAAATCAGATCATGTGGGATGTTTGTGATCAAGTCAAATGGGATGTTTGTGTGATGCCTCATCGACATTCCAGTTATCAAAACTTGCCACAACCTGAGAGGGACAGAATCCTTGAACTTGGAGACCTTGGTTTATCACTCCAGCAGATGTGTCTAGGCTTGGATATTAGTACTTTTCAACCTTGTGTGTCCCAGTGGTTTGGAGAACAATGATGAACTGAAACGACAGCAAGCAGTGCACAAAGGCAAACCCCCTCACAGATGGAAATTTGACAGCACATCTAGGTTCTACACAAACCATTAGAATGCATTTGCACAGCATTGGGCTATGAGACAGATATCCAGCAACAAGTGTTCCATTGACCTTACACTACCACTCTCAAAGTTTATCATGATGAGCGGTAAGACAATGAGGAAGGCTGGAATAGAAGTCTATCCTGTTCAACGATGCATCCTGCTTTTGTCTCTAATGCAATGATAGCAGGGAATTGGTATAGAGACCATGTGGGTAATGTTATAAAGAGGGTTTCACAATGGACTGTTACACAGATCCTACTCCAAGGATTATGGCACAGAGTAGCATAATGTATAGTAGACACACCCCTCTAGTTTTCATTTCGAGTGCAATAAAAGCTCTATGTTACATTAACCTCTTCCTGACTACCCACTGTGTATATACGTCCTATCTGCACATGCTGCATACAGCTAGCACGTATATACACGTGCAGGCAGCGCTTTAATCCCAGCACTGATCAGTGCTGGGATTAAAGCTCCTGATCCTGCAATCTATCAGAAGAAGGTCAGGTCCCTGATGACAGACACAGCAGGGACCCTGAGGAGAAGACAGGAGCGGTTTATTACCACTTCTGCCTTCTCCTGTGCCATCAGGAGAGCGCTGAATGAGCGCTTGCTGCAGGGAGCAGGAAGCGGCAGAGCTGCTTCCTCTTTTAGTCCTGGCGGTCACGTGACCCCCGGGGGTGTCTGGAGCAGGGGCAGGAGCAGAGCTGCAGGGTCTAAGGAGACCCTGATCAGCTCTGCCTGTGTGTCATACCCCCACAGGGGGCTGTTTTCCCCTATAACTAGGGCTCCTGTGAATGTCCTAGTTACAGTGGAAACTGTGAAAAAAAAAGGAAAAAGAAAAAAAGTCAGTGCCCTCCAGAGATCTTTTAATGACCTCCTGGGGGACATATTATGTACCAAAAAGAAATTTGAATATAAGTAAAAAATGCAAATATATATATATAAAAAAAGCAGAAACCATCACCATTGTCGCCCCGTTCTCTCAAACCTATACATGTTATATAAGAAAACGATCGTCACAAAATAGGGAACCCATTGCAATAACTCATTTTTATGTCAGTTTCAATATTTAAGAAATAAAAAGCTATAATAAAAAAAACTTTTTAATAATAATTAACAGTTTTCTTCCAAATGAAACCTAAAAAAAAATAAAAAATTCTAATAAAAAGCCCTAAGTGTCAAATAAATAAACAAATTGCAAAAATTATTTTGGTAGTCAAACAAATAAAAAAGCTACGGTTACTAAACCACCACGTGCACAAAATCACAAAAAGTTGCCTGGACATTCAGGCCTTTTTGAGCCCAGTCATGAAAGGGTTAATTTGGTTGTGGAACCAGTAGTTCTGCTATTTTTCCAAACGACAATGCCAGGCCGCATGTTGTCTTTGCTACTGTGAGTTGGTTGGGCCAATGGTTGGCAATTGCAAAAGGAGCTGCCAGCAATGGATCATGATGATTTCCATGCATTGTGCATTCATCATGGTAGAACATTCTTCAATTAATAAACTCATTGATAGAATGTGAAGGTGTGTTAGGTGTATGTATTTCTGTGCATGTCTGGCACGTGTGTATGACTATTTTCCTACTGACAGTATAATGCACTGAACTGCATAAGTAGCTAAAACACACTTTTTTTTACCATTTAAGGGGTTTTCCAGGTACCTAATATTGATGATGGACTATCAGGATAGGTAATTAATACCCAATCGGTGGGGGTCTAACTCGCTATGTCCCCACCGATCAGCTGTTCTCTGCAGCCTCCAGTGTTGGAACTAGCTTTTGAATGTAGCAGAAAGCAGACCGCTCTATTTAAAATGTAGTGGCTGTGCTGGGTAGTGATGAGCGGCATAGGCAATATTCGTTTCCGCAATATTTCGTGAATTTTTCTCATAATATTCACAATAAATTAGCGAATTCTAGAATCCGTGATCTCCAGTCATTATTTGTGTGATTGTGCAAATCGGCACGAATGATGCCCATATTTTTTGTGCAATACATGCAACTTCACATTTTATCAGGTCTGAGTAGATATTACTGATGGGAATCAAGCCACCGGAGTGCTAAATCCACATGGATAGGCAGCAATGTTATTTCATTGTACCCGTCAATACCACATCATGTGGCCATTCTAGCGCTGGAGTATCATTTGCATAGATACAGCAAGCACTCAATTGACCTGATTGATCATATTCTGAACGTAGTTGATTTTTTATTGACTCACAATTATTTTTTGTTTGACAATAAGTTTTATGTCCAGAAAAAAAGGAGTGTCGCTGGTTAACCTGGTGACGTCATACTGGAAAGAGAGATACATTTATAGTGACACAAATTCTTTTGTTTCAATGGTGAGCTGGTATGGCAGATACATTGATCATTTGCTCCTAATTTGGGAGGGCGATGTGTCTGCCATACAGGCCTTTAGCGAATATCTAAATGATAACCCATATCATTTGAGGTTCACTTGTTCTTTTGATGCACATACTATCAATGTATTGGATCTTAAGCTGACGGGTGTTTTCAATAATGTAATACAAACAGAAACATATCGGAAGGAGATTTCTGGTAATATGATGTTGAGGGCTAATAGTCACCATCCTTTACACACCATAAAGGCCATCCCTGTGGGAGAGTTAATCAGGGCTCGCAGAAACTGCAACACCGACACTTCTTTTAATAGAGAATGTGGTGATATTATTTCCCGCTTATGGGACAGAGGATATCCCCAATGGATGCTTACTAAAGCGTTCGGTATAGCGCAGAAAAAAAATGAAGGAGCGAGAACGAAGGAAAAAATTACAAATAAGAAACGTAAATATAACAAAAAATAATAATAAGACCACGTTAGGCTACTTTCACACTAGCGTTCGGAGCGGCTCCGTCTGATGTTTCTTCAGACGGATCCGCTCCTATAATGCAGACGTTTGTATCCGCTCAGAACGGATCCGTCTGCATTATAACTTAGAAAAATTTCTAAGTGTGAAAGTAGCCTGAACAGATCCGTCCAGACTTTACATTGAAAGTCAATGGGGGACGGATCCGCTTGAAGATTGAGCCATATAGTGTCATCTTCAAACGGATCCGTCCCCATTGACTTACATTGTAAGTCTGGACGGATCCGCTCGCCTCCGCACGGCCAGGCGGACACCCGAACACTGCAAGCAGCGTTCAGGTGTCCGCTTGCTGAGCGGAGCGGAGGCTGGACGCTGGCAGACGGATGCATTCTCAGCGGATCCGCCTCCAGTCAGAATGCATTAGGGCCGGACGGATGAGTTCGGGGCCGCTTGTGAGCCCCTTCAAACGGAGCTCACGAGCGGACACCCGAACGCAGGTGTGAAAGTAGCCTTACCCACTTTGGTATAAACTTACAGCAGACAATTTTCAATGATAAAAAATGCTGTACTTAAATGCCTCCCCATATTATATGAGGATGACATTTTACACAAAATACTAGAGGGTGTCCAGACGTTCGCGACCACTGGGAAACACCCTTTCTCCTTCATTTTTTTTCTAATGCCACTGTTACCACAAAAAATACTTGGTTGACATATAAGGGATTCTCTAAATGTGGCAGCAATCCATGCAAAATATGCAAATATACTGTGGCAATGAAAAGTTTTTATGACTCACAACCTACTTTGGAGTTTTCAATCAAACACTATATCAATTGTAACACGGTGGGTATAATTTATATTATACGATGTGTGGAATCCGACATACGTAGGCAGTTCTAGAAAATTCAAAACTAGAATATTAGAACATATATATTATATCACTAATCCTTCCTGCCTAGGTACATCAAATGCGGCCAAGCATTTTATATCTCTACATGAGTTCCCAGGCTTTTGCAATAGAAAAAGTTATACCCCCCCCAGAGGTGGATATATTAAAATGATGACCCTACAAAGAAAGGCTTTCTGGATATTTAGGTTAAATACTTGGTTTCCCATAGGTTTAAACATGAGAAAATATTGAATTTTTTTATTTATTTTTTCTAATTTTTATATATTTTTTTCTCCCCTTTCATGCTTATACCATGGCAAAATCGAAGCGAACTCAAACATGTTTTTGTCAAGGGGGATAAAATCCTTCTTTTGACAATGCTAGCTATGAAATGCAATAATAAAAATAAAAAAAACTCCACCCTTTTATTATATTTATATCTTGCGTCTTTCTTGTGTAGCAGAGCCAAATTAATGATGACATTTGTATATGGGTTCTCATAGCATAATACACAAAGATGCATAACTCATGTAATTTTATAGGTGTACTTTGTATTGTATATATAAGGTTTTTTGTTTCTATAAAAAAATTTTTTGTATGTTATTGATATATAATGTTGGTGTGTGGCAATTTAATGAGAGATTTCCTGCACTGGGCTATTTCCACCCCCTGAAGTGATTGGAAGGGGGTGGTATATTTGAAGCCCTACAGTGAACCTCTCATTAGGTTAGAACTAAGAGCACACCTGTGTTCGAAACGCGTCAACGATGCTGGGGTGAAGGTTTGTGTCCATGTGAGTTATATGCTACAAGAAAGAAATAAAGAGTTATTACAAGTGCTTCTTTTCTTCTTATTGTAACAACCCAAACTATACCATTAGCATATTATTAATCCTACACTGTGAACCCCATAAAAAATGTTGTTTCTTGCTTATCCGTCACCAAAAATCTGAATAAAAAGCAATCAAAACGTTATACAGTATGTACCTCAAAACGATGCCAATGAAAACTACAATTCTTATCTTATAAAAATCAAGCCCTCACACAGCTCTGTGGAAATAATAAAAAAAAAAGTTATGGTTCTTGGGAGTCAGCAATGTAAAAACATTTTTTTATGGGTTTTTATTGTGCAAAACTAGTAAAACTTGAAAAAAAATATATATATTGGGTATTGCTAGAATCATACTGTGACACATTAAGACATTTGAACGTGACTTTTTGTATTTCCTATATTCATGCTTAAAGTTTCAAAGGGTTAGGCCTCCTGCACACGACAGTATTTTTTCACGGTCCGCAAAACAGGGTTCCGTTGGTCCGTGATCCGTGACCGTTTTTCGTCCGTGGGTCTTCCTTGATTTTTGGAGGATCCACGGACATGAAAAATGGAAAAAAAATCTAAGTCAAGTTTGCCATTGAAATTATAGGAAAAAACGGACATGGATCACGGACACGGATCACGGACGCGGATGACAATCTTGTGTGCATCCGTGATTTTTCACGGACCCATTGACTTGAATGGGTCCGCGAACCGTTGACCGTGAAAAAAAAAGGACAGGTCATATTTTTTTCACGGCCAGGAAACACGGATCACGGATGCGGCTGCCAAACTGTGCATTTTCCGATTTTTCCACGGACCCATTGAAAGTCAATGGGTCCGCGAAAAAAAAACGGAAAACGGAACCACGGACGCGGATGCACACAACGGTCGTGTGCAGGAGGCCTTAATGGGTTATAGTGTGTTGGCTGTGAGGTGTGGTTTATGACCTCACATTCCTTCTGAGACTGGGCAAGGCGGAGGAAGATTATGGGATGGCTGGACAACATATTGCCTTAGTTTGAAGACAGTGAAGATAAGCCTCGAACCCCTGTAACCTCGGTCACCACATGGATTGGCTGGAAGCCAGGACACATCAGATAACATTCTATATTAACCATATGATTTGGTAAAGAAAACATAGTGTTTGCCCATCCAAAGCTTTAAAAAATAACACCTAATCATGTGGGGTGAGTGAGGCTGTGTGCAGAGCCATGAAATAACATCAGGGCACAGGAGAAGATGCCAAGCCCTACTGGCACAAAACTAATAACCCACATCTTTAGGGACGTGAGTTTAGTTTTTATGTAATCCTTTTTTCATTTTTTTTTAACCTATGTTTGTATTGTCTGTCTGAAACTATAACTTGTATGAACTCTTGTTAAATCACATTAAACCGCTAAGTGTGGTCCTGCGGATGGAACCCGGTTATCCAGTATTTAGTATTGTAATCTACTGTGTGTATAGCAGCGTATTGGCTTGGCTGCAGTTGCTGCACAGTGAAAATCCACTTTAAAACTTGGAAACAAACTCGGCTTCGGTTCCGAGTGGCTTCAGTTTTGACAGCTCCTTTGGAAAATAAAAGGTGTAATCTTATTAGTTGCTACTTTACACCAGTTTGATAAATCTCCCCCTATGTTCCTATGGAGCCCTGTAATAGAGAGGGATTCCATAGGCGATAATGTGAGGCACTCTGCTAGGCTTTTGCTCCCTCGGTTGCTGTGGTCACATTGACTATGACATCTGAAGGGTTAACTGCCCATGATCTGTATTACCACTGAGCGGGCACCATCTTTAAAGTCTGATGGTGGTCAATAAGGAGTTAATCCATCCACTAAATCCATAATGTTATGTAGACCCCATAGCAGACAAAAAGTCTATGTTCAACAAGTTAATACAATACCAAACAGCTCTCCCTGTAACTTCAATGATAATCTTATGTACTACTGGGTTACAGGAGAAAGGCACTGGGAAGTCTAATCTCTTTTTCTGAAATTGGCATGCTGACTGGACCATGTGGCTAAATATCCTGCTGAAGAGCTTTTCTTAAGCGATTAGTGTTGGCGTCTCCGTTTTATATAAATAGGTTACAGAAAAGTTACATTTCTAGAAATTCCCTTATTGGAGGTAAATTTTTACTCATGCCTTATGTTTAAAATAGTGAACAGATGAATAATTGGTTGTAAATTATTACAGAGGGTCAATTTGGTAAAATGTGATTGGTAGTAATTTATACTAATCGTATTAAGTTTGTAAAGTCGCCAAGAGATCTGTGTGTTCTTGGACAAAATTTATCTAGCTTGTAACATTGTTCAACATTATGCACATAAAGCATACGTGTATTAAATATTCCCCCCATTTGTTGCAACCTGTATAATACATTTCAAACTGAATTTAAAGTGTTTGGAGAACTGAGAAAGCATTGGTCATGTTTCACAGACCATATATGGCAGTTTGAATGGAGTCTAAAAGAAGTGTACTAGACTAGAAAAACATAGCTGCTGTCTTTCAGGAAGAGCACCACACTTGTCCACAGGTTGAGCCCAGGGCTGGTGCTACCATAAGGCATACCAAGCAGCTGCCTTAGGGCGCACTCTTCGCAGAGAAGGGGAGGGCGGAGAAATTTACCTTTTTTTTTTAAAATCACTTACTTGTGAGTTGCGCCAACGCCCGCCCGCCCCAGCCTGCGTGCGCCGTGCGGCCCCGGCCCTCACTCACAGAGCGGCACGGTCACGGGGTCAGGCCAGGGGGGTGTGACTGGCAAGTGGCGCAGCAGCGGCGGGCAGCAGCAGGGACTGGAGCTGACTGTGTCTGTGAGTCTGACTCGCACACAGCCAGATTGCCGTAGCAGCAGAACAGGTGGGTAGGTGATTACTGATGAGCCAGAGTGCACGGCATTAATGTGTTTTTAAAAATTTATTACACAAACAACAATCATAAATGGAGGGGGGGATGGTGATCGTGACATGATGGGAGGGGGACAATGTCTGTAGTCTATGACATGGGGATGGGGCCAGGGCCGGCTGGGGGGGGAGAAATGTGACACAATAGGAGGTAATGATGTGATCATGATGTGACACAAAGTGGGTGATGTAAACTAAAAAGGAGGGGGTGATGTGACATGGATGGAGGGGGAGAAGTGACATGGATGGAGGGGAGAGAAATGTGACATTGAGGGGGTGAAATGTGACAAGGAGGAGGAGAAATGTGACATGGAGGGCTGATGTGACATAGGTGATTGTACATGGAGGGGTAAAAATGTGACATTGAAGCCTTGAGGGGGAGAAATGTGACATGGAGGGGGTGAAATGTGACATGGAGGGGGAGAAATGTGACATGGAGGGGGAGAAATGTTATATGGAGGGGGAGAAATATGACATGGGGGGAGAAATATGACATGGGGGTGATGTGACAGAGCAGATTATGTAAAAAAGAGGGGGAAAAATCTGACATAGGGGGCTGATGGCTGACATGGGGGCATGATGGCATACATGGGGGGCATGATGGATGGGGCTGATGGATGACATGGGGGGCTAATGGCTGACATGGGGGCTGATGGATGGCGGATGATGTCTGACATGGGAGTATGATCTGAGGCATTTGGGGTTTGATCTGAGGTCTGATTAACATTGGTGGTCTTATTGCTGGTCTGACCTGAGGTGTAAAGGAAAATATTTTTTTCTTCTTATCCTCCTCTAAAACCTAGTTGCGTCTTAGAGGGTGAAAAATACGGTCCTCAAACCAGACCACACAGAGGAGAAGCCAGCTGCTGCAGACGGGACCAGGGCCAGGTGAGCTGCGAGGGGCGTGCCAAAATGTAGCTTTGCTTGTGTTGGCAAAAATCCTTGCACCGGCCCTGGTTGAGCCTGGTATTGCAACTCTGCTTAAAGTATTGGCACTTTTTTTGTAAGTTAGCGGCTATGTTTTTCTAATCCTATGCAACCCCTTTAAGACCAAAATTAACTGCATGTTTGAAGGGATAACCTCTTGGCCTTATATATTTTTTTATATGCTTGCATATTTTCTTTTTAATTTTTATATGAGGCAACAAAAATTCAGCATATTTTTTAAATTTTTTTTTCAATCTTTTCATCACTCATATACTCCTATGTTGCAGTGTTTTACTAGAAGGCAACCATATATGTACAGTAGATTATTACCCCTGGCTGCTGTGATAACACATCTTCATCTCGTGATTGCTGCTGTTATGCATGCATCATTGAGATGATATGCTAGTATGGAAGTTCATAGGAACAATTAAGGCCTCTTGCACATGAACGTGTGCGCACCGTGGCCTTGCTGCGGCCCGCAATGCACGAACACCCACCGTGGGGCAGCCGCAGCGGATCGCGGACCCATTCACTTTAATGGGTCCGCAATCCAGCCGTTCCGCAAAAAGATAGGACATATTCTATCTTTTTGTGGAACAGAAGTACGGGACGAAACCCCACGGAAGCACTCCATAGTGCTTCCGTAGGGTTCCGTTCAGTGCTGCAGTTCCGCACCATTCCGCATCTCTGGATTTGCGGACCTATTGAAGTGAATAGGTCCGCATCCATGATGCGGAATGCACACGGAATGGTGCCCGTGTATTGCGGATCTGTAAATGCGGTCCGCAATACGGCCACGGAGCGCACATGTGCAATAAGCCTTAAAGGGAATCTGTCACTAGCAATTTATCCAAAAATTTTTTTTTCATGAATCCATGTTTAACAGAGTACCTTTTTTCCATCTGTCTTATTCTTTTGATTGTCAGTCTTGTAATTTCTTCAAAAAAAATCGATTCTTATGATATGTAAATGACGCTGTAAGGAGCCCAGAGGGGCGTTCTTCTTTCTCCACGGTGCCCACGAACGCCCCTCTGAAGTGCCGTGCCCGGCTAAATTTGAAAACTAATAACGCCTCCAAGTTCATCTAAATCGCCTCCCAGAGGCGCGGATAAGTGCTCAACACCCCCCCTCCTCAGCGCCGCGCTCTGCGGCAAACACCCCGATCCTCCTCTCGCCGGCATCCCAAATCCCGCGCAGGTGCAGTGCCGACAGTCATCTTATCATAGCGCAGGCAATCGCCGGCACTGCGCCTGCGAGGGATTTGGGAAAACGGGGTTCCGTTGGTCCGTGATCCGTGACCGTTTTTTCGTCCGTGGGTCTTCCTTGATTTTTGAAGGATCCACGGACATGTCTGCCTGGTGTCTGCCTGGCCGTGCGGAGCCAAACGGATCCGTCCTGACTTACAATGCAAGTCAATGGGGACAGATCCGTTTGACGTTGACACAATATGGTGCAATTGCAAACGGATCCGTCCCCCATTGACTTTCAATGTAAAGTCAGGACTTAATATACCATAGGATCGGAGTTTTCTCCAATCCGATGGTATATTTTAACTTGAAGCGTCCCCATCACCATGGGAACGCCTCTATGTTAGAATATACCATCGGATTTGAGTTAGATCGCAAATCTCATATCCGACAGTATATTCTAACACAGAGGCGTTCCCATGGTGATGGGGACGCTTCAAGTTAGAATATCCTATGAACTGTGTACATGACTGTCCCCTGCTACCTGGCAGCACCTGATCTCTTACAGGGGGCTCTGATCAGCACAATTAACCCCTCAGGTGCCGCACCTGAAGGGGTTAATTGTGCTTATCATAGCCCCCTGTAAGAGATCAGGGGCTGCCAGGCAGCAGGGGGCAGACCCCCCTCCCTCCCCAGTTTGAATATCATTAGTGGCCAGTGTGCAGCCCCACCCCTCCCTCCCTCTATTGTATTATCATTGGTGGCCAGTGTGCGCCCCCCCTCCCTCTATTGTATTATCATTGGTGGCCAGTGTGCGGCCCCCCTCTATTGTTTTAATATCATTGGTGGCCAGTGTGCGCCCCCCCGGCCCCCCATCTATTGTTTTAATATCATTGGTGGCCATTGTGCGCCCCCCCTGCCCCCCCTCTATTGTTTTAATATCATTGGTGGCCAGTGTGCGGCCTCCCCTCTCCCCCCGATCATTGGTGGCAGCAGAGAGTTCCGATCGGAGTCCCAGCTCCGATCGGTAACCATGGCAACCAGGACACTACTGTAGTCCTGGTTGCCATGGTTACTTAGCAATATTAGAAGCATCATACTTACCTGCTGCGCTGTCTGTGACCGGCCGGGAGCTCCTCCTACTGGTAAGTGACAGGTCTGTGCGGCCCGGCCGGTCACAGACAGCGCAGCAGGTAAGTATGATGCTTCTAATATTGCTCACTGGCCACCAATGATAATACAATAGAGGGAGGGAGGGGGGGCCGGGGGGTGCCGCACACTGGCCACCAATGAAATTAATACAATTGAGGGAGGGAGGGGGGGCCACACTGGCCACCAATGAAATTAAAACTGAGGAGGGAGGGGGGTCTGCCCCCTCCTGCCTGGCAGCCCCTGATCTCTAATAGGGGGCTATGATATGCACAATTAACCCCTCAGGTGCAGCACCTGAGGGGTAATTGTGCGGATCACAGCCCCCTGTAAGAGATCGGGTGCTGCCAGGCAGCAGGGGGCAGTCATGTACACAGTTCGTAGTATATTCTAACTAGAAGCATCCCCATCACTATGGGAATGCCTCTGTGTTAGAATATACTGTCTGTTATGAGTTTACACGAAGTAAAAACTCAGCTCTGAAAAAGCTTTTATGCAGATGGATCTTCGGATCCGTCTGTATGAAAGTAACCTACGGCTACGGATCGCGGACGCGGATGCCATTCTTGTGTGCATCCGTGTTCTTTCCCGGACCCATTGACTTGAATGGGTCCGTGAACCGTTGTCCGTCCAAAAAATAGGACAGGTCTTATTTTTTTGACGAACAGGAAACACGGATCACGGATGCGGCTGCAAAACGGTGCATTTTCTGATTTTTCCACGGACCCATTGAAAGTCAATGGGTCCGCGAAAAAAAATGGAAAACGGCACAACGGCCACGGGTGCACACAACGGTCGTGTGCATGAGGCCTTAGGCATAGGTATGCTTTGTGAAGAAAACAGCTTCATTTTTTTAATCCCTGTAATAAAATGAAAATTATTTCAGCAGAAATATTTTTTTTCTTTTTTTTAAACAAAATATTTAATCAAACATTCTTTTTTAATGACCCATATAAACATTATACTTAATTTTTTTTAATTATAATACATTGGAATATTGTATATTTACATCAAATTATTGCAAGCGTTTAATAAAAAAAAAAAGTGTACCAATCAGATAAGCCTACTTTCACACTTGCGGCAGAGTGATCTGGCAAGTAGTTTCGTCGCCGGCAAAACGTATGCCAACTGATGGCATTTGTAAGGCTACATGCACACGACCGTGCTGTTTTTTGCGATCCACAAACCGCGGATCAGCAAAAAACTGAAGCCGCCCGTGTGCCTTCCGCAATTTGCGGAACAGAACGGGCGGCCCATTGTTGAAATGCATATTCTTGTCCGCAAAACGGACAAGAATAGGACATGTTATATTTTTTTTGTCGGGCCACGGAATGGAACAACGGATGCGGACAGCACACGGAGTACTGTCCGCATCTTTTGCGGCCCCATTGAAGTAAATGGGTCCGCATCCGAGCCACAAAAACTGCGGCTCGGATGCGGACCCGAACAACGGTCATGTGCATGAGGCCTAGGACTGATCAGGATCCTGATCAGTCTGAAAAATGTCTGATTAGTCAGAAAAATGTATTGAAATGGCAGATCTGTCTTTCCAGTGTCATCCGGAAAAATGGATCCGGCATTTTTTTTTTTTTAACCTTTTTTCCTGTCTGCGCATGCGCAGACTGGAAGGACGGATCCGGCATTCCGGTATTTTGAATGCTGGATCGGGCACTAATACATTCCTATGGAAAAAAAGTCAAGTCTTCAGTTTTTTGGGCCGGAGATAAAACCGTAGCATGCTGCGGTTTTATCTTTTGCCTAATGAGTCAAAAAGACATGAAATGAAGACATCCTGATGCATCCTGAACGGATTTCTCTCCATTCAGAATACATGGGGATAAAACTGATCAGTTCTTTTCCGGTATAGAGCCCCCAGGATGGAACTCTATGCTGGAAAAGAAAAACACAAGTGTGAAAGTACCCTAAGATGATTAAAGTGTAAAGTGTGTACAGTGCAATAATGAACAATTAGCACCGCAGACGCTGTGATCACTGCATCAGTGAGGTAAATAAACATCATTGGTATCACCACATCCCAAAACGCAGAGTTGCCATATTTGGCAAAAAATAAAAGTAGAGATAAGAGATAAGAAAAATAAGTTTTCCCATAAAAAAATGAGCTTTCATATGGCCCTGTAGATGGAAATATAAAAATAAAGAGAATATTGGTGTCAGAATACAAATACATTGTGTTGTAAGGGTATTTTACATACATTAAGAACTGATTGGTTCTGCCCCCTTTTATATTACCTTCTATATTCTGTGTAATGACATTCTTTGTAATGTAGTAAGAGATAATTAGATAACATATCCATCTCCCATTGTGCTGAGATGGCTGCTTCCCTGAGTGATTATATCAGACATGCCTACTGTACACTGGAGGAGGGTCTAAAAGGTATAAACTTTGTTTCACACAGACAGTTAATTGCCACTCCATTGAGGAAATCATCCAGGTAGGTTCTGTTCCCTGCTTCCGTTCTGCACCATTCCGCATCTCCAGATTTGCGGACCCATTAAAGTGAATGGGTCCGCATCCACGATGCGGAATGCACACGGAACGGTGAAACATTATCCCTATCTCTTGAATCACCATGGGGTGTCGGCCATGTTCTACGACATGGCGGCCAAAGTCGCCCCCCCATATTGTATTGGTCAGGCCATGTGATTACTCTGTTTTACCTTATATTTAATCGCACGTAGTAAATATTATCTCTAAGGGTTCGTTCACACGAACGTGTGAAGTCGGTTCCCGTGCTGTGGACCGCAAGTTGCAGTCCGCAATGCACGGGCACTATCCGTGGGGCAGGCGCATGGGGATCACAGACCCATTTACTTGAATGGATCCACAAAAAGATAGAACTTGTTCTATCTTTTTGCGGTGCGGAAACACGGAACGGAACCCCAGAAAGCACTCCATAGTGCTTCTGTAGTGTTTCGTTCCGTTCTTCCGTTCTGCACCGTTCCGCATCTCCGGATTTGCGGACCCATTGAAATGAATGGGTCCGCATCCGTGATGCAGAATGGCCACGGACCGGTGCCCGTGTATTGCAGATCCGCAAATGCGGTCCGTTATACGGCAAAGGGCATCACACGCTCGTGTGAACGAGCCGTAATGGTGGAATCTGAGCATACACTTATTACACTTATTGTTTATAGAGTGATACATAGAGAGGGTAGTTTGGCACTGCCACTCCGAATGGCATCCCAAGCATTCTCAGGAATGTAATAATTTGCTGGCAGATTATTAATGGTTGCATTGGTTATGCAAATCTGCTAAAAGCTATGAGTAGGGCTATAGTAGATGTGGTAGAATCTAGCAAGTTTATTTTCGAGTTGTAGAACTGAGCAGGATTCTAGTGAAAATCTGTAAGAATTCGAGTACTGAGCGCTTGGAGATTGTGGATATCAGAGTTCGGCCACATGCACACAAACTTTGTTTGTTTCCATGTCCGTTCTGTTTTTTTTGCGGATAGGATGCGGACCCATTCATTTCAATGGGTCCGCAAAAAATGTGGACAACACACCGTGTGCTGTCCACATCAGTATGTCCGTTACGTAGCCCCGCAAAAAAAAAAAAATAGAACATGTCCTATTCTTATACGGTTTTGCGGACAAGGATAGGCATTCTTACAATGGATCCGCCCAAAAAAATTAGGTCATACAGACATCATCCGTTTTTTTGTGGATCGGCGGTCCACAAAACACATACGGTCGTGTGCATGAGGCCTTCCTGTGATGCTGAATTCTGATAAGTTTTGTAATGTGCAGTGTCAAGATAATAATCTTTGGCACTAGCACGAGAAAAGTGCCCATGTGTCCAGAAAAATCAAAGATGCACTTGTGTTAAATGCTTAGAAATTAACTGTTAAGTCTTTGTTACCCTAATGATATGTGTATCCAAGTAAGAAAGATCTATGGCCATAGCATATCATTAGAGTTTTTTTTTAGAAATACACGTGTGGTTAGCACTAAGAATATGAAGGTGTTAGAAATATATTTTTTGTTAAAGCAGTTCTGGCTTCTAGAGTAGAGTAAGTATTGTGTGGTATGTGTATAAAATTCAAAAGTTAAAGAAGAAATGTATATAAATGGTTTCCGCGAAGAACGCCTATTTTACCTTTAAACAAGGGTTGATTTGTCTAATAGCTGATAGATAACCTTTTTTATTTTATGGCCCAATCCCCCCTCTAGTCTAAGCTTTTGTGTAGCTCTGTGCTTCTCCCTTTGCTGAAGTGAGCATGTGTCTTAGGAAAGCTGAATGAATGTTTGAGGGATAAGAGTCAGAAAAGGGGGGATGACGGCTACATGTGAACCGAACAGGCCAAACTGGATAACAGGCCGAACTGGATGGATAACAGGCCGAACTGGGTGGATAACAGGCCAAACTGGATGGATAACAGGCCGAACTGGATGGATAACAGGCCGAACTGGATGGATAACAGGCCGAACTAGATGGATAACAGGCCGAACTGGATGGATAACAGGCCGAACTGGATGGACAAATGTCTTTTTTCGGCCTTATGTACTATGTTACTATGTGGGAAGCAACTTTAAGAATGTGTAAAGTGAATACTATGAAGAGGAGAAGGGAAGAGGAATGAGTAGTAGACAGAGGAGTAAGACAGAGTCTAAGATTGTGGAAATGTTATTGATGTGTTTTAGTAAAGTGCAATACCGTTTTACAAGACACAGAACAATAAAGATTAATTAATAATTTTTCTTTCTTCTCTTCCAAGCAACTAATTGTCATGTAAGAACCCAGGCTTAAATAAAAATGATTATATATATGCACCACCAATTAAGACCACATGGCATATAAAATTTTTAAGGAATGTGCGATATTGTACACATTTTTTTGTTTTTGTTTCATTTGATTGATTCCAGAATGAAGACCAGAAGACTTTGGCAAGTAATGAGATAATCGACAATTGTGGGTGTGATGTGCATATGTTTTTTCCAGGAAAGCTGGGTGGCTATATACAGTCAAGGCCATAAATATTGGGACATCAACACAATTTTAACATTTTTGGCTCTAAACACCACCACAATGGATTTGAAATGAAACAAACAAGATGTGCTTTAACTGCAGACTGTCAGCTTTAGGGCTCATTCAGACGGCTGTATGCTGTTCGCAAAATGTGGATCCGTTTTTTTGCGGATTAGATGTTCTCCCATTCATTTCTATGGTGACCTTTTCTTCCATTGCACAGCTCAGCAAAAAAATAAAACGTCCTATACTTGTCAGTGAAAATCAGGACATAGCCCTACTGAAGTCTATGAATCAGCAAAAAAACGGAATGCAAGCCGTTTTTTTGAGTTCAGCATGTCCACAAAAAAACTGATCCGCATTTTTGGACAGAATACGGCCGCCTTAATTTGAGGGTATTTACATCCAAATCAGGTGAACAGTGTAGGAATTACAACAGTTTGCATATGTGCCTCCCACTTGTTAAGAAACCAAAAGTAATGGGACAATTTGCTTCTCAGCTATTCCTTGGCCAAGTGTGTGTTATTCCCTCATTATTTCAATTACAATGAGCAAATAAAAGGTCCAGAGTTAATTTCAAGTGTGCTATTTGCATTTGGAATCTGTAGCTGTCAACTCTCAAGATGAGATCCAAATAGCTGTCACTATCAGTTAAGCAAGCCATCATTAAGCTGAAAAAACAAACCCATCAGAGAGATAGCAAAAACATTAGGCGTGGCCAAAACAACTGTTTGGAACATTCTTAAAAAGAAGGAACGCATCGGTGAGCTCAGCAACACCAAAATACCCAGTAGACCACGGAAAACAACAGTTTTTTTTTTTTAATTCAAATCATTTTTATTGGTTTTCAAGAAAATTGTAAAACAATTACAATATAAACCCTCCAGTCCCACCCAACCCCACCCACTCCAACCCCCCCCCCCCCAAGTGCACGACCATCAGCAGACAACAGTATCAAGTCTCCAATAACATTTGGAAAGTCCATCCGGATGCGTCTTAGTCCTTCCTTATCTAAACGAATCAGTTTCTTCCTAGAGCATCTGCATTACCAAATAATAGGCAGCCATGTATTATAACAGTATCGACAGCCTATCACAGTTCACTTACACATATCTGACCATTCACACCTCATCCACTGCCATTCCTACCATTTCTCACACCTCCTACTGACAAATCTTCTGACAGATTATAATGCATAATCCACGAGGACTATATTTCCTCAAATTTTTTCCCCGAATTTCTTTTAAAGTAAACATATTCTTCTAATTTAACCAATGCATGTACCCTCCCTACCACTTCCTGAATCGTAGGGGCTGCTTCCTCAATCCAGTGGAATGCTATACACTTTCTTGCTTGGTACAATACCCTCATGACAGCAACCTTTTTTTTAGCAAATTTCTAGGCACTGTCACATAGCCCAGCAAACATGTCAATGGCTTAATTTCCAGATTTATTTTAAAGATCTTACTTATAAGTTCCACTATTTCAACCCAATATCTTCGCAACCTTGGGCAATTCCACATAAGATGGATCAAATCTGCGCTACTCATGTTGCATCTTGGGCAGGCATCATCTTCCCTGTAACCCTTTTTAAACAATAACGTAGGTGTCCTTTAGACCTTGTGCAGGAGATATATCTGTGAGAGCCTATACGACTCACTCAGTGACAGCTTCGGCACATCAGTAAGAATTTCCTTCCACTTCTCCTCAGTCAGATCCTCATTATCCTTACTCCATTTCTCATATAATTTCAATGGGTAGGCTTTCTCAATTTCCTCTCTAAGTGTGTTGTAATAAATAGATATCACCCCACTAGTGATCCCTGACCTCGCTGTGTAATCAATGAAAATGCAGCTAGCTGCCTGTTGAATCTTCCCCTTCTTCTCTTGAGTATGGATAGCGTGTCTTAATTGCAAATACACATAAAAATATTTATGTGGAATATTAAATTCCTGTCTTAATACCTCAAAGCTCTTCAAGGACCCATCCGAAAATAGTTGAGCCATCCTCCCCAACCCATATTGCTCCCACTGCTTCACACCATTAACCTTATTCACTTCCGGATATAAGCAACTAGGCCATATAGATGTGTGAGTGCTGTATCCTGTAACATTCATTTTTTCCCTAGTTTTCCACCATATCTTATGCATCAACTTTATCAGTGGGTATTGAGTACCTCTCGAGTGAAACGAACCATCTTTCAAGGCCGACAATAAACAAGTACGGTTTATCAAGTACTGAACTATACGACCTGAATTATTTAACCACCTCCGGACCGCTGTACGCACAGACGCGTCCTGGAGGTGGTTGTTTCATTCCGAGTGGACGCGCCGGCGCGTCCTCTCGCGAGACGCGAGATTTCGGTCTCAGCCGGCCCGCGCATGCGCATCGCGGGCCGGCAAAAGTTCGAGGAGAATTGCATCAGCAACCTGCCAGCCAATGATCGTCGCTGGCAGGTTGCTGATTTTTAAAAAATCGAATCACAAGCCAGATAACAGATCATATTAGTAAATATGATCTGTTATATGGCTTCTCTGCTCCTGTGCTGGTCCTTTTCGTCGGTTGGATCCAGCACAGGAGCAGACTGAACTGTGAGTACACCAAACACTACACCTTAGCCCCAGATCACCCCCCTGCACCCCAATTAACCCTTTGATCACCCCTTTGATCGCCCCTGTCAATCACTAGTGAAAGGAAAAAAAGTGATCAGTGTAAACTGTCACTTTTTTTTTCCACTGGTATTGACTGATAGGTTTTAGGGATAGTTTAGGCCCCTTGGTTAGGTAGTTAGCATCAGTTAGCGCCCACCCCACCGCACCGCAGTCACTTTTATTCGCTGATTAGCGTATCGCTAATCAGCATTTGTACTTTTATAGTATCTGTAAGTGATCAAAACTGATCACGGTCAGATCTATAATAGTATTAGTGTCACTTCAGTTCGCCCTCCACCCAAAACGCAGTGTTTGCCCGATCAGGCCTGATCGGTCGCCCACACGTGCGTTCACCCACACCCGCCCCACCGCAGTGACAAAAAATTATTATTTTTTGATCACTGCACATTCACTTTACACGCACTGCGGCGATAAAAAAATCAGTTTTGATATTTTTTATCAACCGCAGCGGCCTCCGGTACTTCGCTAGCCTCCCCTTTGTAAGACAGGTTTGCTTTTTTTCTTGGGTAGTCTCAGGGAATACCCCAAAATTTAGTAGTCCAAAATGTCAAACAGGGGGTATTCTTCTGAAGAGGCCTACAGGATTCTGACCCAGTCGGATGAGGAGTGGGAACCCTCATCTGACGAATCTAGCGGGTCAGAATATGAACCTGTGGAAAGCAGTGGCTCTCTGACCCAAAGTTCGGACGAGGAGGTGGAGGTCCCTGGCAGCACCAGGAGTACCCGGCCCCGTGTCGCTAGACCACAGGTTACGCAGGATCCGCTTCAAGAGCAGCAGAGTGGGGCTGTCGCTGCCGGATCACGTGGTGAGGCATACACCAGCAGCGCAGCCCTTCCTGGACCTAGTACCAGCACTGCCGTACAACATGGTGAAGTAGCGAGCACCAGAAGGGCAGTTGAAGCTGGTACGGTGGCACTTGCAGTAGTTACCCCGTCGCAGCCACCGCGCAGACAGGCCCGTAGACCCCCTAGAGTCCCTGAGGTGCTGGCAAACCCTGATTGGCAGTCACCAACTTCAGCCGCACCTGTAGTTCCCCCTTTCACCGCCCAGTCTGGAGTTCGGGTTGAGACTGCTCAAATCGGTTCGGCCCTGGGATTTTTTGAGCTGTTCTTGACTGCGGAGCTCTTGGACTTAGTCGTGGCAGAGACCAACCAGTATGCCACACAATTTATAACCGCAAACCCGGAAAGCTATTATGCCCAGCCTTTCCGGTGGAAACCAGTCCAAGTTTCCGAACTTAAAATTTTTCTGGGCCTTCTCCTCAACATGGGCCTGACAAAAAAACATGAATTGCGGTCATATTGGTCCACGAACCCAATTCATCACATGCCCATGTTCTCTGCTGCTATGTCCAGGACACGATTTGAGACCATCCTGCGTTTTCTGCATTTTAGCGACAACACCACCTCCCGTCCCAGAGGCCACCCAGCTTTTGACCGGCTCCACAAAATTCGGCCCCTCATAGACCATTTCAACCAGAAATTTGCAGATTTGTATACCCCTGAGCAAAACATCTGCGTAGACGAGTCCCTAATACATTTTACCGGGCGCCTTGGCTTCAAACAATACATCCCAAGCAAGCGTGCCCGGTATGGGGTCAAATTGTATAAGCTCTGTGAAAGGGCCACAGGCTATACCCACAAATTTCGGATCTATGAGGGAAAAGATCAGACCCTGGAGCCGGTCGGTTGCCCTGACTACCTGGGGAGCAGTGGGAAGACAGTCTGGGACTTGGTGTCACCCTTATTCGGCAAGGGGTACCATCTTTATGTGGACAATTTTTACACAAGTGTGGCCCTCTTTAGGCATTTGTTTCTAGAACGGATTTGCGCCTGTGGCACCGCGCGAACTAGTCGCGTGGGCTTCCCCCAACGGCTTGTAACCACCCATCTTGCAAGGGGGGAGAGGGCTGCCTTGTGTAACGAAGAACTGCTCGCGGTGAAATGGAGAGACAAGCGTGACGTTTACATGCTCTCCTCCATTCACGCAGACACGACAATCCAAATTGAAAGGGCAACCCGTGTCATTGAAAAGCCCCTCTCAGTCCACGACTATAATGCGCTCATGGGAGGGGTGGACTTCAATGACCAGATGTTGGCTCCCTATTTAGTTTCCCGCAGAACCAGACGCTGGTATAAGAAGGTGTCTGTATATTTAATTCAATTGGCGCTGTACAATAGTTTTGTTCTCTACAGTAAGGCTGGGAGAACAGGATCCTTCCTCAAATTCCAGGAAGAGATCATCGCGAACCTCCTTTACCCAGGAGGTTCCGTGGCCCCATCCACCAGTGTAGTTAGCCGTCTACACGAGCGACATTTCCCCAGTGTCGTTGCTGGTACCTCAACCCAACCGCTACCCCGAAAAAAATGTTGTGTCTGTAGCAGGAGTGGAATAAGGCGTGACACCCGCTATTTCTGTCCTGACTGCCCTGACCACCCTGCCCTATGCCTAGGTGAGTGTTTCCGGAAGTACCACACACAGGTACACCTAGCATAGGGATTGCATCTCACAGGACAGGCACACAGGGCTATTAGGGCCCTTTTACTCACAGCTGCTGCAAACCTCTCCTTTCACCTGGGATAAAGTGCATAACGTACTTCGCACATCTTTGGGCGATTTGCGCTTTGCACATTGTCCCATGGGGAAGGAGAGGTTTGTTCTATAAAGGTAAAAAAAACTAAACAAAAAAAAAATTACCGGTAAGTAAAAAAGTTTAAAAAGTTTAAAAAAAAGTTAATATGTTCTGTTCTAAAGTTAATAAAGTTATTGCTTTGCGGCCTGGTTTTTTCTTTTTTGTTTTGTTTTTTTTACCTTCCAGGTGGACCAACCGATCGACTAGCTGCAGCACTGATGTGCATTCGGACAGAAGCATTGCGCTGCTGTCAGATTACACGCAAGTCGGTGTATGCGGCGCTGCAAGACGAGATTTCTCCTCTGCAGTAAAAGATATGTTTGCCGAGGCATATGAGCTGAGGAGGTGGCGGTGTTCATATACTTTGGCAAACACTTTGTATATATAAAAAAAAAAATCCCGGCAATGATTTATTCATCCACATCGATTGATGTGAATGGAGAAATCGGGTTTGCCAGGGCATACGAGCTGAAGTGGGTATGGATGTTGGGCGGAGCTCCTATGTCCTGGCAGACGCCTTTCCCCTCCTTTTTCTTTTTTTGGCAGAGATTTTTTCATCCACATTGATCGATGCGAATGAAGAAATCTGTGCCGTTCATTTTTTTCTTTCAGCCCAGAGGCTGAACGGAAAAAAAAAATCTCATTACCTGTATGCTCAATATAAGGAGAATAGCAGAAACTCCTAATGCTGGGCATACATGTAATGATTGCGGAGACCCTCAAATGCCAGGGCAGTACAAACACCCCACAAATGACCCCATTTTGGAAAGAAGACACCCCAAGGTATTCGCTGAGGGGCATATTGAGTCCATGAAAGATTGAAATTTTTGTCCCAAGTTAGCGGAAAGGGAGACTTTGTGAGAACAAAATAAAAAAAATCAATTTCTGCTAACTTGTGCCAAAAATTTTTTTTTTCTATGAACTCGCCATGCCCCTCATTGAATACCTTGGGGTGTCTTCTTTCCAAAATGGGGTCACATGTGGGGTATTTATACTGCCCTGGCATTTTAGGGGCCCCAAAGTGTGAGAAGAAGTCTGGTATCCAAATGTCTAAAAATGCCCTCCTAAAAGGAATTTGGGCACCTTTGCCCACCTAGGCTGCAAAAAAGTGTCACACATCTGGTATCTCTGTATTCAGGAGAAGTTGAGGAATGTGTTTTGGGGTGTCTTTTTACATATACCCATGCTGGGTGAGATAAATATCTTGGTCAAATGCCAACTTTGTATAAAAAAATGGGAAAAGTTGTCTTTTGCCAAGATATTTCTCTCACCCAGCATGGGTATATGTAAAATGACACCACAAAACACATTCCCAACCTTCTCCCGAGTACGGAGATACCAGATGTGTGACACTTTTTTGCAGCCTAGGTGGGCAAAGGGGCCCACATTCCAAAGAGCACCTTTCGGATTTCACAGGTCATTTACCTACTTACCACACATTAGGGCCCCTGGAAAATGCCAGGGCAGTATAACTACCCCACAAGTGACCCCATTTTGGAAAGAAGACACCCCAAGGTATTCCGTGAGGGGCATGGCAAGTTCCTAGAATTTTTTATTTTTTGTCACAAGTTAGTGGAAAATGATGATTTTTTATTTTTTTATTTTTTTCATACAAAGTCTCATATTCCACTAACTTGTGACAAAAAATAAAAACTTCCATGAACTCACTATGCCCATCAGCGAATACCTTGGGGTCTCTTCTTTCCAAAATGGGGTCACTTGTGGGGTAGTTATACTGCCCTGGCATTCTAGGGGCCCAAATGTGTGGTAAGGAGTTTGAAATCAAATTCAGTAAAAAATGACCTATGAAATCCGAAAGGTGCTCTTTGGAATATGGGCCCCTTTGCCCACCTAGGCTGCAAAAAAGTGTCACACATCTGGTATCTCCGTACTCAGGAGAAGGTGGGGAATGTGTTTTGGGGTGTCATTTTACATATACCCATGCTGGGTGAGAGAAATATCTTGGCAAAAGACAACTTTTCCCATTTTTTTATACAAAGTTGGCATTTGACCAAGATATTTATCTCACCCAGCATGGGTATATGTAAAAAGACACCCCAAAACACATTCCTCAACTTCTCCTGAATACAGAGATACCAGATGTGTGACACTTTTTTGCAGCCTAGGTGGGCAAAGGGGCCCATATTCCAAAGAGCACCTTTCGGATTTCACAGGTCATTTTTTACTGAATTTGATTTCAAACTCCTTACCACACATTTGGGCCCCTAGAATGCCAGGGCAGTATAACTACCCCACAAGTGACCCCATTTTGGAAAGAAGAGACCCCAAGGTATTCGCTGATGGGCATAGTGAGTTCATGGAAGTTTTTATTTTTTGTCACAAGTTAGTGGAATATGAGACTTTGTATGAGAAAAAAAATAAAATAAAAAATCATCATTTTCCACTAACTTGTGACAAAAAATAAAAAATTCTAGGAACTCGCCATGCCCCTCACGGAATACCTTGGGGTGTCTTCTTTCCAAGATGGGGTCACTTGTGGGGTAGTTATACTGCCCTGGCATTCTAGGGGCCCAAATGTGTGGTAAGGAGTTTGAAATCAAATTCTGTAAAAAATGACCTGTGAAATCCGAAAGGTGCTCTTTGGAATATGGGCCCCTTTGCCCACCTAGGCTGCAAAAAAGTGTCACACATCTGGTATCTCCGTACTCAGGAGAAGTTGAGGAATGTGTTTTGGGGTGTCTTTTTACATATACCCATGCTGGGTGAGATAAATATCTTGGTCAAATGCCAACTTTGTATAAAAAAATGGGAAAAGTTGTCTTTTGCCAAGATATTTCTCTCACCCAGCATGGGTATATATAAAATGACACCCCAAAACACATTCCCCACCTTCTCCTGAGTACGGAGATACCAGATGTGTGACACTTTTTTGCAGCCTAGGTGGGCAAAGGGGCCCATATTCCAAAGAGCACCTTTCGGATTTCACAGGTCATTTTTTACAGAATTTGATTTCAAACTCCTTACCACACATTTGGGCCCCTAGAATGCCAGGGCAGTATAACTACCCCACAAGTGACCCCATTTTGGAAAGAAGACACCCCAAGGTATTCCGTGAGGGGCATGGCGAGTTCCTAGAATTTTTTATTTTTTGTCACAAGTTAGTGGAAAATGATGATTTTTTTTTTTTTTTTTCATACAAAGTCTCATATTCCACTAACTTGTGACAAAAAATAAAAACTTCCATGAACTCACTATGCCCATCAGGGAATACCTTGGGGTGTCTTCTTTCCAAAATGGGGTCACTTGTGGGGTAGTTATACTGCCCTGGCATTCTAGGGGCCCAAATGTGTGGTAAGGAGTTTGAAATCAAATTCAGTAAAAAATGACCTGTGAAATCCGAAAGGTGCTCTTTGGAATATGGGCCCCTTTGCCCACCTAGGCTGCAAAAAAGTGTCACACATCTGGTATCTCTGTATTCAGGAGAAGTTGAGGAATGTGTTTTGGGGTGTCTTTTTACATATACCCATGCTGGGTGAGATAAATATCTTGGTCAAATGCCAACTTTGTATAAAAAAATGGGAAAAGTTGTCTTTTGCCAAGATATTTCTCTCACCCAGCATGGGTATATGTAAAATGACACCTCAAAACACATTCCCCACCTTCTCCTGAGTACGGAGATACCAGATGTGTGACACTTTTTTGCAGCCTAGATGGGCAAAGGGGCCCATATTCCAAAGAGCACCTTTCGGATTTCACAGGTCATTTTTTACAGAATTTGATTTCAAACTCCTTACCACACATTTGGGCCCCTAGAATGCCAGGGCAGTATAACTACCCCACAAGTGACCCCATTTTGGAAAGAAGAGACCCCAAGGTATTTCGTGATGGGCATAGTGAGTTCATGGACCTTTTTATTTTTTGTCACAAGTTAGTGGAATATGAGACTTTGTAAGAAAAAAAAAAAAATAAAAAAAATCATCATTTTCCGCTAACTTGTGACAAAAAATAAAAAGTTCTATGAACTCACTATGCCCATCAGCGAATACCTTAGGGTGTGTACTTTCCGAAATGGGGTCATTTGTGGGGTGTTTGTACTGTCTGGGCATTGTAGAACCTCAGGAAACATGACAGGTGCTCAGAAAGTCAGAGCTGCTTCAAAAAGCGGAAATTCACATTTTTGTACCATAGTTTGTAAACGCTATAACTTTTACCCAAACCATTTTTTTTTTTACCCAAATTTTTTTTTTATCAAAGACATGTAGAACAATAAATTTAGAGCAAAATTTATATATGGATGTGTTTTTTTTGCAAAATTTTACAACTGAAAGTGAAAAATGTCATTTTTTTGCAAAAAAATCGTTAAATTTCGATTAATAACAAAAAAAGTAAAAATGTCAGCAGCAATGAAATACCACCAAATGAAAGCTCTATTAGTGAGAAGAAAAGGAGGTAAAATTCATTTGGGTGGTAAGTTGCATGACCGAGCAATAAACGGTGAAAGTAGTGTAGGTCAGAAGTGTAAAAAGTGGCCTGGTCTTTCAGGGTGTTTAAGCACTGGGGGCTGAGGTGGTTAAATGTGTTTCATCTCCCCACCCTCTAAAATGTTGTAGCTGTGCCGCAATGTAATAGGCCCAAGGATCTGGTACAGCCGATCCACCCTGTGTTTTAGGCTTCTGCAGGGTTGAAAGTTTAATCCTAGGGACACCCCTCCTCCATATTAAATCTCTAAACACTGCGTTGACCGTATTAAAAAACCTGAGTGGGATCCAAATCGGTGCATTATGAAGAAGATATAGGAGTTTTGGCATTAATATCATTTTCAAGAGATTGACCCTTCCGATTACCGACAAAGGCAATTTGCTCCAGGCCTGTACCTTCTTCCGAAATTCGGTGAGCATGGGTACCAAGTTTAGACGTTCATAGTCACCCAAATTTGCCGTTACCCATATTCCCAAATATTTAAAGGACGTCACTATCTGCAACCCCCCCGTATCTGGTGATACCGCTGTAGTACCGCTACCCAAGGGTAACAAAGCTGATTTCGACCAATTGATCACTAGCCCAGACATATTCCCAAATTTATTAATGATCTCCATAGCAGCAGGAAGAGACTTCTCCCAATCATCCAGAAATAAAAGCAGGTCATCCGCATAGAGTGCCACCTTTTCTATCCTAGGTCCATACTGAAGTCCTCCAACATTAGTAGCCATCCTTAATGCTTCCGCTAATGGCTCCACTGCCACCGCAAAAAGAAGAGGCGACAATGGACACCCCTGCCTAGTTCCCCTAAACAGCATGAATGGATTAGACAGATCTCCATTAACCCTCTCTACCGCTTTAGGGCAGGAATACAGAAGTCGTATCCATGATATAAATTCAACTCCAAAGCCCATTTTTTCAAGTACCAGCCATAAATAGCGCCATTCCACGCTGTCAAACGCTTTGGCCGCATCAAGAGATGCGACCGCCGCGTTCGAGGCGCGGACCTGTTCCGCTTGAATATTCAAAAACAGACTTCTAATGTTTACTGCTGTCGACATATTTGGCATAAAGCCAGCTTGGTCCTGGCATATTAAGGTCTTTATCACAGAGTTTAGACGATTAGCTAACACTTTTGCTAACAATTTAATATCCACTGGAAGCAAAGAGATGGGTCTATATGATTCAGCTTCTAGCACATCTTTACCTGGCTTGGGCAACAGCACCACAACCGCCTCATTCATAGAATCCGGGAGTCAGCCCCTCTGCTTGGCATCATTACAAACCTCCAGTAATTGAGGGAGAAGAATGTCTGAATAACGTTTATATATCTCAGCCGGTAGGCCATCCCTACCTGGGGCTTTGTTATTTGACATTGTATTTAACGCTACCTCTAACTCCTGAACAGTGATGGGACCATCCAGTAGTGCCTTGTGCTCATTTGATAAGGTACATAATTTCAGGGGTTGCAAGAACTGGCCTCTTTCCCCATCTGTAGCTTTCAGTTTAGATTTATAAAGTTGAGAGTAGAATGAATACATGACCTGGAGCAAATGTGGTGAATCAGTTTGTACGTTACCATGCGAGTCTCTCAAAGCCGCAATATAAGTGGACTGTAATTGGGCTTTAGATATTAATGCCAAAAGTCTACCTGCTTTCTCTCCTTCTTCATAGAAGGTTTGCTTTTGAAAGAATCTTTTATTTTTTGCCTGCATCAGTAACCTGTCATTTAATTTCTGTTGAGACTCTTTCCATTTCTCTCTAGTGACATCATGTGGATTCAAAATAAAATTTGCCTCTGTTGTTTCTACTTCCATAATTAACTTTCTCGTGTGCGCCCTAGATTCACTCTTTTTCTTGTTCACTTCAGCCATAAGCAGACCTCTCAAAAAGGCTTTCATGGCCTCCCAAACTACTAATTTAGTAGCAGATGGTAAATTAATCTGGAAAAACTCCTCAAGTTTTTTGCCAATTCCGCCGGCATCTGGAAGGAGGGGTAGCCAAAACGGATTAAACTTCCAACCCCCACACCTATTGCTCCTTGATGTACGGATATCTAAAACCATTACTACCGGTGAGTGATCCCAGATTTTACGCGGCAAATACTTTACATCTCCCACATATTGCCCCAACAGCTCATTTCCAAGAATAAGGTCTATCCTAGATAGTGAATTATACGTACTAGAGCAACATGAAAATTGCTTTACTACCGGGTTTTTCAGCCTCCAGAAGTCTAATAGCATGGCTTCCTGCATCAGAACACCAAACGATGTCATTCCTTTCCCTTGGAGGCTTTGGCCTAACCCCATTCTATCTAGGTCATAATTAATAACATTATTAAAGTCTCCCATCAGCAGAACCGGAATGTCAGGCATACCTGCTATAAACTGTAAAATGATATTAAGCACCACCGGCGAATATGGCGGTGGAACATACACTCCCACTAGGACACATACCGTTGCAAAAATTGTACAGTGTATGCAGATGAATCTCCCCCCGTTATCCACCTTTTTAGCAATACATTGAAATGCAATTAATCTGTGTATCAAGAGACTCACCCCCCTCGCATATGACGAGAATGTGGCATGGTAACAATGTCCCGCCCACCTCGGTGTAAGCATTTTAGTCTGATCTGAGGTGAGATGAGTCTCCTGCACACAACATATCACAGGCTGATATTGATTCAGACAATCCATAACCGCCCGTCTCTTGATCGCATCTTTAATTCCCCTCACATTCCAGCTAATAACGTTTACCTTCCCTGCCATATTTGAATGTCATAAAGTATGCACCCCTAGCGTTCAGATTAGTAGGAGCAAAAGAATAGGCATAATGATGAGACAATCCATATTTGGACCACAGACCTCTACTTATACCTTCATATACCTTGTGTGCACTTGGGTTAAACATGTTCCCTGCCTCCCCTCCCCCCCCCCCCCACAACTAACCCTCCCAAACATTTCAAAACTATTACTTAGCAAAGCGACCATCTCACCAGCGAGCCCCACCATAACACCTAATACAGGCCAGTGGGAAAAAAAGGGAAGTACAACCCGCTGCTGAAACTAGTCGCCAGTCAAGTACCACCTCCAATCACTTGGATAAGAGGTTAAAGCGCACCAAAAATGACAAAAAAGAAATATAATTAACTGCGCTCGCGCAACCTTAGTAAGTGAACTCAGATTAAAACGGACCTTGGGCCTCCCTCTCCGTGCCCCCCGGACAACAATAGGAAAAACAGTTAAGTAGTGATTATACCTGACAATCAATTCTTCCAGCAAAATAATATAATAATAGACCTGCTCACATACTCACAGCACGCACCCCTCCACATTCTGACATTCATATCCCAATATCAGAAGATCGCATCCCTCAAAACAACCTGAGCCACTAATTAGAGTGGAAGTCCCTCTAGTATGAATCAGCCTTGTTCTACCACCAGCTGCCTTTCATGTCGATCCGTCCACCTTGCTGCCTCTTTCGGATCCTCAAAGAAGTGGGTGGTTCCTAGTGCGGCAACTCGTAGCTTGGCCGGATACATCATGGAGTAAGAAACGCCAATTGCTCTTAAGCGCCTCTTCACATCAATAAATCTGGCTCTCCGCTTCTGAACCTCTTGTGAATAATCCGGGAATAGTGCCACTTTATGACCATCCACAGACAGGTCAGGCTTATCTCGAGCTTTTCTTAGGATAATGTCCCTGTCTTTGAAGTGTAGGATTTTAATTAAGACTGTTCTGGGTGGAGCACCTGGTGGTAGGGGTCGCATAGGAACCCTATGAGCCCTCTCCACGGCAAACAAGGGGGTCAAAACATCTGCGCCAAAGTTCTCCTTTAGCCATGATTCAAAAAATTCTGACGGATTCCCGCCCTCTACTTTTTCTGGTGCTCCCACCACCCGCACATTATTTCTGCGAGATCGATTTTCGAGATCGTCTTGCTTTGCGGCGATAACATCCAATCTCCTTGAGTAATCTCTCATATTATTGGTTAGAGGAGTTATGGTGTCCTCCATTTCACCTACTCGGCCTTCCAACGCTGTAGTGCGATCCGCCAGCTTTCTCATATCGTGTCGCACTATGGAGACATCCTCCTTAATGGCTCCCACCTGCATAGTGAGCGTGTTCAGGGACTTGCCACATTTTGCTATGGCTTGCATAACGTCTTTTAACGTCGGCTCCTCCGTGTCTGAATCTGGCGGTTCTGAGGGCGGATATTCGTGTGCCCCTGCCAGCGTATCATATCGATTAGAACAGGCCGCCGGTCTAGTATCCGGGCCTTGCCCTTCCACATCAGAATCTGCATCAGACATGTCCTCAGCCCTCCTCAGTTTCCTAGGGGTACATTTCCCAGAGGCTACCGACGCTGGTCTGGCATATTTCCCCAGCTTGGCTGCTGCTTCTTTCTGGAGCTCCGACACACGGCCTGAGCGTCCTGGAGTGCTGCCGGCGCCATCTTGAGCCTCCTTCTCCGGCCCACGCTGCTCCCTCTTACGGGTCATGCTGACCTGCTGTGTCCACCCCAACAGTCTAGCAGGGTTCCCTGATGACTTTCCGTCCAGGTATAAGTAAAGTTGCTTTAATAGCAGGATTTTAATAGGATTTTATGTCCGAGGAAGCGGAGGAGCTCTGCAACCCACGTCCGCTCACATACTCCGCTAGGCCACGCCCCCCACGGAAAACAACTGTGGTGGATGACCAAAGAATTCTTTCCCTAGTGAAGAAAACACCCTTCACAAAAGTTGGCCAGATCAAGAACACTCTCCAAGAGGTAGGTGTATGTGTGTCAAAGTCAACAATTAAGAGAACACTTCACCAGAGTGAATACAGAAGGTTCACCACAAGATGTAAACCATTGGTGAGACTCAAAAACAGGAAGGCCAGATTAGAGTTTTCCAAACAACATCTAAAAAAAAGCCTTCACAGTTCTGGAACATCCTATGGACATATGAGACCAAGATAAACTTGTACCAGAGTGATGGGAAGAGAAGAGTATGGAGAAGGAAAGTAACTGCTCATTAGTGATGGACGAACATCGCCCGGGACGGTTCGTGAACGCGATCGCGTGAACACGATCAAATGTTCGCGAACCGCAAGTTTGCGGCAGGCCCCATTCACTTTGAGGGCAGGCGAACCTGGAATACCTTCAGGTCATATTTGCAGCCACCAAATACTTACTAAAAGTGCACAAATAGTCCCACAACATGGACAGTGACGTACCAGATGTATTATTCGAATTTGCGATCTCCATTCATTATTTTTTTCAATGCAAAATATCGGCAATGTAATTTTCACCTAAGTGTATGCGCAAAATATGCGCGGCCTACTACAGCAACTGGGTTTCCACCAGACCGAAGTTGGATGCGATCAGAAAAGATGGTTGGCAACAATTTTCGCGACGTTGAGTCAGAATTTTGTAAGTAATTTGACATTAAAGCAGTGCATTTGATTGCATTTCACATGCATGTTATAACAATCGCTATGTATGCAGATTGAGTGTTTAAAAAAAGTGCCATTGCGAAAATCCTTAATGATGTGATATATTTTTTCGCGATACACACAACTTCACATTTTATAAGGTCTCATGAGATATTAGTGATTGGTGCACTAAGTATTGTTATGAGAACTAGCCACTCCAGTACAGGCCCCAAAAATTAGCCAATAGGCATTCACCTGACAGCACACAACTTTGTAGGATTCTGTGGCTGGATGTACATTAGGCGGTCACAGGATAAAAATGTAACTGTCAGCCAGTGCAGGCCCTAAAAATTATCCAATAGGCGTTCACCTGACAGCAAAGAACTTTGGATTCTGTGGCTGGAGGTACATTAGGCGTTCACAGGATAAATATGTAACTGTAGGCCAGTACAGGCCTCAAAAATTAGGCATTCAACGGACATAAAATGCCTTTTATGCCGCTGTATTTACCTAAGACAGGGACCATGATTTGTTCTGGGTGGTGGCGGATATTTGTGGGCTGTCATGAGGAATTTCAATCAAACATGGTCGACTCGTCACATGTGTTGAATTCCTCCGAGATCCATGCCTCATTCATTTTTAAAAATGTGAGGTAGTCCACACTGTCGTGAGCTAGGCGAGTGCGCTTATCGGTCACGATCCCCCCCTGCTTAGCTGAAAGTCATTTCGGACAGGACATTGGACGAAGGGCAAGCCAACAGTTCCATGGCAAATTATGTCAGCTCCGGCCACAGGTCAAGCCCAGTAGTCCAGGGGTTCATCGCTTCTCAGAGTGTCAACATCGGCCGTTAACCCGATGTAGTCGGTGTTCCCTGAGGCTGGATCTGGAGGGCGGCTGTCGATGGGTTGGTTGCAAGAATGATCTCATATCCGAAGTGACCAACACATCTTCAAACCGCCCTCTTCTTCCATGCACTGTTGGATTGGTACCCGCAACTGTTTCTCTGTGAGTGGAAATTCCTCTGCCAGCGCCCTCAAAAGCAGAATGCAGCATTTCTCGAAGCAAGGCCTGGAAGTGATGCATTCTGACAGCCCTCTGTGATGGTGGTAACATTTCCATTTTTTTCTGTTTGTACCGGGGGTCTAAGTACATTGCCACCCAGTACTGGTCATTGCCCTTTATGCTTTTTATACAGGGGTCCCTCTTCAAACACTGGAGCATGAAGGCCCCCATTTGCACTAAACTGGAAGCAGTGGAGTGGCCTGGGTCCTGCTCATCATCCAGGATAATGTCCTCCTCGTTCTCCTCCCCCCATCCACGGACAACACCAGGGATTTCAGAAACGTTTAAAGCATGCTCTTCTTGCTCCTCCTCCGCCCCTGCACCATCCTGCTCTGACTTCTATTCAGACTCCTGTTGTTGACTTGTCTCAGATGGAGTAGCCCCCCCTGGGAATTCATCCAGCATTGCGACTTCCTCATCTTCCTGCTCCTGCTGCTCGACGGCTTGTTCAATGACATGACGCAATGCACGCTCCAGAAAGAAGGCGTAAGGTACGATGTCACTGCTGGTGCCCTGTCTGCGACTGACCAGTTTGGTGATCTCATTAAATGGCCGCAGAAGGGGAAATGGCCGCTGCCTCTTTGACTTCAAGCATGTGTGGAGAAGCGCAGGGGATAAAACAAATTTTTCATTACTTTTGCTGCATCAGCCTTCAGAAAGAAAGGCATCATCAGAAACATGCTGCTCGCTACACGCAGGTACTGCTGGTGGCTTGGGATGGTTTTGGGAGGTGTCAGGTTCCCTTTAAGTTTGCCAATATATTATCCCAATCTTCGAGGGAAATTCATGGACTATCAATTTGCCAAACCTTTTGGGCCGGAGAACGTGTATTATTAAATCGTGTTTTAAGCAACACTTTATAAAGTTAAGAAAGTTTAACCTTCTGTTCTGTTCCATATTCCCTATAAATGAATAGACGATGCGGCCACTATGTGGCCTCCTCATATTGCTGCCACCTCCACAATCTCTCGTCGTCGTGCCACTCTCTGGCCCCCTCATGCTACTGCCACCTCCGCAATCTCTAATTGTTGTGCCACTCTGTGGCCTCCTTATGCTGTGGCCTCCTCATGCTGCTGCCACCTCCACACTGTCACCTTGCCACTCTGTGGCCTCCTGATACTGCCGCCACTTCTACACTGTCACCTCGCCACTCTGTGGTCTCCTGATGCTGCCGCCACATCCACACTCGATCATTGTGCCACCCTGTGGCCTCCTTCTGATGCTGCTCCCGCCGCCACCTCCGCACTTTGCCATTGTGAAACTCTGTGGCTCCTCATGCTGTGGCCTCCTCATGCTGTTGCCACCTCCACACTATGTCACCTTGCCACTCTGTGGCCTCCTGATGCTGCCACCACCTCCACACTCTGTCATTGTGCCACAATGTGGCCTCCTGATTCTGCTGCCACCTCCAGACTCTATCATTGTGCCACTCGGTGGCTTCCTCATACTGCTGCCACCTCCACACTCTGTCATTGTGCCAATCTGTGGCCTCCTGATGCTGCTGCCACCTCCACACTGTCATTGTGCCAGTATGTGGCCTCCTGATGCTGCTGCAACCTCCAGACCCTGTCATTGGGCCACCCTGTGGTCTCCTCATGCTGTTTCTACCCTTCCCACTTCATGACTGGGCCACTATTTTGCCTTTCAGCCGGGCTGACATCATTATTTGTTTGACCTTTCTTCTAGTCTGTCAGAATGAAGGAAAAATGAGATGCACAACAGATCCTGTCTGTGTAGCAGCTGTAAGGCCTGTATTGTCCCATCAGAATTGGCTTATGATTTGGTAGCCAAAAGCAGGAGTGGGTACAAAACACAGAAGACATGAAAATATTCCATTCACATCTCATCTCTGTTTTAGATCCACTTCTGTTTTTTTTTTTTTTTGGGCATTAGCAATACTGATGCATTGTTGAGCAAATGCTGACCGAGTGAAGGCATATGCTCCACAGGCAGGATCCATTTTTTTGGGGTTATTGTTCTGATGGATTAGAGGAAACGCACATTAATCAGTGATGTAAACACAAAATTACTGCTGACACTTACTCCACTCTGTCGGGGGGGCCCTACTTGTATAAGCGTTTAATAGAACAGGTTCTCATAACATCTATAAGGAATCAGCTGGTGACGGTGTAAAAGGAGTGCGCTTCTTCTTGGTGCTAACATCGACCTGTAAGACTGAGTTCATACTTGAGTTATTTGGTCAGTTTTGGCCCCGTAACTGCCCAAATAAGTGAAGTGTGCAGTGATTCTAAGAGCGACGTCTGTCATCTGCATGTCATAAGGACTCACAGTATTATTTCACAACCACAGCAGACTCCCTATGCTTGTTACTGCAAGGCACAGTGTTCTACACCACTATAAAGGCTCTCAGCAGACGTTTTTTTTTAAATAATTCACCGGCAAATAAAAAATTTAAAAAATTGGCTCATCTCTAACTTAAAAGTTTTATTGAATACAAATAAATTATTTTTCATGGAAATGTTTCCTAAGGGCTCTTTGTATGTTCCTGTGTGTATTGTCAGATTTTCTTGTTTGTATGTGTGCCTCATTACATGTTGACTGTAATATGTAAAATTTTCAACTAACACCAGAGATCTATCTTCATGAATGGTTAAGGGTAGCGTTGAGCAAATCGAACTCAACAAAGTGGAATTTGATCAGAATTTCAGGGAAAATTTGATTCGTTGCAAAGCTGAATTTCCTGTGCTTCATGGAAACAAATACCGTATATACTCGAGTATAAGACGAGTTTTTTGGCACATATTTTTGTGCTCAAAAAGCCCCCTCGTCTTATACTCGAGTCTAGGTCTGTCTTAGCTCCGGTAATAGCAGGCAGTGCGGGGGGCGGCACTCACTCACTGACGTCACGTGCCTGCGCCGCCTAGTGGGAGCAGGCGCGTGACGTCAATGAGTGAGCGCCCCCCCCTGCACTGCCTGCTATTACCGGAGCTAAGACAAAGTAAGATATCTAAATAATCAGAGTAAAGAGCTCAGCAATGAGCAATGATTAAAGTTAAAGTACCGGTAGTTACTGATTTGTTTATAAATATACTGCTGTGAGCGTCGGGGAGGGGGATCTGTGGATGGCACTGTAGGGGGATCTGTGGATGGCAGTGCCATCCACAGATCCCCCTACAGTGCCATCCACAGATCCCCCCTCCCCTAAACAGTGCCATGATGGCACTGTTTAGGGGAGGGGGCATCTGTGGATGGCACTGTTTAGGGGGGGATCTGTGGATGGCACTGTTAAGGGGGGAGATCTGTGGATGGCTTCCTGTATTTAATGCAGAGTGTGTGTGTATATAATGCACACACTCTGCATTAAATACAGGGAGTCACCCTCTTGCAGATGTGTGTATATAATGTACAGTGTGTGCATTATATACACATACACTCTGCATTATAGCTGCATTTCCCACCCTAGTCTTATACTCGAGTCAATAATTTTTCCCATTTTTTGGGGGTAAAATTAGGGGCCTCGGCTTATATTCGGGTCGGCTTATACTCGAGTATATACGGTAGATTTTCCCTGAATGACAATAAAAAATACAAAAAAATTTACTTACCTCATCCGTTTGAGCGCAAAGAACTGGCCGCCGCCATCGTGATTGAAGATCCCACGCAAAATCCCGTGCACGGTGTCATATAATGTCACCACGTCGGGTGACGTGATGATGTCATCAGAGGCTGCATGAGAATTTGTGTCGGATCTACAATCAAGATGGCTGTGGCCGGATATTTGCAATAAAATGGATGAGGGTAAGTATGAATTTATTATTATATATATATTTTTTTGATTTTACATTGTAATATTGATGTCAGATGCCGCGATCAGCTATGAACGTGGCATCTGAGTGGTACAAAGATGGCGAGCAATGCAAAGGCCGCTCCCTGTCATTGTGCCCACTACTTACAAAGAAATGCACTTTGTGACAAAGTAATTTGTCACAAACCAAATTTTTGTTATAAAAGTCAGTGAAACAGCCGGATCTAATTTTCCAATACTTCGCTCATCACTAGTTAAGGGTAGACTGGCTAGAAGAGGGAGGATTGTCAACCTGAAGGAGTCGAATAAGAGGACCTAGAGGGGAGGGAGGAGAAAAAGAGTGGACTTTACAGAGACAAAAGCAGCCATTTTGCCCTTCTCTTAATTACAAAATACCTCAGTGAAAGTAAAAAATAAAAATTTTGGGAATTTATGAGGGAAAAGTGAATGTGTTTATGGTTTATACCTTAATGAAAAAAAAAAAAACTATTAGTTTCAACATCAAGAAAAGCTGGGTACATCTGCAAACCAAAATACTGAAAGGTATAAAGTGCAGGGGTAAACCAAAATATTAGATCTGAAAAAAAAATTATTAACGGCATATTTGGCATAAGATTAAACTAAAATTATATATATATATATATTTTTTTTTTGTTTTGTTTTGTTTTATATGACAATGTGATATGAATATTCAAATGAAAATTGTTTATTTAATGTGTGAAGAATGAAGATGAGGTTCACCATGATATGTAAACTGATACATGTATAAGTTTGGTTTGAAGTGTTATTACACATTGCGTCCAATAGGTTAATGAAACCTGTACTGTATGTAAGTGTTTATTACTTAATATGGAGACATGAGACTAGGTAAAGGGTTTAGCAAAGTTTATTTTGCTTTGGCAGAGGATCTCTATGGTATCATTGTGAAATTTTATTCAAATGCAGTGTTGGACAAAAATTATAAGGACTTTTGTTTGTTCAATTCATCTGATGCAGGGTGGTGAGGAAACCAAGATCACCCCATCATCGGTTCATCCTGCCATAGACTAAGTTATCCTGGACTGAGTTAAAATCTATGAACTGAGCTTTCTGAATTGAATTTATTGTGAAACTAAAATACATCTTCTAGACTATATGAAACTATTCAAGTACCATCTTCCCTAAGTGCAGGATATATCAGCTGTTTAGCAGAGCCAGGACTGACAACCTCAGCAGTGCCCAGGTCCTGCCCAAGTGAATGACCGGGTGTGGTAAGACACAGCTTTTGGTGACCTACCTGCCACCCAACAAGAGATACCATGCTGAAAAAGAACTTATCGCTTTTACTACTGTTGTCGGAGGTGGGCCACAAAAGGTAATCATCTGCCCAAGACTTCCTACAGTACACCAACCAGCCAGCAGAGCTAACGACTGTATACAATGACCTACAGACCAGTGAGGGGAGGAGGATGAAGTGTCAAAGCTCCTCCCACAGACAAAATTATGGACTGTCCTACAGACATTGATAAAAAGCTCTGAAATCTGTACTTAGGATTGTGATTAAACCTGCATTACCTTCATACATCAGCAAAGAGGAAGGAGGGGTAAGAGACTGAACTAAGAGACAAAATTGTAAAGAGCTGGGAACCACATTTGTGTTAAGTCACAAAAAGGACCTTGCAGTACAGTGCACAGAACACCCAAAATGGAGAATTGATTTTGATATTTGTGCTCAAAAAATGATTGTTATTACAAAGTCAATATTGCTCATGTTTTATAGCCACTTTGTAAGTTTAGGATCCAAGTCCAAGATCAGAAGTGAAGAAGACATCTGTGAAAGACACTTTTTGTTAGTCCAACACATAGTTTTTATAATATTATTTTTAGAAATCCAATGGTTCCAAAGTGGTTTTCTGTTAAATGACTATAGTTTATATAATGTTATTTAGAATAGGTCATTAAGTTATGTTACTATGTTTTGGGATAGATGGAAATTAAATAATGTGGAAGGACCAGGGGTGGAATGTGCTGTAAGGGTATTTTACATGCATAATTAAGTACTGATTGGTTCTGTCCCTTCTATATTCTGTGTAATGATATTATTTGTAATGTAGTGAGTTAGGGATAATTAGATAACATATCCATCCCCCATTGTCCTGAGAAGGCTGCATTCCTGAGTGATTATATCAGAGAAATGCATACCACACACTAGAGGAGGGTCTAAAAGGCATAAACTTTTTTTCACACAGACAGTTAATTGGCACTCCATTGAGGAACATCATCCAGCTAGGACAAGATTTAAGTACTATTTTTATCTCTTGTATCATTATGGGGTGTCAGCCATGTGCTACGACATAATGGCCAGAGTCTCCCCCCCCCCCCCAATATTGTATTGGGCAGGCTATGTGATTATTATTTATTTTGTATGTGATCTGTTTGTTTTACCTTATATTTAAATCACACTTTGTAAATATTTTTTATCACTAAGCTTATTTATTGTCAAATTGTCAAATTCATATTTAAAATTACAAAGAATTTTTTTTAAGTTATTGATTTGTTTTAAAATATACTAAAACAATTTCAATTTGTTATCACTGTAATCACAAGGACCTACAGAAAAAAGGTAATGTGTCATTTTTAACACACAATGAATACCATAAAAATGTACCCATAAAACTAGAAATGAACAAATTAATTCATTAGACACAAGATTAAACCTGAATTTGAAAAATAAAATAAAAATTTGATAGAATTTGGTTCTTCAGACTCGTATGGGTAGAATTTTTCCAGAGAGATATTTTCCAGGCATCTGAAACATGTTCAAATCAGGTATAATTGATTTGTGACCATATCATTTCTTGGTCAATTCGAGCAAAACACATTTTTTGAAATTTGATGATATTTAAAATGCACACATTTTTTTCCCCAGTGCATCATATGAAATATTGAATGGGTCCATTAAAAAGTGCAACTTGTCCTGTAAAAAATACAAGCCCTCATATACGCATGTGAATGGAAAATTTCAAAAGCTATGGCTTATGGAAGGCACAGAGTAAAAAATGAAAATGCAAAAAGTAGAAAATTAATTAGTAAGATATAGGTGAGCACTCTGGCACTTGGACTTATTCTAAAAATTTTATTAAATCAGTTAATACATGTATGATATTACCAATTAAGATAAATAAAACATCAATAAAACATCAAAAATACTAATGCCAAATAGATATGTTGGGATTCAACACTTTGCATATAGTCCTCTTAATATCCCATCAGACCGCCAGGGTGGTGGTAATTGGACACAAATCTGCTGGTACAAGTGTAGTCAGGATATAGTCTTATCCCATATATCAATCCTGTGTCACAAGTAGATAGGAATATACCCAAGGCAATGAACGTATACCGTCCACAGAGTTCTCAAGAGGGCATTCAAATGACTGAATCTCCGAAGTAATTCCAGGCTTAATAGCCGTAGGTATTCATCACTCTGCTCAATTGGTGCTTTTGGGAAGGATTAGCTCTTACCTTCCTTCTAATCCAAACGACAGTCGAGCGGTGCAGGTAAGTCTCAGCGTCACGCTTCCAGCGTCTCTCGCCGGCTATCCCGAACTATCGCGGGAATTGGAGCGGAACTTGGTTGGTCCGTGCCTGTTGCCGTTCCGGCTGGAATACAGAAACAGCCTCTTTGGTCCGAGTTGATCTGTTCCGATACACTTTACTCTGTCTTACAGCTGTAATGTTCGTAGCGTGGCCACGCTAGTAGTAACGGAGGTACTTTTTACAGGTGTCCAGCTCAGACGCGTTTCGGGAATTAGCCTTCCCTTCCTCAGTGGTTCCTTGACACCTGTATGCCTCCGCCTTTTATATCCCAAACGGCACCCACAAAAATATGGAAGCCTGGATTTTCCATTTTAGAATGCACTTGCGGTTTCTTTGCATGCGTTTTCCACGCGGTTTTTTGAGTACATATGCGTTTTTTGGTGCTGCATGGTTCTACTTCTCTTGTAGACTCAGGGTATAAATGAATTTATTATTGCTGGTTACTTTACTGAGATATATCATTTTAAAATTTCTCACTGGCAAATAATACATTCTCTAATATCCATATAGATGGAATAGATCTTCCATTATTCTAGCCATCATAAATGTGCTTGGTCATCTAATATAATTGCAGTATAAAATATATTAATATAAATGAAACATGATAGTTTAAAATATTAAAAATAAAATTTATAAAAATATATAAAAAACATTAGTATAGAGCATACATATTCTATAAAACCTGACGAAATGAACATTTAAAACATTATGAACATTATGGACATTTGGTGGGGATCTTGCATGGACCCCAGAGACATGATAGATCTTCACATTGAATAGTGACCCCATGGTCAATTTCCCTAATCTAGGGCTAATTAACTGACAGGTGAATATAAGATGAATGTATAGTGGATGACATATTGATTGGATGTCTGAGGGCTGGGGGCCACAGCCCGAGTCAATGGCGCAGTGTCGGTAATCGACCAAACTGCGGCATATGAGTCGGATCTGGGGCACCCAGCCTACAAGAATCCAAAGATCTCAAGATCAGCATTCAGACCAGCCGGTAGCATTGATCCAAACTCATAGATACGTCTTGACTCCATCCTAGACATCTGTTTAATATAGTTCCCTCCCCGCCAGTGTACAGGGAGTGCAGAATTATTAGGCAAGTTGTATTTTTGAGGATTAATTTTATTATTGAACAACAACCATGTTCTCAATGAACCCAAAAAACTCATTAATATCAAAGCTGAATATTTTTGGAAGTAGTTTTTAGTTTGTTTTTAGTTTTAGCTATTTTAGGGGGATATCTGTGTGTGCAGGTGACTATTACTGTGCATAATTATTAGGCAACTTAACAAAAAACAAATATATACCCATTTCAATTATTTATTTTTACCAGTGAAACCAATATAACATCTCAACATTCACAAATATACATTTCTGACTTTCAAAAACAAAACAAAAACAAATCAGTGACCAATATAGCCACCTTTCTTTGCAAGGACACTCAAAAGCTGCCATCCATGGATTCTGTCAGTGTTTTGATCTGTTCACCATCAACATTGCGTGCAGCAGCAACCACAGCCTCCCAGACACTGTTCAGAGAGGTGTACTGTTTTCCCTCCTTGTAAATCTCACATTTGATGATGGACCACAGGTTCTCAATGGGGTTCAGATCAGGTGAACAAGGAGGCCATGTCATTAGATTTTCTTCTTTTATACCCTTTCTTGCCAGCCACGCTGTGGAGTACTTGGACGCGTGTGATGGAGCATTGTCCTGCAGGAAAATCATGTTTTTCTTGAAGGATGCAGACTTCTTCCTGTACCACTGCTTGAAGAAGGTGTCTTCCAGAAACTGGCAGTAGGACTGGGAGTTGAGCTTGACTCCATCCTCAACCCGAAAAGGCCCCACAAGCTCATCTTTGATGATACCAGCCCAAACCAGTACTCCACCTCCACCTTGCTGGCGTCTGAGTCAGACTGGAGCTCTCTGCCCTTTACCAATCCAGCCACGGGCCCATCCATCTGGCCCATCAAGACTCACTCTCATTTCATCAGTCCATAAAACCTTAGAAAAATCAGTCTTGAGATATTTCTTGGCCCAGTCTTGACGTTTCAGCTTGTGTGTCTTGTTCAGTGGTGGTCGTCTTTTAGCCTTTCTTACCTTGGCCATGTCTCTGAGTATTGCACACCTTGTGCTTTTGGGCACTCCAGTGATGTTTCAGCTCTGAAATATGGCCAAACTGGTGGCAAGTGGCATCTTGGCAGCTGCACGCTTGACTTTTCTCAGTTCATGGGCAGTTATTTTGCGCCTTGGTTTTTCCACACGCTTCTTGCGACCCAGTTGACTATTTTGAATGAAACGCTTGATTGTTCGATGATCACGCTTCAGAAGCTTTGCAATTTTAAGAGTGCTGCATCCCTCTGCAAGATATCTCACTATTTTTGACTTTTCTGAGCCTGTCAAGTCCTTCTTTTGACCCATTTTGCCAAAGGAAAGGAAGTTGCCTAATAATTATGCACACCTAATATAGGGTGTTGATGTCATTAGACCACACCCCTTCTCATTACAGAGATGCACATCACCTAATATGCTTAATTGGTAGTAGGCTTTCGAGCCTATACAGCTTGGAGTAAGACAACATGCATAAAGAGGATGATGTGGTCAAAATACTCATTTGCCAGATAATTCTGCACGCAGTGTATATCCACCTTCTCCAGTGCCATGAAGACAAGGTTGGACGGATCTTTATTGTGAACATCTCTGTAATGTTTTGAAAGACAATGTTTGTCATATCCCTTACGGATATTTGAGATGTGTTCCGCCAACCTAGTTTTCAAGGGTCGTTTGGTGCGTCCTATGTACTGTCTTTTACAGGGGCACTGGATCAGGTAGACAACACCCGTGGTATTGCAGGTTAGACATTCCTTCATTTCCCATTTATATCCATTTTGGGTGGAAGAGATTGTTGATATTTTCTTTGGTGTTGGGGTAATCTTGCATGCCATGCATCTACCACATTTGAAAAAGCCCTTTAATTTCATCCAGGTACCCATGATTGAATTGTCCTGTTTTATTGGTTTCTTAATTGTTGGGGCTATTTTAAGACCCAAATTAGGGGCTTTGGTGAATGTTAGAAGTGGCCCAGTGGGCATTAAATGGCCGATTACCCGATCACTCAAAATATGATGCCAATGGGCTTTGATGATTTTCTGTACTCTCTTATGATTATTATTGAAGGGAAGTATCATTCTGGTATTAATTATACCACTTTCTTGTGTGTCATTGTTAGCTACTTTTTTGTCTTGGAACCAAGATTGTCTGTCTTTTTTCTTTGTTTTTTCTAATGCTTCATCTAGGATTTTCTCTGGGTACTGTCTATTTAGGAACTGGTTTCTCATTTTTGCAGCTTCTATTTCAAAATCACCTTCTTGTGTGCAATTTCTTTTAATTCTACCGAACTGGCCAAAAGGAATATTGATCAGCCAGTTAGGCAGATGACAGCTGGAAAACTGGATGAAACTATTTTTTGATGTAGGTTTGGTAAATGTACTACATATATATTTATTACCCTCTTTCCTGATTTTTAGGTCTAGGAATTCAATCACTTCTGTGATATTGGGGGTGAACCTTAAGTTCATTACATTATTGTTTATCTCTTTCAAAAACAATTCCAGTGTCCCTCTACTGCCTTTCCAGACAAAAATAATATCGTCTATGAATCTACGCCATAGGGCCAGATCCGCCCCAAGTTTGGGTTTAATGATATTTTCTTCCCATTCAGCTAAAAATAAATTTGCGTAACTTGGGGCGAATCTGGTCCCCATGGCGGTTCCACATTTCTGTAGATAGTACTGGCCTTCAAAATAAAAATAATTATGGGTTAAGATATACCCAATACCCTCTATGAGGAACTCTACATGTTTCTCTTTTATTGTTCCATCCCTATTCATTTGTTCTTGTATAGCTGACATCCCTTGTTGATGGTCAATTACAGTATATAGAGATTGTATGTCGAGTGTCCCCATAATCCACTCTGGTTCTACTACCAGTTCTTCTAATATTTTTATAATATGGGTAGTATCTCTAATATAAGAACTGGTTTTTTTCACAATTGGTTGAAGCTGTACGTCGATATATTTTGACAAATTTGAAGATATCGAACCTATACCCGAGACAATCGGTCTACCAGGTGGTCTCATCATGCATTTATGGACCTTGGGGAGACAGTAGAAGACTAGTAGTCTCCTCTGTGTCCCCAAGATGAAATCATGTTCTTGATTTGAAATGACAGCTGAGTCCAAACCTCTCTTACACAGTGTCCTAAGTTCACGATCAAAATGCTCCAGCGGGTCTTTTTTCAACATCTCATATGTCTTCACATCTCTAAGTTGTCGCAAACATTCATCATTATAATCAACTGTGTTCATCACCACTGTCCCGCCCCCCTTATCTGCGGGGCGTATGGTGATCTTTTCATTTTTCTGTAATTGTTTTATAGAATGACAATCATGTCTGGTTAGGTTCCCCTGTCCCAGACCCTTTGTTTTTAATTTGCGTATGTCCACTTCAACATTTCTCTGAAAAGTGGACATTTCCGCACTAATTTCATTCCTGGGAAACAATGTGGATCGATTTTTAAGAATGGTTTTAGTAGATAAATTTTTGGGGTCAGTTCTCCCTACAGGATTTTTTAGGAAATGTTTTTTTAAACATAGGTTCCGTATAAATTTTTGGATCCCTATATAGACAGAAAATTTGTCCAATTTTTCAGTGGGTGCAAACTTAAGACCCTTTTGTAATAATAGTGATTGTGAATTCGTGAGTTGGACAGTACTTAAATTAATTATGGTTGTGTCATCGTTTGTTAGTGTCTCCTGTGTTGTCTTCCCCTTCCTATGGCTTCTTCTGGTCTTTCTCCTTCTGTGTGTTCTCTGTGGTAATGATTCCGGGGACCCATGTGGTTGTGATAGTGATAATCTAATGTTTGTACTGGGTGATAGTGTTTGTGCCTCAAATTGTAATGGTGTGTTGGTGATTCTCTGTTGTGTATAGGGGGTGTGTGTTCCTTGTGTCTCGTTCGGGTCCTGTGATGTGCTGGTGTGTGATCTAAAAAATGTTGAGTGGACAATTGATCATATCTATTATTCACAGTCACTTCATATTTGTTTTTATTTTGTGTCTCTTCTTCTTCTCTAATTTCCCTATTATTGGATGGATTATCTTTGGATCTATTGATCTTCTCTCTATTATCCAATATATAGGGATTTTTTTGGGGATCTGTATGTTTCCTCCCTTTCCTGTTAATTATATCATTCTCAATCCTATCCAGTCCTCTACAGATTCTCTCTTGCCAATTTATAAATTCATCATTTTTAGGCAACTTATCTACATGTTCTTTAACTTTTTGTATCTTACTGTTCAAGTCCTCCAGCATTTCGATTCTTCTTTTAATAATTAGTTTGATCAGTGATACTGAGGTTGAGAACAGTATAGTATTCCATTCTTCCTCAAATTTATCACTGAATAAATCTTGTGCTGGGGTCTTCTGCAGTAAGAGTCCTTTAGGTATTTTATTGTTCTCTAGATATTGTTGTAGGGATCTTATCTCCCAATATTGTTTTAATTGTCTCTGTAAGAGACAATTAAAACAATATTGGGAGATAAGATCCCTACAACAATATCTAGAGAACAATAAAATACCTAAAGGACTCTTACTGCAGAAGACCCCAGCACAAGATCTATTCAGTGATAAATTTGAGGAAGAATGGAATACTATACTGTTCTCAACCTCAGTATCACTGATCAAGCTAATTATTAAAAGAAGAATCGAAATGCTGGAGGACTTGAACAGTAAGATACAAAAAGTTAAAGAACATGTAGATAAGTTGCCTAAAAATGATGAATTTATAAATTGGCAAGAGAGAATTTGTAGAGGACTGGACAGGATTGAGAATGATATAATTAACAGGAAAGGGAGGAAACATACAGATCCCCAAAAAAATCCCTATATATTGGATAATAGAGAGAAGATCAATAGATCCAAAGATAATCCATCCAATAATAGGGAAATTAGAGAAGAAGAAGAGACACAAAATAAAAACAAATATGAAGTGACTGTGAATAATAGATATGATCAATTGTCCACTCAACATTTTTTAGATCACACACCAGCACATCACAGGACCCGAACGAGACACAAGGAACACACACCCCCTATACACAACAGAGAATCACCAACACACCATTACAATTTGAGGCACAAACACTATCACCCAGTACAAACATTAGATTATCACTATCACAACCACAGGGGTCCCCGGAATCATTACCACAGAGAACACACAGAAGGAGAAAGACCAGAAGAAGCCATAGGAAGGGGAAGACAACACAGGAGACACTAACAAACGATGACACAACCATAATTAATTTAAGTACTGTCCAACTCACGAATTCACAATCACTATTATTACAAAAGGGTCTTAAGTTTGCACCCACTGAAAAATTGGACAAATTTTCTGTCTATATAGGGATCCAAAAATTTATACGGAACCTATGTTTAAAAAAACATTTCCTAAAAAATCCTGTAGGGAGAACTGACCCCAAAAATTTATCTACTAAAACCATTCTTAAAAATCGATCCACATTGTTTCCCAGGAATGAAATTAGTGCGGAAATGTCCACTTTTCAGAGAAATGTTGAAGTGGACATACGCAAATTAAAAACAAAGGGTCTGGGACAGGGGAACCTAACCAGACATGATTGTCATTCTATAAAACAATTACAGAAAAATGAAAAGATCACCATACGCCCCGCAGATAAGGGGGGCGGGACAGTGGTGATGAACACAGTTGATTATAATGATGAATGTTTGCGACAACTTAGAGATGTGAAGACATATGAGATGTTGAAAAAAGACCCGCTGGAGCATTTTGATCGTGAACTCAGGACACTGTGTAAGAGAGGTTTGGACTCAGCTGTCATTTCAAATCAAGAACATGATTTCATCTTGGGGACACAGAGGAGACTACCAGTCTTCTACTGTCTCCCCAAGGTCCATAAATGCATGATGAGACCACCTGGTAGACCGATTGTCTCGGGTATAGGTTCGATATCTTCAAATTTGTCAAAATATATCGACGTACAGCTTCAACCAATTGTGAAAAAAACCAGTTCTTATATTAGAGATACTACCCATATTATAAAAATATTAGAAGAACTGGTAGTAGAACCAGAGTGGATTATGGGGACACTCGACATACAATCTCTATATACTGTAATTGACCATCAACAAGGGATGTCAGCTATACAAGAACAAATGAATAGGGATGGAACAATAAAAGAGAAACATGTAGAGTTCCTCATAGAGGGTATTGGGTATATCTTAACCCATAATTATTTTTATTTTGAAGGCCAGTACTATCTACAGAAATGTGGAACCGCCATGGGGACCAGATTCGCCCCAAGTTACGCAAATTTATTTTTAGCTGAATGGGAAGAAAATATCATTAAACCCAAACTTGGGGCGGATCTGGCCCTATGGCGTAGATTCATAGACGATATTATTTTTGTCTGGAAAGGCAGTAGAGGGACACTGGAATTGTTTTTGAAAGAGATAAACAATAATGTAATGAACTTAAGGTTCACCCCCAATATCACAGAAGTGATTGAATTCCTAGACCTAAAAATCAGGAAAGAGGGTAATAAATATATATGTAGTACATTTACCAAACCTACATCAAAAAATAGTTTCATCCAGTTTTCCAGCTGTCATCTGCCTAACTGGCTGATCAATATTCCTTTTGGCCAGTTCGGTAGAATTAAAAGAAATGGTTTTCCCCCCCATATTGTATTGGGCAGGCCATGTGATTATTATTTATTTTGTATGTGATCTGTCTGTTTTACCTTATATTTAATCACACTTTGTAAACATTTTTTATCACTAAGTTTATTTATTGTCAAATTGTCAAATTCATATTTAAACTTACAAAGAATTTTTTTTTTAAAACAATATAAATTTGTTATCACTGTAATCACAAGGACCTACAGAAAAAAGGTAATGTGTCATTTTTAACACACAATGAATACAATAAAAATGCACCCATAAAACTAGAAATGAACAAATCGATTCATTAGACACAAAATTCAACCTGAATTTGAAAAATAAAATAATTTTTTTTATAGAATTTGGTTCTTCAGACTCGTATGGGTAGAATTTTTCCAGAGAGATATTTTACAGGCATCTGAAACATGTTCAAATCAGGTAGAATTGATTTGTGACCAAATCATTTCTTGGTCAATTCGAACAAAACACATTTTTTGAAATTTGCTGATATTTAAAATGCACACATTTTTTTCCCAGTGCATCATATGAAATATTGAATGGGTCCATTAAAAAGTGCAACTTGTCCTGTAAAAAATACAAGCCCTCATATACGCATGTGAATGGAAGAATGCAAAAGCTATGGCTTATGGAAGGCACAGAGTAAAACATGAAAATGCAAAAAGTAGAAAATGGCTGTAGAAGTAAAGGTATTGCATTTTTTGCCCTATAAGACACACCTTTCCATAAGACACACCAAGATTTTAGAGGAGGAAAAAAAAATGTCAACAGACCTCATTTCAGAGCCCCAATCAGACCCCCAATGTTACCAGACTTCAGCTTAGAGCCACAAGTACAGAGCCAGGGGAGTGCTGCATTCACCAGTTCCACGGTCCTCCTGTACTAATGAGTGCTTCCATAATGGAAGAGCTCATAATTATTTGCCCCACAAGAGGAACTGACAGTTTCCCGCCACTTTGTGGGGAAAAAAAGTGTGTCTTATAGAGTGAAAAATACGGCAGTAGTAAAATTGCACAAAGTAGTATAATTGCACAAAGAACTGCATACGTGATTGGAGTCACAGCTGTAGATAATGTAAGTAGTATGTTAATAATGATAAATGCACGATTTATATATGTCTCTATTAAATGTGTAAAGATAAACACACAATAGAAGCAGCGTAGAACAACAGAACACAAAAGCACCAAATAGAGGAAAGGTATAGCTTTTGAAAGCGAGTCTATTTGAATGGAGAAGTAAAAATGTACCCATTTCTAAAGAGTTTCTAATTAATTTTATGAACAAAAAGCCAGTAGAATACAGAGTTTTGTGAACTCCAGAAGGATATAATAACAGAAATTTATTTGCTGAAATAAAATAAATAGTCTTTTATTAAAAGAAGCACTTGAAAATCTGTCTTATGTGATATTAGAATTAACAAAAATAGAACACATTGTAGAATTCATATAGTACTATACAGAACTTTGAGATTCATGGGAAAGTCAAGCTAACTGAGTTGTCCAGTTTATAAAACTCATTTTATATAGTACAGTATATTAGGAAATTAAAGGTCCTCCTCTTTTGACCAGAGAGTTGTTACAAAGTATGTCTCTCTCTGGAGGATTTACTTTGCACTGCATTACATGGACAATCCATTAAGTTTAATGGGCATTGTATAGTGCTTAATTTCCTCAGTCGTGGTGTTGCAGGGAGATTGAAACCTTATTGCCATCTATTCCCACTGATAACAACTAATTGATTAAGGGGCCTTTACATGGGCCAAGAATTGAACAGATCATAATTAACGAGCGTTCATAGTAACGCTCGTTAGTAGTGCTGAGTAGAGTTGAGCGAACACCTGGATGTTCGGGTTCGAGAAGTTAGGCCGAACTTCCCGGAAATGTTCGGGTTCGGGATCCGAACCCGACACGAACTTCGTCCTAAAAAGGCTGTAAAACAGCACAGGAAAGAGCTAGAGGGCTGCAAAAGGCAGCAACATGTAGGTAAATCCCCTGCAAACAAATGTGGATAGGGAAATGAATTAAAATAAAAATAAAATATATAAAAATTAACCAATATCAATTGGAGAGAGGTCCCATAGCAGAGAATCTGGCTTCACGTCAGCAGAGAATCAGTCTTCATGCCATAGCAGAGAATCTGGCTTCACGTCACCCACCACTGTAACAGTCCATTGTCAGATATTTAGACCCAGGCACCCTGGCAGAGGAGAGAGGTCCCGTAAGAGAGAATCTGGCTTCATGTCAGCAGAGAATCAGTCTGCATGTCATAGCAGAGAATCAGGCTTCACGTCACCCACCACTGGAACAGGCCACTGTCACATATTTAGGCCCAGGCAGAGGAGAGAGGTCCCATAACAGAGATTCAGGCTTCATGTCAGCAGAGAAAAAGTCTTCATGTCATAGCAGAGAATCAGGCTTTACGTCACCCACCACTGGAACAGGCCACTGTCACATATTTAGGCCCAGGCACCCAGACAGAGGAGAGAGGTCCCGTAACAGAGAATCTGGCTTCATGTCAGCACAGAATCAGTCTTCATGTCATAGCAGAGAATAAGGCTTCACGTCACCCACCACTGGAACAGGCCACTGTCACACATTTAGGCCCTGGCACCCAGACAGAGGAGAGAGGTCCCGTAACAGAGAATCTGGCTTCATGTCAGCATAGAATCAGTCTTCATGTCATAGCAGAGAATCAGGCTTCACGTCACCCACCACTGGAACAGGCCACTGTCACACATTTAGGCCCTGGCACCCAGACAGAGGAGAGAGGTCCCATAACAGAGAATCTGGCTTCATGTCAGCACAGAATCAGTCTTCATGTCATAACAGAGAATCAGGCTTCACGTCACCCACCACTGGAACAGGCCACTGTCACATATTTAGGCCCCGGCACCCAGACAGAGGAGAGAGGTCCCGTAACAGAGAATCTGGCTTCAAGTCAGCACAGAATCAGTCTTCATGTCATAGCAGAGAATCAGGCTTCACGTCACCCACCACTGGAACAGGCCACTGTCACATATTTAGGCCCAGGCACCCAGGCAGAGGAGAGAGGTCGCGTAACAGAGAATCTGGCTTCATGTCAGCACAGAATCAGTCTTCATGTCATAGCAGAGAATCAGGCATCACGTCACCCACCACTGGAACAGGCCACTGTCACACATTTAGGCCCCGGCACCCAGACAAAGGAGAGGTTCATTCAACTTTGGGTTGCCCCGCAATATAATGGTAAAATGAAAATAAAAATAGGATTGAATGAGGAAGTTCCCTGGAGTACAATAATATATTGTTAAGGGGAGGTAGTTAATGTCTAATCTGCACAAGGGATGGACAGGTCCTGTGGGATCCATGCCTGGTTCATTTTTATGAACGTCAGCTTGTCCACATTGGCTGTAGACAGGCGGCTGCGTTTGTCTGTAATGACGCCCCCTGCCGTGCTGAATACACGTTCAGACAAAACGCTGGCCGCCGGGCAGGCCAGCACCTCCAAGGCATAAAAGGCTAGCTCTGGCCACGTGGACAATTTGGAGACCCAGAAGTTGAATGGGGTCGAACCATCAGTCAGTACGTGGAGGGGTGTGCACAGGTACTGTTCCACCATGTTAGTGAAATGTTGCCTCCTGCTAACACGTTCCGTATCAGGTGGTGGTGCAGTTAGCTGTGGCGTGGTGACAAAACTTTTCCACATCTCTGCCATGCTAACCCTGCCCTCAGAGGAGCTGGCCGTGACACAGCTGCGTTGGCGACCTCTTGCTCCTCCTCTGCCTTCGCCTTGGGCTTCCACTGGTTCCCCTGTGACATTTGGGAATGCTCTCAGTAGTGCGTCTACCAACGTGCGCTTGTACTCGCGCATCTTCCTATCACGCTCCAGTGTAGGAAGTAAGGTGGGCACATTGTCTTTGTACCGGGGATCCAGCAGGGTGGCAACCCAGTAGTCCGCACATGTTAAAATGTGGGCAACTCTGCTGTCGTTGCGCAGGCACTGCAGCATGTAGTCGCTCATGTGTGCCAGGCTGCCCAGAGGTAAGGACATGCTGTCCTCTGTGGGATGCGTATCGTTATCGTCCTGTGTTTTCCCCCAGCCACCCATTAGTGATGGGCCCGAGCTGCTTTGGGTGCCACCCCGCTGTGAACATGCTTCATCCTCATCCTCCTCCTCCTCATCCTCGTCCTCCTCGTCCTCCGTTAGTGGGCCCTGTCTGGCCACATTTGTACCTGGCCTCTGGTGTTGCAAAAAACCTCCCTCTGAGTCACTTCGAAGAGACTGGCCTGAAAGTGCTAAAAATGACCCCTCTTCCTCCTCTTCCTCCTGGGCCACCTCCTCTTCCATCATCGCCCTAAGTGTTTTCTCAAGGAGACATAGAAGTGGTATTGTAACACTGATAACGGCGTCATCGCCACTGGCCATGTTGGTGGAGTACTCGAAACAGCACAACAGGGCACACAGGTCTCGCATGGAGGCCCAGTCTTTGGTGGTGAAGTGGTGCTGTTCCGCAGTGCGACTGACCCGTGCGTGCTGCAGCTGAAACTCCACTATGGCCTGCTGCTGCTCGCACAGTCTGTCCAGCATGTGCAAGGTGAAGTTCCACCTGGTGAGCACATCGCATATGAGGCGGTGAGCGGGAAGGCCGAAGTTACGCTGTAGCGCAGACAGGCGTGCAGCAGGGTGTGAACGCCGGAAGCGCGAACAGACGGCCCGCACTTTATGCAGCAGCTCTGACATGTCGGGGTAGTTGCGAATGAACTTCTGCACCACCAAATTCAGCACATGCGCCAGGCAAGGGATGTGCGTCAAACCGGCTAGTCCCAGAGCTGCAACGAGATTTCGCCCATTATCGCACACCACCAGGCCGGGCTTGAGGCTCACCGGCAGCAACCACTCGTCGGTCTGTTGTTCTATACCCCGCCACAACTCCTGTGCGGTGTGGGGCCTGTCCCCCAAACATATGAGTTTCAGAACGGGCTGCTGACGTTTACCCCGGGCTGTGCTGAAGTTGGTGGTGAAGGTGTGTGGCTGACTGGATGAGCAGGTGGAAGAAGAGGAGGAGGAAGCTGATTAGGAGGAGGAGGAGACAGGAGGCAAAGAATGTTGCCCTGCGATCCTTGGCGGCGGCTGGACGTGCGCCAAACAGCTCTCCGCCTGGGGCCCAGCCGCCACTACATTTACCCAGTGTGCAGTTAGGGAGATATAGCGTCCCTGGCCGTGCTTACTGGTCCACGTATCTGTGGTTAGGTGGACCTTGCCACAGATGGCGTTGCGCAGTGCACACTTGATTTTATCGGACACTTGGTTGTGCAGGGAAGGCACGGCTCTCTTGGAGAAGTAGTGCCGGCTGGTAACAACATACTGTGGGACAGCAAGCGACATGAGCTGTTTGAAGCTGTCTGTGTCCACCAGCCTAAATGACAGCATTTCATAGGCCAGTAGTTTAGAAATGCTGGCATTCAGGGCCAGGGATCGAGGGTGGCTAGGTGGGAATTTACGCTTTCTCTCAAATGTTTGTGAGATGGAGAGCTGAACGCTGCCGTGTGACATGGTTGAGATGCTTGGTGACGCAGGTGGTGGTGTTGGTGGTACATCCCATGTTTGCTGGGCGGCAGGTGCCAACGTTCCTCCAGAGGCGGAGGAAGAGGCCGAGGCGGCGGCAGCAGCAGAAGAGGCCGAGGCAGCAGCAGCAGAAGAGGTAGCAGGGGGAGCCTGAGTGACTTCTTTGTTTTTAAGGTGTTTACTCCACTGCAGTTCATGCTTTGCATGCTGGTGCCTGGTCATGCAGGTTGTGCTAAGGTTCAGAACGTTAATGCCTCGCTTCAGGCTCTGATGGCACAGCGTGCAAACCACTCGGGTCTTGTCGTCAGCACATTGTTTGAAGAAGTGCCATGCCAGGGAACTCCTTGAAGCTGCCTTTGGGGTGCTCGGTCCCAGATGGCGGCGGTCAGTAGCAGGCGGAGTCTCTTGGCGACGGGTGTTCTGATTTTGCCCACTGCTCCCTCTTTTTCTTTTACTACGCTGTTGGCTCGGTCTCACCACTGCCTCTTCCTCCGAACTCTGAAAGTCAGTGGCACGACCTTCATTCCATGTGGGGTCTAGGACCTCATCGTCCCCTGCATCGTCTTCCACCCAGTCTTGATCCCTGACCTCCTGTTCAGTCTGCACACTGCAGAAAGACGCAGCAGTTGGCACCTGTGTTTCGTCATCATCAGAGACGTGCTGAGGTGGTATTCCCATGTCCTCATCATCAGGAAACATAAGTGGTTGTGCGTTAGTGCATTCTATCTCTTCCACCCCTGGGGAAGGGCTAGGTGGATGCCCTTGGGAAACCCTGGCAGCAGAGTCTTCAAACAGCATAAGAGACTGCTGCATAACTTGAGGCTCAGACAGTTTCCTGCTCAGGCCTTACCATCCTTAGAACGGCATTGGGCCCCACCAAATATCCCTGTAAATTCTGGCGGTTACTGGGACCTGAGGTAGTTGGTACACTAGGACGTGTGTCTGTGGCAGAACGGCCACGTCCTCTCCCAGCACCAGAGGGTCCACTAACACCACCAAGACCATGTCCACGTCCGCGTCCTTTACTAGTTGTTTTCCTCATTGTTACCGTTCACCACAATAAGAAAAATATTATTCGGGCCAATGTATTGAATTAAAATTCAGGCCTTTTTTTACAGACACCTAACACTGTCTGGCTATCTATTTAGGTACCGTATTACACTAATACAGGCACACAAGTAATGACAAATTTGGTTGAATATAAATGTGAGGCCTATTTTTTACGCGCTGTGTGACAGATATACCTTTAATCACAGAATTACACTTGTATCTGCACGGTAGCGTGTGTGTTAAGTTTTTCAGAATGACACTATCAGCACCTTCAATCTAAGATATCCTTTTTGGGATAGATTTCAAGTAGGCCTGATATAGCAGAAACTGCTAATTTTGAGAATGGCAAATTTGGGAATAGTTTTTCAACCCAGAACAAAAACTGTGCTTTTACGGTCACTAAATATAACTTGACCAGCTAAAACTGTACTGATTTGGAGGAATAGAAATGTCAGGCCTATTTTATAGGCGCTGGGTGACAGGCTCAACTTGCCCCTGATGTAGTATATGGCCAAAAAATAACCACACTATTGATGGTTAAATGCACTTGGGTGACACAGGCTCAGCCTGCACCTAATGTAGTATATGGCCAAAAAATAACCACACTATTGATGGTTAAATGCACTTGATGAAAGCTTGACCCTGATGTAGGATATAGAAAAAAATAACCACACTATTGATGTTTAAATGCACTTGGGTGACACAGGCTCAGCCTGCACCTGATGTAGTATATGGCCAAAAAATAACCACACTATTGATGGTTAAATGCACTTGATGAAAGCTTGACCCTGATGTAGGATATAGCAAAAAATAACCACACTATTGATGGTTAAATGCACTTGGGTGACACAGGCTCAGCCTGCACCTGATGTAGTATATGGCCAAAAAATAACCACACTATTGATGGTTAAATGCACTTGGGTGACACAGGCTCAGTCTGCACCTGATGTAGGATATAGCAAAAAATAACCACACTATTGATGGTTAAATGCACTTGGTGGTAGCTTGTGCTGGCGCACCACAAGCCACAAAATGGCCGCAGATCACCCCAGAAAAAAGTGATATAAAAACGCTCTGGGCAGCCTCAAAAAAGTGAGCAATTCAATATCAGCACTTCAAGGATCCACAGCTGGAGATCGATCACTGAATTAAGTCTTTTGGAGGAGTTAATCTGCCTAATCTCGCCCTAACGTCGCAGCAGCAACCTCTCCCTACGCTTGTATCAGCAGAGTGACGTGCAGCGCTACGTGACCCAAGCTTATATAGAGGCTGGGTCACATGCTGCACTCGCCAATCACAGCCATGCCAATAGTAGGCAAGGCTGTGATGGCCTCTTGGGGCAAGTAGTATGACGCTTGTTGATTGGCTGCTTTGCAGCCTTTCAAAAAGCGCCAAGAAAGCGCCGAACACCGAACCCGAACCCGGACTTTTACGAAAATGTTCGGGTTCGGGTCCGTGTCACGGACACCCCAAAATATACTATACTATACAGTTCGGGTTCGCTCATCCCTAGTGCTGAGCGAACTTCTGTTTTAAGTTCGGCGTCTAAAGTTCGGCTTCCGGTTAGCAAAGAATCCCGATATGGATTCCGAATTCCGTTGTGGTCCGTGGTAGCGGAATCAATAATGGCCAATATTAATTCCGCTACCACGGACCACAACGGAATTTGGAATCCATATCGGGATTCTCCGCTAACCGGAAGCCGAACTTTAGACGCCGAACTTAAAACAGAAGTTCGCTCAACACTACTCGTTAGCAATCATCTGGCGGTGCAAAAGCTTTGCCTTATTACCCAATGAATGAGTGAAATGCTCGTTCATCGAGTAATTGGATCACTCGTGTAGCATAAAAAAATCCTTGTTTCCCGGTGGCAGATCATGAGTAAACACGCTCTGCTGCCAGGAAACAACAAGTCTGTATGGGGAAGAGCGATGGCATTAGCTCCTTATGTCGATGGAGAACTGATATAAGGTCTAATAATCAATGGGGGTCTGATCTGATTTCTTATGAGGATCTGATATGAAGTCTAATAATCCATGGGGGTCTGTTCTGAGGTCTGATGTGTGGTCTGATCTGATGTCAAATGGAGATTGGGGGTCTGGTCTGAAGTTTGACAAAAACATTTTTTTCGCCTCTAAATCCTGGGTGTATCTTATTGTCCGTTGCCTTTTATGGAGTGAAAAATACGGTAATTACAGTAGTCCCACACTATGTATAGCCCCTTTACCCTCTTAGCAGTCACATTAAAATAGGAAAAACCCTCCCAAAAATGTCATGTCTGCACAGTAGGCAGGAGCACACAGGCTGTGTGCCCTAACTGGAACCCAGCCCCCTTTCCCTGCCTTTTTGCAGTGCAAGCACTAAGCAGTCAACTGACCGACGGACCATACTCTGCAAAATGCAAGACAGACTACAGACAAAACAACAAAGAGACTGAGTTTTATAGGAAAGGGTTGGAAGCAGGCGGTCAATGCAGTACCAATTCAGAAGACAGAGGGCAGCCAGAATAACCAAGCCGAAGTCAGAACCAGACAGGAGACACAGTATCAAATCATGAGACAGAGAGAGTGGTCAAAGGCAAGCCAAGGTCAATAATAATATAGCAATAAAAAAGCACACAGAATGGAACAGTGAGCACAGCTAGGGAGCAAAACCTATAAGTGGCAAGGGTGTATTGCTAAAGGGGATTTAAATAGGGCGTTGAGTTCCTGGATCAGAACCTGATAGGTCCAGAGACCCAACACCCCATTGGACCAGAACACCAATTGACCAGATATAGGCAGCCTGAGAGTTTACTTAACCTGCATCATAACTAAGCACACCTAAACCGTATAACAACTCATTTCCCCCAGCGTGTGTTTGCAGCTGTGAGGAACAGAGCAAGCGTTACGTAGCTATGGACACGCTGGCATCACCAGGAGACATGGCTATGCGGCACATGCAGCACATCTCACACGGCTCAGCTGTGCCGCAGCCCCAGGCCACAACGCTTGAGCTTGGACAGGTAAGTTTGTGACATGTCACTTTTTTATCAGAATTTTTTTTATATGTCTAATATGTTTAATACTGTATGTCGGATGTAAATCTTGTTTGCGCACAACTCAGGGGACACAATTGCATTTTTAACCAGTCTCCTCATACAGCTGCTCGACGGGGGTGCCGCTTGTCTTACCCTTGCTGATCTGATATTGATGACCTATCCTGACGGTACCTGCATTTCTTGGAAGTAATGGAGGCCATTTTGTCACCAAAAATGGTAAAAGGCAGAGAGGATCCAGCATGCATGTGGAACCAACACTTCCTGAACTTTATGGCGGCCATTAGGACGCATAACAGGTAGTATTTAGTGTTAGGACCCGTCTTACAGAGATCGCCTTGACGTTCGGCAGACGGGCTCAGATGGTTTTGTACAAAATGCATTTGCCAAGCATCTCACTTTATAAATAAGCGTAGTATTAGTACTATAACATTTTTTGTGACTATGGCATTATTGTACTTTATCTGGTATGCAGGGTGCTGTTGCATTGTCTTTTTTCTCTATGTTTTTAGCCATGGCGGCGTGCACCTGCACATTAGGATGTGCTGACTAACCACCTTTTCTTTGCAGATTTACAGCACTGGAGGTGTGGCACTCCGGCTAGTCGTGTACTCCTGATTAGCCGGTTTGCCCCATAGGCTGATTTTAATTAGTTTCAGTATAAAGCTGTGGCCTGCTCTCACTACATTCATTGGAATATGAAGTGGGTTTGGCATGCATGTTGTTACCTGCATCCCTTGGAAGTAATGAGGGCCATTTTGGCACCAAAAATGGTAAAAGGCAGAGATGGATCCAGCATGCATGTGGAACCAACACTTCCTGAACTTTATGGCGGCCATTATGGCGAATAACAGGTAGTATAGTGTTAGGACCCGTCTTACAGAGATCGCCTTGATGTTCGGCAGACGGGCTCAGATGGGTCATCAATAGTAAAAGCCCAGACAACCCCTTTAATGAGAATTTTGTAACTTTCAGGAAAGGTGTACTTATTTTTTGCAACATGGCTCTCTATTATTTTGTTAAAAACAGAATTATAATTTCTTTATGAAATTATGAGATTTCTGAAGGTGAATCCTCATTTCAGCTGTCTGCTGCATTTTCTGGAGTCACACTACTACTATTATTTCACAGATATTATGTTCTACATTTGCTTAAAAATGTAAATAAAAAAAAATAAAATAAAAAATATAGTCCCCTTAGCAACATGCTGTTTGAGTTATGTTGTGACATAGATCCTCTTATTGCATGGAACAAATCACTCTGAATTGATTTTCTCACTGGACAAAATGACATTACTATGGTAAAATTTCCTCCTTCAAATTCTATTACTTTTCCATTCTCATCACCACCACCCTCCATTTTTCTGTCATTTTCTTTTGTTACAGGAAATCTTTCATCACCAAACACTCGAGCGAAGAACACAAGTATTACACACCGCAGAAAGCAGCTGTGGCATACATTAGAAATCACTTCATAGTGCGAAAGCAGGTATTAACTGAACAATAGTTTCTAGGAACAAAAATCAGATTTCATTAGGTTTCCTGGCATTCAGCAGAAACTTTCCATTGCAACACCTGATCCAAATATATGCAGTGATACTTATTGTCACATCCATTTTGTCTACCTAATTTATTGTTCTAATGATGAAAGTTTTCATATCAGACATTTAAAGAAGCAATTAAAAATATGTTAATTAATGTATAGAACAAGCATATAAATCTTTTAAAATACATTATGGTGATGCAGTCATATTGTTCTGTGCAGTGATACATGATCTTTATATTATAATGGTAACAGCACTTTAGCTGATATTTAAAGGAAATTCAGTTCATTAGCATGTTATAATGACTTACAGAAGCCTTGTATTTGCTACTCCATTATAATTAATTAGCACTTCCATGCATTCAATTATTATTATGAAGAAAAATACTGATTTTTTTTTATTACTTCTTGCCTTGCATTGTTTTCATGTTACAGTTATGGCAATCTGATATAACAATAGCTCTATCTAGTGGTCAAAGCTAAAATCACATTCAAACATGCTTGATTATGAAATGTATATCCAGGTATTAGTTCAATAGGTCAGTTTCCTACATATGTGTACTTTAAAGTGAACAATTAAAACACTTACTTCCCAATTTTATCTCCTGTCATTACTCCCTGGTTTGATTTATACAAAATAGACACAAACAACAATAGAAATAGGTGGTCACCAAAATTATCTGGAAGTCATTGGTTCTTTTAAATTATTTTTATTTTTTTTAACTGGTACAGGGTAATAAGCTATATGCCCCCAAACCACAATAGCTTGCACAGTCATAATCATAATGTACTTCATCCTTGGAACAACCTGAACCAATGACTTAAGGCCCCCATAGACATTCAATAGCTGTTGGTTCAACAATCATTCAGGCCAACAGCTATCTCTCCCGACTCCCTCCCGGCTTCCTCACACACATATATGTTTGGCTTGACTGAACATGTATGTCTGTTCTATAAAGATAGTGGAGAAAGCCACTGCTAGATAGTTCTGGTTTTGGCTTATCTTCCTGGAGAACAAAAGAATTGGGTGAAACTATTCATTTCGCCCCATTCTTCTCTTGGGAGTCAAGAGCTCCCCCATAAACAATAGCGTGTTGACCAAAGCTGCTGTTCTTGGTGATTTTGAGCAACAATACACAAAAGTTTATATGGGGCCTACTTGTCTCCTGAAAAATAGACTTAAGGGCCAAGGTAGACAGATAATTTGGTATTTGGACTGTATCTAAGGGCTCAAAGGTGCAAGAGGGGCTACTGAATGCAAGACTGCCATTAGGGCAGCATGGTGGGTACCAGTGGCCCAGCCACAAAGATAAAATAGACCCCACTTCTGCTTAGAAGCTTTACAAATTTGTAGCAGAGCCCCAACTATAGTTACTTTGTTGAATAGAAGGATGCCTGCAATATAATGGAATACAATGGGGCTCATTCCTGTCTACACAGTAACTACTGCTACAACTTTGCTCACAAGATCTTGACATTAAAGAGGACCTTTCATCAGTCCAAATATTGTAAAATAACTATCAGGCTGTGTAGAGTGGTGCCCCGGGATCTCACTGCACTTACTATAATTCTGGGGCGCCGCTCCGTTCTCCCGCTATGTCCCCCGGTATTTTCGCTGCCTTGGTTATACTGGGAGGAGTCTGCCCTTTTTCTCCTGGGCGTCTCCTTCTTCCAGGCTGTAGCGCTGTCCAATCGCAGCACAGAGCTCACAGCCTGATAGTTATCTTACAATGTTTGGACCGATGAAAGGTCCTCTTTAAGGATGATTTAATAAACATATAGATGGTGTGAAGTTAAACAGGCTGTCTAGATATATTCCAGATTTATCACTATGACCACTATTAGTTGACTTAGTCCTAGACTGAATTTTATATCAGATCTAGAAGAAGGACCTGTCTTCGCACAGGTATATTTCATATATTTCCTTTAATGTTTGTGTGTGTCAATAAAATATATTGACAGTATCCACTATAACAGTGACATCTATAGTACCCCACCTCTTTAACAGTGACCTCTATAGCGGCCTGCCCCCTTAGCAGTAACATCCACAGCGCCCGGCCCTTTAACAGTAGCCTCCACAGTGGCCTTCCCCTTTAACAGTAAGATCCGTAGAGCTCCATTCCCTTAAAATGTGACCTCCACAACACTCCATCCCCTTAACAGTGACCTCTACAGCACCCCTCCCCTTAACACTGACCTCCATAGTATGCTGTCCCCTTAACTGTGATCTCCACTGTTCCCTGCCCCCTTAACAGAGACCTCCACAGCATCCGCACCTTTAACAGTGACCTCCACAGCAGCCCGCCCCTTTAACAGTGACCTCCAAAGCGGCCCCCCCTTTATTAGTGACCTCCACAGTACCCCATCTCCTTAACAGTGCTTTCCACAACACCCCGCCCCCTTAAAACTGGACTCTACAGCAATCTGCACCTTAACACTGACCTCCATAGCGGACCATCCCCTTAACTGTGACCTCCATAGTAGCCTGCCCCTAGGGTGGTCAGAGGTCCAGTGTTTGGCTGGACAGTCCGGCACAGTGTTTGGCTCTGTCCTCCGTCCGGCACAGGATCTGGATGGACACAGGGATGTCCTTTTGAACAGCTCACTCTCAGACAGCAGCACCGTGCTGTCTGAGCGTGAGCTTCAGGGAAAAAGTCACCCTCCCTCCCACTCCTGAAGCTGACAGAAGTTGATTTTTATCTTCCTTTTTTTAAATTCCAGCCGGCTGCAGAGTGGGAGGAGGCATGGCCTAACATGGTCAGGGGCGTGGCTTAGTGGGACCAGGGGCAGGGTTTTTAATTTCATCTTTTGAGGGTGGCGTGAATGGCCACCCTACCTGCCCCCTTAACTGTGACATCCACAGCCCTCCACTCCCTTAACAATGTCATCCACAGCACCCTGCCCCTTTAAAGCTGACCTACAGCAGTGAAGAAACATGGCTGGGTTGTTATAGAAACCTGGTGTAAAACTGTGTGCATGTGAAGACTAAAAGCCTGCGAGCTTCTATTGGCCGATTAGGGTCATGTAACCAGGCTTCTATTGGCTAATGTATTTTCTAAGAATATCTCAGGAACGATACATGCTAGAGAACTGAGACCCGGTCTAAAACCTTCCCAGGCACCTGATGTACCTATGTGCCAAATTTTGCGATTGTAAATGTGATGGTGTGTATTCCTTTAGTGGCCATACACACATACATACACTCAGCTTTAAATATTAGATTGTGGGTCAATTTTGGCACATGTTTTTCTTGAAGTCACATCCCTTTCAAGTTAAGTCTCTTGCCATCTTAGGAACAGATAACTTCTCAAAAATTGATGTGTGTGTGGACTATTGTGTGTGGTAGGACATTTGACTGTAATTCGCTAGGTATTTTAATCTCATTGACTTTAAATGGATCAGCACTATGCATGCTTGGCTGTGGATTCAAACTTATGAATGTGGTTGTACAGTGATATTAAAGTCATGTCTGTTGCTCTACCTGGTGATAAGTGTGATTTTGTGGGAGTGTTTGCAGGTGGCTTTGTGAGGTTTTAAGCGGAGGTCCCTGAGAGTTAAGTACTTGCATTTTGGAACTGCCATTTAAACCCATTTTTTTTTTTCTCTGCTGTGTACTACCATTTTTAACCCATTTTTTTCTCTGGTTAGGGGAGTGGCTTTTTCTTCCAGGTGCTATTAATTACACCACTGAACTCTTCCAGAGCTTTCTCTACCTGAAGCTTGCTGTACTAAGTGGGCTGCTGAATAAGTGGAGTTAAAGAACCGGAGTTCTAGTGCTGAGTGTGATTTCGTGGGAGTGATTGCAGGTGGCTGAGTAAGGTTTGAAGCGGAGGTCCCTGAGTGTTAAGTACTTGCATTTTGGAACCACCATTTCCATTTAAACCTATTTTTCTCTGCTGTGTACTTCCATTTAAACCCATTTTTTCTCTTCTTGGTTAAGAGGAGTGGCTTTTGCTTCCAGGTGCTATTAATTACACCACTGAACTCTTCCAGAGCTTTCTCTACCCGAAGCTTGCTGTACTAAGTGGGATGCTGAGTAACTGGAGTTAAACAACCAGAGTTTAAGACAAGGAGCAAGATACTAAGGTTTGATAGATTTTCCTTGTTTGTTGTTGACTTGATTCTAGCTAGTCCTCCAACTACAGCAGACAGGGTCAATATCTTAACTCATATTTACTGTTTTTCTTCTTTATTGTTCATCCCCAATTAAAGGGAGTCCGTTTATCAGCATTTCACTTTTTTAACCCTTCCCATAGCTCCCTAGCATGCTTACATTTAATAAAAACGTTACCTCTGGCATCAATCCTGGACTTATAGAACCATCAAAAACGATCTTTATAACTTATGCAAATGAGGGTTCGCAAGTGCCCAGGGGTGGCGTTACACTCGTAGGTGCCCTGCTTGCTCAGCCTTTTCATTGCTTACCCCCGCCCCTTCCTACCCTCCGCCCGACCCATCCTTTCCCTCTGACCGCCTTTCTACTAACTTGTTATTCCGACGAGATCCCGCGCCTGCGCACTCAGTCCATCGGCCGGCGCATGCGCACTGCGATGCCCATTCTTTGTATGGCATCACAGTAATTAATGTGCATGCGCCGGCTTCGCGCCATTAGCTGGCGCATGCGCAATAGTTACTGTAATGCCGTACAAGGAATAGGGGTTAGCGAGGAAAATAGGGAGAAGACTGGGCATAACTATACACTTATGAAAAATAGAACTGCTGGTAACAAGAACCTGTTACATACATCTTGAAACAAAAGCCATTGCAAAGCAATTGCTTAATACGTTTAGTTAACTTTAGTTTAGTTAACATATCTCATAAAACATGAGTCTTAACCCTACTACATCCGTACAAACATCAACCAAGGTAACCCAAAAATCCCAGATTTTCACTTTACAGATAATATTAATTTAAAATGTATTTTCACAAATGACAGAAGTCTAGCTAGCAAAATGGGGAGCTGGGGGCTATGGTACTAGAAGAACACTCAGATATAGTTGGTGTGGCTGAGACATGGTTGGATTCTTCGCATGACTGGGCTTTTAATATTATGGACTTTACATTATTTAGTAAAGATAGAAATAGAAAAGGTGGTGGCATGTGCCTATATGTGAGGAGTGATCTGAAGACAAGTGTGAAAGAAGCAATTGTGAGTGAGGACGTGGAAACCTTACGCGTGGAAGTTTCAAAGGGATAAAAACACTGAAAAAATAATACTTGGTGTAATCTATAGACCCCCTAACATCACAGAAGTGATAGAAATGCAAATGTATAACCAAATAGAGCGGGCTGCACAAGCTGGTACAGTGGTCATAATGGGAGATTTTAACTTCCCAGACATTGAATGGGGTCATGATTTTGCCTCAACCGCAAAGGGGAGAAAATTCCTCAACTTGCTGCAGGACCACTTTATGGGCCAGGTTGTAGAAGCTCCCACTAGGGGCAATGCTCTGTTGGATCTGGTGATTTCTAATGATGCAGAGCTTGTTGGAAATGTTACTGTTAGAGAAACACTAGGTAATAGTGACCACAATATAATTATATTCCCCCTAAACTATAAGAAGCAAACTCTGTCAGGCAGAGCAAAGACACTGAATTTTAAAAAGGCTAATTTCCCTGGGTTGAGGGCAGCATTGCAGGGCATAGACTGGGAGCAGCTACTGTCACATAATAATACTGAGGATAAATTGGAGAGCTTTAAATCCACATTGAGTAATTGCACAAAAAATTGTATTCCTTTAGGTAACAAGTATGAAAGGCTAAAATTAAACCTCCATGGCTTACAGCTACTATAAAAAGGGAAAAAGACAAAAAAAGGGCATTTAAAAAATAAAAATCTAAGGGGTCAGCTGGAGCGTTTGAAGATTACAAAGGGCTTAATGAAATCTGTAAAAAGGTAATAAAATTAGCAAAAATAAAAAACAAACAGCAGGTAGCAAAAGAGAGCAAAACAAATCCCCCAAAAATATTTAAATATATAAATGCTAAAAAAAAACTAGGTCTGAGCAGGTAGGTCCACTAAATAATGGTAAAGGGGTAGTCACTGAAGATAAGGAAAAGGCAGAGTTACTAAATGTTTTTTTTAGCTCTGTATATACAAAATAAGAGAAATGAGCCGTTATCTGTGGTGCTGGGACTGTTAGTACATCCAGTAATATACTCACTTGGCTAACTGTAGATATGGTCCAAGACAAGTTAAATAGGGTATATGTGAACAAGGCTCTGGGTCCAGATGGATTACACCCAAGAGTGCTTAAAGAGCTCAGTTCAGTCATTGCTGTGCCCCTGTTTCTAATTTTCAAAGATTCTCTAGGTACTGGTACAGTGCCAAGTGATTGGCACAAGGCAAATGTTGTACCCATATTCAAAAGGATCAAGGTCCTTCACAGGTAATTATAGACCAGTTAGTTTAACTTCTGTTGTGGGAAAAATGTTTGAAGGATTCTTAAGGGACTATATACAGGAGTATGTGACTGTAAATAATATTATAAATGATAACCAACATGGGTTTACCAAGGACAGAAGCTGTCAGACTAACCTGATTTGTTTTTATGAGGAGGTGAGTAGTCACCTGGACAGAGGGGCGGATGTGGATGTAGTGTTTCTGAATTTTGCAAAGGCTTTTGATACTGTCCCTCATAGATGTTAAATGGGTAAAGTAAGGTCTATAGGCTTGGAAAGTATAGATTGTAATTGGATTGAAAACTGTCTGAAGGACCATGTCCAGAGAGTTGTGGTCAATGATTCCAAATCAGAATGGTCCCGGGTTGTAAGTGGTGTACCACAAGGTTCAGTGCTGAGTCCCTTATTATTTAATTTATTTATTAATGATATAGAGGATGAGACTAATAGCACCATTTCTATTTTTGGAGATGATACTAAGCTATGTAGAACTGTACAGTCTATGGGCGATGTCCATATACTGCAAGCTGAATTGAGTGATTGGGCATCAACTTGGCAAATGAGGTTCAATGTGGACAAATGTAAAGTTATGCATTTTGGTAGTAATAATCTCTGTGCTTATAGAGAAATATTTGGGTGTCCTTGTGGATGGTAGATTAAATTACAGCATACAATGTCAGCCAGTGGCTTCTAAGGACACCAGGATATTGTCATGCATTAAACGAGGCATGAACTCGCGGGGCAGGGATTTAATACTACCACTTTACAAAGCGTTGGTGCGGCCTCATCTGGAATATACAGTTCAGTTCTGGGCACTAATCCATAGAAAGGATGCACTACAGCTGGAAAAAGTACAGAGGAGAGCGACTAAAATGATAAGGGGCATGAAGGGTCTTAGTTATAAAGAAAGATTAAAATAATTAAATTTATTTAGTCTTGAGAAGAGACGTATAAGGGGACATGATTAACCTGTACAAGTATATAAATGGGGCATACAAAAAATACGGTATAAAACCGTTCCATGTAATTGCGCTCAAAAGACAAGGGGGCACTGCCTCCGATTGGAGAGGAAAAAGTGCAGTCTCTAGAAGCGTCAAAGCTTCTTTACGGTAATAACGGTGAAGCTGTGGAATAGTCTTCCTCAGGATGTGGTCACAGCAGGAACAGTGGACAGTTTTAAAAAGGGTTTAGATTAATTCTTAAAAGTAACCCCCGGGACCCCCGCCGATAAGCAGCGACGCGGCCTTCTCACTGTTTACCACTGGCCAGTGATGTCACGACTAGTATCAACTAGCGTGGGGCGGGGCTAAGATCTGTTCACTTTAATTGAGCTTAGCCCCGCCCACGCTAGTTGATACTAGTCGTGACGTCACTGGGCCAGCGGTAAACAGTGAGAAGGCTGCAGCGCTCCTATAGCGTCGCTGCCTTCTCAAACAGCTGATGGGCGGGGGTCCTGAGTGTCGGACCCCGCCGATCAGATGCTGATGATCTATCCAGAGGATAGATCATTAGTTAAAACAAACTGCAGAGCCCCTTTAATGTTTATGAAAACGTGTAGAAATCAGAGTCTCAATTCCTTCTGGGATTCACGTCCCCACCTATCCCTTGGTTGAACTTGATGGACTTATGTCTTTTTTCAACCGTATTAGCTATGTAACTATGTAACTATTGTAAGAAGGTACAAGGAAGGTACAAGGAATCATCGTGGATGATAGGTATGTGTCACCGAGGTTCCTGGTCTCGGTGGAGCAAGACCCAGTTTTCATGTGTCAGCAGCAGTTGTTGTGTGACACCTTGCTATGCTACTGTTTTGGGTGTGAACTAACACCAATACTGAAAATGGACTGTCATACTGTGAACCTGCAACTATTGTGAATAAACAAACGTGTGAGTTACAAACGTGTCTTTGCCTCTATACTGCACCCGCTTGTCCTGTCTGCCAGAGTGAATCCCCACACTATGTAACTATGTGCATAGACGTTTTATTGGTTGGGATTGGTAACGTCCTGTTAAGCTGTGAAGTATTCTGGATGCTCAATTTAGACACAAGATTCCTTTTGTATTGATATGAATTGTGTCCATGGTTTGACATGCCAGGGTCAATGCTTATTTATTGGTCTATGAATACAGATGTAGCCACTGTTATTTTGACAGGCCTAACCATAGCTGTCAACTGTCGCTAATTTGTGGGGACTGTCCCTGATTTTCAGAGACAGCCCCGGCAAAATTGAGCTGTCCTGAGGTGGAAATAGGCAGGGCTAGCGCAAATCTCACCCACAAATGGCTGTTTCTAGCGGGTTCAGAGCGTTTTCCAGGCCGAGGCTTATATCAACTCAAATGTTGGCAAATATGGCTTAACACATTAATGCAACAAAAACACATTACAGTAATGCAACAAATTGCATTGAAGTGATCATCCTGGTGCAGCTTTTGTCAAAATAATGCTGGCAATATGTGTATGTGAAGGGTTTAAAGCATACAATCCTATGATTAAGAATGAAGATATGTTCATAATTCATCGGGTGAATGTATCAAGCCATGCACTCTAGTTGCTTTACAACTTTGTGGGCTTATTTGAGCAAAATAGTTGATAGATATATATTTTTTTCCACCAGTCACTTCACTTTTAAAAAGTGGGTGGTAGAAGGGTATTTGTTAGCCTGTCAAGCTGATGTAAGCCAACTTTAATATATTGAGATTGTGACAAAACTTCTTGTCAATATTTGAAAAAGAAAGATATACTGTAGGTCTTGATAAGTGGTTTGTTTGTCCCAACTATTATGCAGGTGTCTGGCTACTACCCTCTTGAATCCTGGAGGATTTTTCATTTTTGCACTTTTGTTTTTACTTCTGTCCTCTCCCGAGCCATACCATTTTTACTTTTCTGTTCACATGGCTGCATGTTTGCTTGTTTTTTGCAGGACAAGTAATTTTTAATGGCATGATTTAATATTGCATATGCTCTGAAACAAATTCCAAATAGGGTGGAATTGGGAAAAAGAAATGCAATTGCACCACATTTTATGGATTTTGGGGCATCCAGTGCCGATTCTAAATGAAAGACAGCTTCCTAGATGCAGAGGCAGCTGTGGAGCGATCCGGAGGGATGCAGGCATCGGGGACCAGGTAAGTATGTTCTGTATTAGAGACCCGGGCTTTTCGGGGGGAGTTTGCAAGATTGGATAATCCCTTTAAGCTTTGTAACACTGTAATATTCTACCAAAGTATAGCACCACTTCTAGACCAATATACACAATACTGACTTAACACACTAATCTCATATATATACCTTTAAGGTTGGTAGTTGCAGGTATAAAGAAAATTAAAAAGTCACAATAGTTCTCTACAGTTTTATGATTTCCTGTCCAAAAATTATTCTCTATGATCAAGAAACTTTAATACATTTCAGAAGATGAGGCAGGAATCCTCTTTCTGCAAAAGGATGATGCACATCCCAACAATGGCTGGTTAATAAAAGTCTGTGTTTACATAACGTTCACTAATAAGTTACAAATACTTCTTGCACTTGCAGCAACAGAGTCTGTTACTGCAGTGTCCCACTACGTGACAGTGGGCACCGCAAACGTGTCTTTATCATGTATTAATGTCATGTAATATGTCTGCATTTTGTATTTTATCTCCTGTCATATTCTCCCATGTCACAATGTGATTCTTTATGCAAAGCTCCTTTACACAGGCCTAGTCAGGGTGCACTACACTTGTTTCTCCACAAGATGGAGCAGTGTCAGTGTGTATATATAGCTTAGCTCAGACCTAAGTTAGGCAGTTGGTTGGTTGAGCTCAATCCAAACCAGATCAGATGTTGAGCTCAGGTCAATCCAAGTGAGAGTTCAGTTCAAAGCAGTTCTCTCATGAGCTTACTCAGAAAGCAACAGCAATGTAGCTGAATACCTGGAGGGAGGCATATTCCTAGCCTTTCTGCTCTGTCCCTGTCGGCTTCACAGTGCAGGGTTAAAGCCTGCAAATATTCTACCTAGAGGTGAGCAATCCACTCCTATAGATCGCTCTTCCAGGGTGACCAATGTCTAAACTGCATGCAGCCGAGTATTTAAGGAATTATCACGTTTTTATGCAAGACAAAGGATTAGCAAGATAGTCATAACCTGAGGACTTATTAGGCACCTTTGTAGTAGGTGTAGGAGACAGCATAAGGCATCCACACCTCCAGTTCAAACTCTGAGGACAGTTAGGCCAACTGTCAGAACAACATTGGAATAGAAGTTCCAGGATTCAGGGAGTCATGTAAATTATACTTTAGCCTGCGTCTATACTCTTCTGGGAACAAGAGTCAACGTGTGGGTATGATCATTTCTTTGCTTAAAGATGACACCTAGTCGTGGGCTTTTTCTCTGCCGACGGGATCACCGTCCCTCCAGTCGGTAGATTCATTTTTTAGAGCTTTGGGTCTTATTTTGGATGACCCGGATCGGATCTCTCAGGCTGAAACCAAGTTACGTGGTTTACGGCAGGGAGAGCGCTCCATGGAGATCTATTGCTCTGAATTTAGGAGATGGGCTATGGATACGGAGTGGAATGATCTTGCTCTCCGTAGCCAATTCTGTCAGGGTCTATCTGAGAGGCTGCTGGACGCGTTGGCCTTTCATGAAAATCCTGAGTCATTGGAAGCAGCTATGTCCCTTGCTGTACGTCTTGATAGATGCCTGAGGGAGAAATCTAGGGGTCCTCACCCTCAAGACGTGCTGTCAAAAAAGGTGGCTGCTTCCTTTGACACTTATGGTAAAGAGACACCTGTGATTGTGCCTTGTGATGTGCCTGTGCAGTTAGGGGGAGCTACTCCTGAGACTGCTGGCCAAAGCTTTGGTCATATGAAGGGAGTCTGTTTTTGTTGTGGAAAGAAGGGACATTTTGTAAATATTTGCCCGTACATTCAGTGTCAGGGTGAAAACAAGAGAAACATTTAATCCCCAAATAACTATTGGTAGTGTGGGTGGGGAGCAATAAAACATACTTTTGTCATTTAATGGTAGTACCCGATTTCTCCTGTCTGCTGAGGTGGTGCTAGAGTCCAAAACAGTGGAAATCGAGGTATTTATCAATAGTGGGGGAGAGATTAACCTGATTGATGGGCAGTTCATTTGCTTTCATGGGTTGACTACTCGTACACTAGAGAAAAGTATTTATCTTTGCAATTGATTCTGCACTACTGAATAGCGAGCATGCCCAGCCGAATACCTGTTTGGCTCGAGCATCGCTATGCTCTGCACATGGCGGTACTCGACCGAGTACCACATGTGCTCGAGCGGCATGCTGGTGTCTCCTCCCCTCTACTTTCGCGGCTGCTAAGCAGCCAATAAACATGCAAGTAAGTACTGCCATCACTGTAATGCCAGTAGCCATGATGGCTGCTGGCATTACAGTGATTGGCTGGCCAAAACGCGGGTTCGGCTCATTGCAAGTCAGGGAGAGCTGCGCTTAGGAAGGGACAGAAAGTGTAGGGAGATTGTGATCGCAATATATTTCAGTGAATAACGTTTCAAAGACCCAAAAGTCCTTTTAAGGACTATTGTGTGTGGTGGCAGCAATTTAATTGTGCAAAGTTGCACTAAAAAATGTTTTAATATACTTTGCGAAATAGCGATTCTTTTCCTATATTGAAGGTGTCTACAGTGATTTGTGACATCTGTGCAGCAATACCTTCTGTGTGTCAGAGGCAGAGATAGGTAGAATATTAGTGAAAACTATATTTTTTTTCCCATAATCCACATTTTTGCTTTCAACTGTGTAATCCGTGAATTGTGTGATCTGCGCTTCAATACCTTGTGTGGTTGTCAAGCCCAGATATAGGGAAAAAATTATAATACAGAAAACACTATTTTTTCTCCCATAATCTTTCCACATTTTTGCTGTCAACGGTGTAATCCGTGAATTGTGTGATCTGCGCTTCAATACCTTGTGTGGTTGTCAGGCCTAGATATAAGGAAAAAATGGAAAATACCAAAAACGATTTTTCTCCCATAATCTATCCACATTTTTGCTGTCAACGGTGTAATCCGTGAATTGTGTGATCTGCGCTTCAATACATTGTGTGGTTGTCAGGCCCAGATATAGTGAAAAATATAAATATAAACTACATCAGAAAACAGTGTCTGTCCGCAGATTCCAATAATCTGGGCCTAAAATAGTGTTCATATTCTGTGGTGTTCTGTGACATAAACAGTACGCCATCCGAAAACTGTTTCTTTAGGGCAAATTCCAATAATCCGTGCTAATATAGAGTCCATATTCTGTGGTTCTCTGTGACATATACTGTCCTGCATCCGAAAACTCTTTCTTTAGGGCAAATTCCATTAATCTTGGCCTAATATAGTGTCCATATTCTGTGTGTTTCTGTGACATATATACGGTCCTGCATCCGAAAACGGTTTCTTTAGGGCAAATTCCAATAATCCGTGCCTAATATAGAGTCCATATTCTGTGTGTTTCTGTGACATATATTGTCCTGCATCACATCTAGCGACAAACCCATTAATATGAAGAATGCGAGCGCTAAGGGACGGGGAAGTGGGCGTGCACGCAGAGGCCGTGGCCCTGGGCGGTTAAGCTGTGCCTGCTGCCAATGCAACAGAAAAAAATATATATCCACCGTACTCATCTTCATGTCCAATTTAGCTGGGTGGCGCAGGACAACACTGTCCAAGTCGGACCAGTGCGAACAGTTGGTCGGTTGGATTGCTGAAGATAATGCTTCCAGTCGGTTAAGCACCACCCTCTCTTCCACCAAGTCCAGTCTCTGTAGCCAAGAGTCTGGTCAACCGAATCATCACTCTGATCATCCTTCCTCCCACCATGGAGAAGCTTGCCAAACGAGTGATCCCACACTCGGATATTCCAAGGAGCTATTTCCAGCGCCACTATTTCATTTGGCCTTCGCGCCCAGCATGCTTGAAGAGGGACCTGAGAAATTGTGCCCTGATTCCCAACCTCTTGAGCCTTCACAGTCTCAAGAAGATGACGGTGGTGAACCAAAATCATTAGTTTACGAGGTGGATGATGATGAGACACAGTTGTCAATCACTAAGGTTGTGGTTAGGTCAAGTCAGGAGGATGAGCAGAGTGAGGAAGTCAGGAGGATGAGCAGAGTGAGGAAGTAGAAGAGGAGGTGGTTGACGATGAGGTAACTGACCCTACATGGCAAGGTGAAAAGCCGATCGAGGACAGCAGTACAGAGGGGGAGGGATCAGCAGCACCGCAACAGACTGGAAGAGGCAGTGGGGTTGCAAAGGGGAGAAGTCGGCCCACAACAAACAGACCCGCAACCGATACACCGAGCACCCCCATGCATAAATCTACCTTGCCAAGGGGTAGGTGTTCCGCAGTATGGCACTTTTTTGAGGAAAGTGCAGACGACGAAAGATTGGTAGTTTGCCATACCAAAATGAGCCGGTTCGTGAACACTAGCAACCTCACCACCACGAGCATGATCCGCCACATGGCATCCAAGCACCCTAACAAGTGGGCCGAATGCCTGGGTTCACAATCTGGGTCTGCGGGTCACACCACTGCCTCCTCTTCCCCTGTGTTACGCACTGCTGACCAATCCCCTGCCGAAAGCGCAGACCCAGATGCCCCTCGCCCTGCACCTGGACCTTCGCATGAACCATCAGCAACAACATCCACTTCACTGTCCCTGCGCAGCGTCCAAATATCCATAACACAGTCATTTGAATGCAAGTGCAAATACCCACCCGCCCACCCACAGGCCATAGCACTAAATGAGCAACTTTCCAAATTACTGGCCCTTGAAATGTTGCCATTTAGGCTTGTGGACACTGAGGCCTTTTGCAGCCTGATGTCGGCGGCCATCCCTCGGTACGCAGTCCCCAGCCACCAATATTTTTCACGGTGTGCCTTGCCCGCCTTGCACCAGCATGTGTCCCAGAACATCACCCGTGTCCTGACTAACGCAGTTATTGGGAAGGTCCACTTAACCACGGACACATGAACAAGTGCTGGTGGCCAGGGGCGCTACATTTCCCTGACAGCACACTGGGTGAATGTTGCGGAGGCCGGGAGTGAGTCGTACCCTGGGATGGCACAGGTGCTACCCATGCCCAGGATTTCAGGCCAAACGTCCATCAGGGTCTCCGCCAGCAGCTGTTACTGGCTCCAACCCCCACTTCTCCTCCTCCGCCACCCCTCCTCCACTTCCACCTCCAGCAGCAGTCAGCCATCAGTCGCTAGCTGGAAGCAGTGTAGCACTGCTGTGGGTAAGCATCAACAGGCCGTGCTGAAGTTGATCTGTTTAGGGGACAAACATCACATCGCCGCAGAGCTGTGGCAGGGTATAAGGGACCAGACCAAGCTGTGTCTCCAGCCTCTCAACCTACAACCAGGCATGGTTGTGTCTGACAATGGCCATAACTTGGTGGCAGCTTTGGAGCTCGGCAACCTGACACACATCCCATGCCTAGACCACGTCTTAAATTTAGTGGTTTAGCGGTTTATCAAAACCTACCCCAATTTGCCTTGAGCTACTAGTGAAAGTGCGCCGCGTGTGTGCCCATTTCCGCAAGTCGTCCACAGCTTCAGCCGGTCTGTCAACACTGCAGCAGTGCTTGCTGCTTCCAGCTCACCGAATGTTGTACGACGTGAGCACGCACTGGAACTCTACGTTCCACATGTTGGCCAGGCTTTGTGAGCAGTAGAGGGCAGTTGTGGAATACCAGCTGCAATATGATTGTGGCCTTTCGAGTCAATTGCCACTATTCACAAGCAAGGAGTGGGCATTGATGTCAGACCTCTTTGAGGTTTTAAAAAACGTTGAATCCACACAGATGGTCAGTGGCGATAACGCTATTATCAGCGTAAACATCCCACTGCTGTGTTTACTCAAACGATCGCTGCTTACAATTTAGGATGACACTCTGAATGTGGCAGATGAGAAAATGAGGGAGGACATTACACAGGTGAAAGCCAGCCCACCCTCAGTTCGTCTTCTCAGCGCGAGTTGGATCATGAAGAGGAGGAGGAGGAGGAGCTGGAGTCAGTTGCATCTGCTACAGAGGGTAGTACCCATGGAACTTTAATTACATCTGTTCAGCGTGGATGGGCAGAAGAGGAGGAGGAGGATAAGGGGATGGAGAGTCATCCTGATGTCGACATCGACGTCTTGCCTGTTGGTACTCTGGCACACATGGCTGACTTCATGTTAGGCTGCCTTTCCAGCGACCCTCGCTTTATACGCATTTTAGATAACACGGATTACTGGGTGTTCACCCTTCTCGACCCCTGCTACAAAGAGAACTTCTCATCTCTCATTCCCCTGGTGGAGAGGACGAGCAAAATGGTGTAGTACTAGAAGATCCTTGTTGGAAAATTGCTCCAAAATTTTCCATCTGACAATGCTGGCGGCAGAGTCCGTACTTCTTTGGCCAACCGAGAAGGGGAGACAAGGGGGACACACAGCAGTTCCAACAGAGGCAGGGCAACATTCTCCAAAGCCTGGGACAGTTTCATGACACCCCGCCAGCACCCTCACCCTGACGTGCGGCCTACTGCCACAAAGAGAGAAAAATTTTGTAAGATGGTGAAGGAGTACATAGCAGACCGTGTCAGCGTCCTCAATGATCCATCAGATTACAACTACTGGGTGTCCAAGCTGGACACATGGCACAAACTGGCGCTCTACGCTTTGGAGGTGCGGGCCTGCCCTGCCGCCAGACTTTTGTCTGAGCATTATAACAGATAAGCGTATCCGCCTGTCAACTGAAAATGCTGACAGGCGGACTCATATAAAAATGAACAAGGCCTGGATTGACCATGACTTCTCGACTCCACCAGAGGAATCTTGATGAACATAAAGGCACTTTACTTGTGTTGTTTTTAATGTATTCCCATTCACCCCTTCCACCACAAACAAGGGTATTTGGTTGAATCTTCCTTTTCTCATTCTCATTCTCCTCCTCTTCCGTCATATCAACATGCATTGCTTATTCGTCACATATAATGCCCTTGCATATATGGCCTTCGAATATATTTTTTTAGAGGGTCCGCTCACCAGCAGGCCCTCACATCAAATTTTTTAGAGGGTCCGCCCACCAGCAGGCCTTACATCAAATTTTTTAGAGGGTCCACTCACCAGCCGGCCCTCACATCTAATTTTTTACAGGGTCCGCTCACCTGCAGGCCCAAACCTAAAATCTTTTATAGGGTCAGCTCACTTGCAGGCCTGCAACTCAATGTGAATGAGGTCCTCCTTTATGTGATATGCAGTTTGTGTCGGAGTGCCTCTTCCTTGTAATTTTTGCCAGCACTTGCACTTTATATACAAGTAAATATAGAGGAAAGAATGTTTTCAATCAATTTTTCCTATAAAGTAAATTTTTTACTTTGGTTTTGTGTGTAAAACCTTAGATTGTGGGCCTGATGATCACTTTAAGCCCTTTTAAGAAGCATCAGCAGCAGCATGGTGAAAAAAATGAGTGGCAAGGTGACATAGTGTGGAATGGCAGCATTAAGAGGCCACATAGTGGCACAATGACAGAGTCTGGATAAAAGACTGAGGCCACAGATTGTTTAGAAAGATGCAGATGGAAACCATCTGTGGAGCTGTATCACGGTCACCTGCAGATTAATTTAGCCATCAAAATCAAGTTGAGTTTGTCAGTTCCACTTTAGCTCACCAGCAGGCCCGCACCTAAAATCTTTTACTGGGTCAGCTCACCTGCAGGCCCGCAATTTAAATCTTTTACTGGGTCAGCTCACATGCAGGCCCGCGACTGAAATCTTTTACAGGGTCAGCTCACATGCAGGCCCTCGCATAGAACTTTTTAGAGGGTCAGCTCAGCTGCAGGCCCTCACATATAATGTTTTACAGGGTCAGCTCACCCGCAGGCACTAGCATATAATGTTTTACAAGGTCAGCTCACCTTCAGGCCCACAACTCATGCTGCCTTGCTTTGAAGTAGTAGCCGTTGGCGTTTATCAGGCTCCCTCTCCGAAATCGAACAATGATTCCCCGTTACCGATGGTCACCATGTTAGGCGCATAAAAGAACATCGAAAGTTGATAGGGAAGATATCCAAATGGATCGTGGACTTCACGGGGGCATGCAATCAGCAGAAGTTATCTAGAGTCAACAAGCGGCAGCAGGGCCTCTCCTGTATAACGTTTCCTCCTCCAAAATACAGCAGTGACATTCCCTGCAATTTTTTATTACTCATTCCAATAACAGGGCATCTTAAGAGTCCTGTATTGTTATTTATTGTCACTACCTCCCCGAGTCGGGAGTGGGTAATTGCCGCGCGCCTGCTGCCTTCCTTGGATGTTTCTGCTTTAATAACTTGACCCACTCTCTCTGGGTGGTTCACAATTATGAAAAAAAGTGGCAAGGCAACAACATCAGATTTCAGCCATTGGATGTGGTATCCCTTTCTCAAGCTCCCTCTCCGGCATCAAACCCTGATTCCCCATTACCCCCGATCACTATGGTAGATGGATAAAAGAACATCGAAAGCTGATAGGGCAGACATCCAAATGGATTGTCGCCATCATGGGCACGTGCAATCGCCCAGAGATTATCTAGAGTCACCAATGTGGCAGCAGGCCCTCGCCATTAAGGTTTTAGATGGCCAGATCAGCAGGCCCTTGCTCCAAATGTTTTTGAGGGTCACCAGCAGGCCATCAATCATAATTTTTCAAGGGTGTGCATGATGCCCTCCTTAATTTGTAACAAAGGGTGTTTTGGAGTGATGGTTCCTTGTATTTTTTGGCAGCCCTTTCATTTACTGCATAGGCTTTATGAGCGTAGGAGTCCCACTACCTGAACAATTGTACCACAATGTGAATGAGGCCCTCCTTTATGTGATATACAGGCTGTTTCGGAGTGCCTCTTGCTTGTAATTTTTTGCAGCACTTGCACTTTATATACAATTTAATATACATAAAAGTGGTGTTTCTGTCACTTTCTGACCTTTTCCAATGGACCAGGCACCCTCCCCTCTTCAGAGCAGGGGGTGCCTGGTTGTCTCCTATTGACTTCCATTATACTCGGGTGCTGGGCCGAGCACACGAATATAGCAATGTGTTCGGGCCGAACACCCGAATACTTTGGTGCTCGATCATCACTATTCTGCACCTCCTTCCCAAAATTTTCTGTCGCAGGTGGTAAATGACATCCATTTAAGAGTGGGTGATTTCCATCAGGAATCTATCTCATGTTATGTGTTGGAGGATCTGCCTGCTCCGATGGTTTTGAGCTTACCATGTTTAAGCAAATATAACCCTACCATCGACTGGAAAGGGAGACAGATTCTTGATTGGAGTGATTTTTGCATGGACAACTTATACATCTTTCTTTGTGGTCCAAACTGTACCCTCGTTCATTTCCGAATTTTCTGATGTGTTTTCTGAGAGTGGTAACCAGGAGTTACCCCTGCATCGGGAGTATGATTGTCCTGTCAATCTTATCCTGGAGCTAAACTGCACAAATCTCGGTTGTATAATCTTTCGGAGCCCGAAAGAAAGGCTTTGCAAGAGTATATCACCAAGAGCTCGGCGAAGGGTCATATCAGACCATCCAAATCCCCAGTGGCTGCTGGGTTTTTCTTTGTAAAAAAAAAAAAAGATGGTACCCTTAGTCCATGTCTGGACTTCCATGAGGTCAACCGTATTACCGTCCTTGATCCTTACCCACTTCCCTTGATTCCAGATTTGTTTAATCAAATTGTCGGTGCCAAGGTGTTCTCTTAATTGGATCTGAGGGGGCATATAATTTGGTAAGGATCAAAGAGGAGGATGAATGGAAGACGGCCTTTAATACCCCTGAGGGTCATTTTGAGAATCTGGTCATGCCTTTTGGGTTAACCAATGCTCCAGCGGTTTTTCAACACTTTGTCAATGACATCTTTCATCATCTGGTGGGGAGATTTGTTGTTGCATATCTGGATGACATACTCATTTATTCTCCACACATGGAGAGTTATCAGGATCATGTGAGAAAGGTGTTATAGATCCTAAGAGAGAATAAATTGTATGCGAAGATGGAAAAATGTGTTTTTGCTGTTCAGAAAGTGCAATTCCTGGGTTACCTGCTCTCATTCTCAGGTTTACGTATGGATCCCGAGAAAGTCAGTGCAGTGTTGGACTGGGATTGACCCGAAAATCTGAAAGCACTTATGCGTTTTTTGGGATTCACCAACTACTACCGTAAATTCATCTTGAACTATTCGACTTTAACAGACATGACTAGGAAGGGGGTCGATTTCTCTGTTTGGTCTGAGGTGGCATTACAAGCTTTTTCGGCTGTGAAGGAATGTTTTGCTTCAGCCCCTATTCTGATGCGGACGTGTCTCAGCCATTCATTGTAGAGGTTGATGCATCTGAGGTAGGGGTAGGAGCAGTTTTGTCTCAAGGTCCTTCACCTAGTAAATGGCGCCCATGTGCTTTTTTCTCTAAAAAAACGCTTGACTGCTGAAAGAAATTATGACATGGGTAAGAGGGAATTGCTAGCCATTAAGTTGGCTTTTGAAGAATGGTGCCATTGGTTGGAAGAAGCAATTCATCCTATTACGGCAATTAATGATCACAAAAATCTGGCTTACCTTGAGTTGGCTAAAAGATTGAATCCAAGGCAGGCCAGATGGTCGCTGTTTTTCACCAGATTTAACTTCATTGTCACCTACCGCCCTGAGGTTAAGAACGTCAAGGCGGATGCTTTGTCGCGCTGCTTTCCTGGGGAGGGGGGATGATTCCAAAGATCCTAGTCCTATTTTGTATGAAGGGGTAGTCATATCTGCCCTATATCCTGATCTTGAGGCTATGGTGTTGCAGGCCCGAGAGGATGCACCGGACTCTTGTCCTCCAGGGAAATTGTTTGTTCCCTCAGACTTATGTCACAAGATTTGATTTGAGGAACATCAATGTACAGTCTTGGCTGAACACCCTGAGAGTAGATCCACTGTCAATCTCATCTCGCACAGATTTTGGTGGCCGGGGTTAAGTAAGTGTCTTGAGGACTATGTGTCAGCCTGTTGTACCTGTGCTCGTGCTAAGGTGACACATACTTGGCCTGCTGGATCTCTTCTTCCATTACCCATCCCGTCCAGACCTTGGACACATTTGTCTATTTACTTTAACATGTATTTACCGAATTGTTCAGGAAAAAATTTGATCCTGGTGGTAGTTGATCGGTTTAGCAAAAAGGTTTAGCATTTTATAGCGTTGCCTGCTCTACCTAATGCCAACACTCTTCCACATGTGTTTTTGTGATAACATTGTGAAACTACATGACATTCCCTCTGATGTGGTGTCTGATCGGGGGACTCAGTTTGTTTCCAAATTCTGGAAAGTATTCTGTACTCAACTCGGAGTACAATTGTCCTTTTCTTCAGCTTTTCATCCTCAGTCGAACGACCAGCACCAATCAGAATCTGGAGACTTACTTGAGATGTTTTGTTTCGGAGAACCAGGAGGAGTGGTCTTCATTCTTGTCGTTAGCTGAGTTTGCTATCAATAACCGTAGACAAGAGTCCACTGATAAGTCGCTGTTTTTTGAGGCATATGGATTCCATCCACAATTTGGCACATTTTCTAGTTCTCAAACTTCCGGTATTCCTGAGGAGGAGCGATTTTCCTCTTCTTTGTCTTCGATTTGGTGGAAAATTTAAAATAACCTGAAAAATATGGGCAACAGGTATAAGCGTGTGGCTGACAGAAGACGTATAAATGGTCCGGACCCGAGAGTGGGTGATTCTGTGTGGCTGTCCACAGGAAATATTAAGCTTAAGGTACCTTCTTGAAAGTTGGGCCCAAATTTTATTGGTCCATATAAGATCACTGCTAGTGTTGATCGAGAATGCTCGGCCGAATACCAGTTCGGCAAGAGCATCTCGATGCTCGACACATGGCGGTATTCGGCCGAATACCGCATGTGCTCGAGCGCAATAATCAAGTCTCCTCCCCGCACTTTTCTTGGCGGCTACGCCAAGGGAGAGCTGTGCTGAGGAAGGGATAGACAGTGATATACGAATATTTTTAGTAGAAAAACTTTTCATAGACCCAAAAGTACTTTTAAGTACTATTGTTGTGTGTGGCAGCATCAAAATATATTTTTAGCGCAACCTGCGCTAAATTGCTAAAACTTTACAGTTCTTTTAAGGACTGTTGTGTGTGGCAGCAATATCTATTTTTACCGCAACCTGCGCTAAATAGCATGCAATAGTTAGGCCGCTGCAGACAGCGACATTAGCTGCGCCATATCTCCAGTGTAAAGTGTGCGCATCCAAAAAATATCTGATATCCAGTGTACTTTTTCCGTTGACGGTGTCCACTGCGGACAGTGACATTAGCTGCGCCACATCTCCAGTGTAAAGTGTGCGCATCCAAAAAATATCTCATATCCAGTGTACTTTTTCCGTAGATGGTGTCCGCTGCGGACAGTGACATTAGCTGCGCCACATCTCCAGTGTAAAGTGTGCGCATCCCAAAAATATCTGTGACATCCAGTGTACTTTTTACGTAGCCGGTATCTGCTGCGGTCAGTGAGATTACCAGCGCCACATCTGCAGTGTAACGTGTGCATTGAAAAAATTATTTGTGACATCCAGTGTACTTTTTCAATAGGCTGTGTCCGCATTTGACAGTGACATTACCAGCGCCACATCTGCAGTGTAACAAGTGCACTGAAAAAATGTATCTGTGACATCCAGTGTACTTTTTCAATAGACTGTGTCCGCTTCTGACAGTGACATTACCAGCGGCAAATCTGCAGTGTAACGTGTGCGCTGAAATTTTTTTATCTGTGACATACAGTGTACCTTTTTGCATACAGGCTACGGACAGTGACATTACCGGTGGTACCTCTCCTGTATAACATTTCCTCATCCCAAATACCTGTGACATTCCCTGTAATTTTTTATTAGCCGCTGGTGACAGCATTGACATTATCTGCGGGATATCTCCTGTGTGATGTTTCCACATCCCAAATACCTTTTTAAATTTGTTTGTGCATACACTTCCACATCCTATGCTACTGTACGTGTGACAGACTTTCAATCATATATAACATTTAATATGAAGAAGGCGAGCAGTAAGGGATGGGGCAGTGGCAGTGATGCTGATGGTGCACACAGAGGCCGTGGCCCTGGGTGCAGTGAAACTGTGCCTGCTGCCAGAGCACTAATAAAACAATCATCCACAATACCTAGCTTTATGTCCCAGTTTGCAGGGCAACGCAGGACACCACTTTTGAACTCACACCAGTGCGACCAGGTGGTCGGTTGGATTGAAGCAGATAATGCTTCCAGTCGGTTAAGCACCACCCTGTCTTCCACCAAGTCCAGTCTCAGTAGCTAAGAGTCTGCTCAACCCAATCTTCACCCTGATCCTCCTTCCTCCCACCATAGAGAGTCTGGGCAAACAAGTAATCCCACACTTGGATATTCCGAGGAGCTCTTTTCAGCGCCATTCCTTGATTTGGCCCTCTCGCCAAGCAATCTTGAAGAGCAACAGATATTGTTCCCTGATTCCCAAACTCTTGAGTATCCACAATCACAAGAATATGACTGTGGGGAATGGCAATTACTGTTTAATGAGGTGGATGATGATAAGACACAGTTGCCAATAACTCAAGGCAATTACTGTCTCAAGAGGTTGATGAAGAGGATGAGACATATTTGTCAATCACTGAGGTAGTGGTTAGGTCAACAAGTCAGGAGGATTAGGAGAGTGAGAAAGTGGAAGAGGAGGTCGTGGACGATGAAGTCACTGACCCAACCTGGAAAGGTGGATAGCCGAGCGAGGACAGCAGTACAGAGGAAGAGGGATCTGCTGCTCAGCAACAGGCTGGAAGAGGCAGTGGGTGGCAAAATAGAGAAGGCGGGCCACACCCAACAGGCCCGCAACTGTTCCACGGAGCACCCCCTTGCGGAAATCTCCCTTGCAAAGGGGTAGGCGTTCCGCACTATGGCACTTATTTGAGGAAAGTGCGAACGACAAAAGAATAGTAGTTTGCAACCTGTGCCGTACCAAAATGAGTCGGGGCGTGAACACTAGCAACCTTACCACCAGCATGATCCGCCACATGGCATTCATGCACCATAATAAGTGGGACGAACGCCTGGGTCCACAATCTGTGTCTTCGGGTCACACCACTGCCTCCTCTTGCCCTATGTTCAGGGCCGGCGCTACCATAGAGGCAAGGGGGGCAATTGCCCCCGGGCCCCCGACTCCTTAGGGGCCCCCAGCGCCGGCCCGGCCGCAACTACTACTATATCTATAATTCTATTGTGTGGCGCCGTGCCGCAGTAATGTAATTAAAACTGGGCTGGAGTCTGGAGTGGAGGGGCCCCCCGCCGGACGCCGGCGGCTGCTGTGGCTGCGCTGCTCTGCTTGTCTCTTTAAGATCCGAGACTGGAGCAGCGGCATGCACAGCACAGGCAAGGCAGGCACGTCTAGCGTCTGGCTGACGAATGTTATGTTGCCACAGGCTCCGCCCCCCCCTGCCCAGAGCAGAGAACTTGGATTGAAGGAGAAGCAAAGCAGTGGCATACCTACCATAGGCAGACCACGCAGCTGCTATGGGGCCCGTGAGGAAGGGGGGCCCCCAGTGGAGGAGAGTCCCCCCCCCATCTATCTTCCTAACTTTCTCCCGCCTGCTAGCCCCGCCTCCTAGATCCGCCTCCTGCCTCCTAGCTCCGCCTCCCACCTGATTCCTCTGGATTGCCACAACCCCACCAGTAATGAAGTGACGACTTGTAGGTGAGGACTGTGCAGAGATGTATGTGTGGAGGGAGGGGGGTCACTCAGCTTTCCCAGGCTATTCCTCTGCACATATGCCATTCAGAACAGGAGGAAAGCTGGGTGCTATTATGTAATGTGACTCAGCTTTCCTGATGTCCTGTATGGCACAAGTGCAGAGGTAGGAGAAGATATAAGGGGAGGTGGGAGTTGTGTAAGGCAACTTTCACACCTGCGTTCGGGTGTCCGCTCGTGAGCTCCGTTTGAAGGGTCTCACAAGCGGCCCCGAACGCAGCCGTCCAGCCCCAATGCATTCTCAGTGGACGCGGATCCGCTCAGAATGCATCCGTCTGGCAGCGTTCAGCCTCCGCTCAGCAGGCGGACACCTGAACGCAGCTTGCAGCGTTCGGGTGTCCGCCTGGCCGTGCGGAGGCAAACGGATGCTTCCAGACTTACAATGTAAGTCAATGGGGACGGATCCGTTTGAAGATGACACAATATGGCTCAATCTTCAAACGGATCCGTCCCCCATTGACTTTCAATGTAAAGTCTGGACGGATCCGTCTGACTAACTTTCACACTTAGATTTTTTTCTGAACTATAATGCAGACGGATCCCATCGTCTGCATTATAGGAGCGGATCCATCTGTGCAGACATCAGACGGACCCGCTCTGAACGCAAGTGTGAAAGTAGCCTTATACTCAGCTTTCTTAGACTATTCTCATGTCTCTCCACATGTGCCATGCAGGAGAGCAGAAAAGCTGGGTGCTATTACATCATGTAATGTCACTCAGATTTCCTGCTATCCTGCAAGGCATAAAAGAACATGGAAAGGCAGAGGGGAGGGGTCACCCAGCTTTCCCAGAGACTCATGTCTCTGCACATGTGTCATGCAGGATAGCAAGTAATGTCAGTGTCTCCCAGCTGTCCTGCATGACACAGAGGATGGGGGGAAGGGGGGCACTCACTTCCTCACACTTTTCTCATGTCTCTGCGCATGTGCAATGCTGGACAGCAAGAAAGTTGGGTGGTATTACATCATGTAATGCCCCAGATTCTTGTCAATATATGCTGAACACCGCCGGGAGCCAGGGTGGGCGGGGCATACTGGCACTGGGACGGGTGAGATGGTGCCTGGGATGGATGGATCCGACCCAGTTTAATCAACCAACCTACCAGTAACTGGTTGATTAAAATGGATCGGGATCCATCCCAGTCTGGTAGGTTGGTTGATTAAACTGGGTCGGATCCATCCCAGGCACCATCTCACCTGTGCCAGTGTACTAGCCCGCCCTGGTTCTGTTTGGAGTCAGTTGGACTGGAGAAATGTGCATTTGGGGGGATTTTTACTTGTACATCTTGCTTTGCCACTTGCATTTGTTTACAATAAGGGACGTTAAAGTCAGCAAGTGTCATGTGGGGGGGGGGCCTTATTGTTTTCTGCCCCAGGGCCCCATTTCACCTAGAACCGGCCCTGCCTATGTTGCATGCTGGCCAATCCCCTGTCGAAGACGCAGGCCCGGATGCCTCATGCCCTGCACCTGGACCTTCGCAAGCACTATCAGCGACCACATCCATTTCCGTGTCCCAGCACAGCGTCCAAATGTCCTTACCCCAGGCCTTTGAACGCAAGTGCAAATACCCCGACACCCACTCAATCTACAACCAGGCATGGTTGTGTATAATAATGGCCGTAACTTGGTGTCGGCTTTGGAGCTTGGCAAGCTCAGACACATCCCATGCCTAGCCCAGTTGTTCAACCTGTACTCCCGTGGCCCAAAAAAAAAAAAAATTGAGGCTCCAGCAGGGCACATTTTTGAGAGTTTCCCTTTAAGACACATAAAAATGGCCCCTGATTAAAATACATAATTTTCGTGGAAACTTTTGCCATTGATTCCCCTCTGGTATGTAACTGTCTATGTTGTGGGATGATATTTGCACTTCTAGTAAGTATTTGGTGGCTGCAATTATGACCTGAAGGTTTTTCACGTTCGCCTGCCATTAAAGTGAATGGGGCCCGCCGCGAACTTGCGCTTTGATTGCTCGTTCGTGAATCGTCCCGGGCTATGTTCGTCCATCACTAGTTGTAGCCTGTGTAATGGCTTCTGTCTGTCTGGTTTGGTTTTGATTCTGGTGATCTTGTTCCTCCTCTAGTGATCTGTGTGTATGTGTTCCAGTAATCTTCTGTAGTATGCTTGTACTCTGGGTTTGTACACTGCTCAAAAAAATAAAGGGAACACTTAAACAACACAATGTAACTCCAAGTCAGTCACACTTAGGAAGCAACACTGAGTGACAATCAATTTCACATGCTGTTGTGCAAATGAGATAGACAACAGGTGGAAATTATAGGCAATTAGCAAGACACCCCCAATAAAGGAGTTGTTCTGCAGGTGGTGACAACAGACCACTTCTCAGTTCCTATGCTTCCTGGCTGATGTTTTGGTCACTTTTGAATGCTGGCGGTGCTTTCACTCTAGTGGTAGCATGAGACGGAGTCTACAACCCACACAAGTGGCTCAGGTAGTGCAGCTTATCCAGGATGGCACATCAATGTGAGCTGTGGCAAGAAGGTTTGCTGTGTCTGTCAGCGTAGTGTCCAGTGCATGGAGGCGCTACCAGGAGACAGGCCAGTACATCAGGAGATGTGGAGGAGGCCGTAGGAGGGCAACAACCCAGCAGCAGGACCGCTACCTCCGCCTTTGTGCAAGGAGGAACAGGAGGAGCACTGCCAGAGCCCTGCAAAATGACCTCCAGCAGGCCACAAATGTGCATGTGTCTGCTCAAACGGTCAGAAACAGACTCCATGAGGGTGATATGAGGGCCCGACGTCCACAGGTGGGGGTTGTGCTTACAGCCCAACACCGTGCAGGACGTTTGGCATTTGCCAGAGAACACCAAGATTGGCAAATTCGCCACTGGCGCCCTGTGCTCTTCACTGATGAAAGCAGGTTCACACTGAGCACATGTGACAGACATGACAGAGTCTTGAGACGCCATGGAGAACGTTCTACTGCCTGCAACATCCTCCAGCATGACCGGTTTGACATTGGGTCAATAATGGTGTGGGTGGCATTTCTTTGGAGGGCCGCACAGCCCTCCATGTGCTCGCCAGAGGTAGCCTGACTGCCATTAGGTACCGAGATGAGATCCTCAGACCCCTTGTGAGAACATATGCTGGTGCGGTTGGCCCTGGGTTCCTCCTAATGCAAGACAATGCTAGACCTCATGTGGCTGGAGTGTGTCAGCAGTTCCTGCAAGACGAAGGCATTGATGCTATGGACTGGCCCGCCCGTTCCCCAGACCTGAATCAAATTGAGCACATCTGGGACATCATGTCTCGCTCTATCCACCAACGTCACGTTGCACCACAGACTGTCCAGGAGATGGCAGATGCTTTAGTCCAGGTCTGGGAGGAGATCCCTCAGGAGACCGTCCGCCACCTCATCAGGAGCATGCACAGGCGTTGTAGGGAGATCATACAGGCACGTGGAGGCCACACACACTATTGAGCCTCATTTTGACTTGTTTTAAGGACATTACATCAAAGTTGGATCAGCCTGTAGTGTGTTTTTCCACTTTAATTTTGACTGTGACTCCAAATCCAGACCTCAATGGGTTGAAAAATTTGATTTCCATTTTTTATTTTTGTGTGATTCTGTTGTCAGCACATTCAAATATGTAAAGAACAAAGTATTTCAGAAGAATATTTAATTAATTCATATCTAGGATGTGTTATTTTTGTGTTCCCTTTATTTTTTTGAGCAGTGTACTTATGGCAAATATATTGTTTTAATGTATGGCATGTGCTGTGCCTTGGTTGCTGTGCCTTCACAAGCCACAGATTTTGTTTCAGAGTTTTCAGCAACTCAAAATCAGTTCCATTCATTTGAAAGGGGTGGACAAGCACATGGATTTCTACTAGGCTCATTCAGGTGAATAGAAATGATTTCCAGTTATGGAAAATTCTGCAATAAAATATTCAGCATGTGAAGGCATCCTTTATCTGTAGTCTGTGTCCGGTGGGTTAGCAGCCAACCACTTTGCAGTTAGTACAGTGGTTCCACAACCATCTCTCTAACACGTGTGGGGGTTTAGTGCTATCTCCAGGGTCTCAGTCACAGAATTCTCGCTGACAGCAGCACCAACAAACACGGTACAAAATGAAAACCTGGCCATCTGGGCTCTACCTAGACATAACAAAAATCCCTGATTCGCCTATACAGAGCGCACTTCACACACTGTCTCTGGTGCAGCTGTCTCAGCCAGTATTCCCCTCTCCCGCCCTGCACCTGGACCTTCGCAAGCACGATCAGCGACCACATCCATTTTCGTGTTCCAGCACAGCATCCAAATGTCCTTACCCCAGGCCTTTGACGCAAGTGCAAATACCCCGCCACCCACCCACAGGCCATAACACTAAATGTGCAGCTTTCAATATCAATGGCCCTGGAAATGTTGCCATTTAGGTTTGTGGACACTGAGGCCTTTGGCAGCCTCATGTAGGCGGCCGTCCTGCGTTACGCAGTCCCCAGCCGCCACTATTTTTCAAGGTGTGCCATGCCCGCCTTACACTAGCATGTGTCCCGTAACATCACACGTGCCCTGACCAACGCAGTTACTGGGAAGGTCCACTTAACCACGGACACATGGACAAGTGCATTCGGCCAGGGACGCTACATTTCCCTGGGTGAACGTTGTTGAGGTCGGGAGCGATTTGTACCCTGGGATGGCACAGGTGCTACTGATGCCAAGGATTGCAGGCCCTTCGTCGATCAGAGTTTCCACCAGCACCTATGTTAGTGGCTCCAATCCCAACTTCTACTCCTCCACTTCCTCATCCACTTCCACCTACGAATTATCCACATGCAGCACCAGTCAGCCATCAGTCAGTAGCTGCAAGCAATGCAGCACTACAGTGGGGAAGCGGCAACAGGACGAGCTGAAGCTGATCTGCTTAGGTGACAAACAGCACACCGCTGCAGAGCTGTGGCATGGGATAAGAGACCAGACTGAGTTGTGGCTCTCACCACTCAACCTACGCCACCACTTTTACCCTGTCCTTCACACAGGAATTTTGTCTGATCGGATATACTGATATACATTGGCAGGGGGGATTCGTCTTGAATGACAACATGGTTTAATTTATGGGGTAGATGATCCATTTTTGCCATCACCTCACCATTAATACCTGGTACACCTCATTTTACTGCTACTGTGTTTTATCTATCTGACCAGTATATCCTGGTTTTTATTGACCAGTAACACAATATGTTTTCATTCTATGGGTATATACCTATGAAATAATTTATTACCACTACTCATTGTTTTGGGATTTGCTTGTTACTCTACATTTCAACACTTGCTGCATTTTATTTATTTATTGTTATATTGATTATTAAGGATGGTATTTTTGTACTTCTGTGTTTGGCTTTAATTATTCTTTGGTTTACAGGTGCTACCGACGGCAAGGATTGCGAGCCCTACATTAATCAGGGTTTCCGCCAGCACCTACGTTAGTGGCTCCAACCCCCACTTCTCCGCCTCCTCCTCCATTTCCACCTCCGAATTTTCCGCATGCAGGATCAGTCGGTGCTGAAGCTGATAAGAGACCAGACTGAGCTGTGGCTCTTGCCACTCAACCTACAACCAGGCATGGTTGTGTCTAATAATGGCCGTAACTTGGTGGCGGCTTTGGAGCTCGGCAAGCTCAGACACATCCCATGCCTAGCCCACGTGTTCAACCTATACTCCCGTGGCCTAAAATAAAATTTTTCTAGGCTCCAGCAGGGACGCATAAAAATGGCCCCTGATTAAAATACCTATTTTTTGTGGGAATTTTTGCCATTGATCCCTGTGGCGAAACCAACCTCGCCACTGGGTTTCGGAGGGGCCTGGCTACCAGCCTCTTGCCTCAGGATTATGTCCCATACTAACTTTAAAGGAGCAGACAGACCGGCCGCACAGCTTAAATCTGTCTTTGCAATTGTATTTTGTTATGTGAGGGTACCCAGATAGCTAATTGTATTGTATTTGTGTATTCTGAGTGCCATTCACCTAATGATATGCACTCAGAGTTGAGCTATCTGGGAATATGTTAAATGTCTGTGTTTGCGGTGGGGGTGTGACATTGTGTGTTTGGGTGGTGATTCCTGTCCTGTTGTATTCACATATGTATTGGCGATTTCCCTTGAGAGATAATTGGATTACTCCTCGGGTGTCTCCAGGGCAGAGAGGAGGAAACCATGATGCATTGTGGGGATGTATTGTGTCTGTCTATCCTGCAGTGCTGCATATCTGTCCTGTGTCACAGTCTTCATTCTGGTCCCCTAGGGGCGTGTACACCAGATCGGGACCTGCCTAAATACGGGCGGGTAGCCCTCAATAAAGTGTTCCTGTTTTACCCTTTATCATGTTGAGGCTGATGTTTGGGTAACTGATCGACGCTGGGGATTGCTATACGCTGGGAGATTTGCTATACTCCCCTGGCTATAACTACTAGCTCTTTTAAGAGCTGTTCCTGCTCTCTGGTTTTATGAGAGGTTCACCCACTGGAGCCTGGAGCCTTGTCATAGGTCCAGGGTGGGTAGGAGACGGCGAGACCTCCACCAAGCTTCGGCGGTTCGTGGGGTCTGCAGTGCTTACGGTGTCAAGTAGAGTGCTTGGAGTCCTCGGAAAGCACTAGGAGCATTTATCAACGGAGGTACCCGGTCGGGGTGCTAGGCATTCCGTTACATTTGGTGGCAAGCAGTGGGATGGCGTCCTAGTGTGAGGAGAAGCAGCTCGGAGACACCGTTCGTGGAGTATATTGAGGGCAACGCTAGTATCCGTACAGCGCCCCTGGCTACAGCAGGATGGAATCAACTAGTCTTCGGACAGCGTTCTATGACGAGGAGGAGGAGGCAGCCGCAGACTACAGGGATGCAGACAGAAAGGAAGTCTGGTATGATGCCCTGGAAAATGCCCAGCGGCGGCGAGGTGAGAGTCTCCCTAGTTATGAGCAGCAGCTACAGAAGCGTGTGGCGATGCGGATGGGTCTCTTGGGAGAGCAGCCCCTGGATGACTGGGTAACAATGCTCCAGAGCCGGGTATGTAAGGAGCTTTGGCTAGAGGACGCTTACCAGGCCCTAAGGTGGCATGTCATTCAACATTCCACCTGGCAGCTGAGCATGACAAGCCAGAGGGAGAGGAGTTTTATGGTCCGGGCTTGTTATGGGAGTCCTTTGCAGAGCCTGACTTCGGGAGCCCGGCACAGTCCTGACTTCAGAACATCTTCTACGAGAGGGAGGCTAGGCTGGATTGGGATGACCCCCATGAGGTAGAGAAAGACCTGGCTCACCTAGCAACCCTGGAGTGGGAACTGGAGCAGGACTACCGAGATCTCTTCCACTCCATTGAAAGGGGCTCAGCGAGAGAGCAGTGTGTCAGACCCAGGTCCAGAGCCCTTCAGCTGGAAGGATATTGTGGAGGTGTTCTGGGAAGACCCAACTGAAGTTTCCCCTGCTTCAGTACCAGCTACAGAGGTAGGGGACCTCATAGACTGGTCCTGGGGGGAAACCCATATGGCAGGTGGAGATGGGACTGAGATCTCTCCACCGGCCCTACAGGGATGCTGGGCAGTCGGTCCAGATCCCCAGCGGCAGCCGGAGTTTCAGGGAGTAGGGACAGTTGGTCCTGCTCCCCAGCGGCAGTGTGTTGTAAAGAGAGAAGAGACAACCGATCTCTCTCCCCAACCACAGGGGGACAGCACCCCTAACTCCGATGGTGCAGATGGGACCGCGGTCTCTGCACCAGGCCTACCGGGATGCTGGACGGCCGGTTCAGATCCCCCACCAACCCTGCAGGAATGCCAGGAGGAGGAGGTAAGCGATTCCTCCTCTCCACAGCCGAACTGCAACAAGGTCCTGGGGATAGGATTCCCTGACCACATCCCAGTAGAAGAGCTGGCATCTGGGCAGAGCGCAGTCAGCCTCTGCCCTCCATTATCCTATTCTCCAGAGCCTGACTCCCCACAGGCTACCCCAGCGGAAGAGCTGGCGTCTGGGCAGAGCGCAGTTGGCCTCTGCCCTCCTCTATCCTCTTCTCCAGAGGCTGACTTTCCACAGGCTACACCAGCGGAAGTGCTGGCATCTGAGCAGAGCGCAGTCGGCCTCTGCCCTCCCCTATCCTCTTCTCCAGAGCTGGACTTCCCACAGGCTACCCAAGCGGAAGAGCTGGCATCGGGGAAGAGCAAAGTCGGCCTCTGCCCACCAAGTACCTACAGCTCCAAGCTAGAGAGCAACAAGGAAGCAAGGAGTAGCAGATGCCCCCTCAACAGCTGGGGACATACAGAACAGAGCCAGGCCCCAAAATTCAACAGGTCCAGTATTGGGTTGTGGGTGGACTGCCAGACTAACTCAGATACCGACCGGCATGAGGTCAGGTATCTGGTTAGTCTTCCCTGGGAGGGGGAGATATGTGGCGAAACCAACCTCGCCACTGGGTTTCGGAGGGGCCTGGCTACCAGCCTCTTGCCTCAGGATTATGGCCCATACTAACTTTAAAGGAGCAGACAGACCGGCCGCACAGCTTAAATCTGTCTTTGCAATTGTATTTTGTTATGTGAGGGTACCCAGATAGCTAATTGTATTGTATTTGTGTATTCTGAGTGCCATTCACCTAATGATATGCACGCAGACTTGAGCTATCTGGGAATATGTTAAATGTCTGTGTTTGCGGTGGGGGTGTGACATTGTGTGTTTGGGTGATGATTCCTCTCCTGTTGTATCCACATGTGTATTGGCGATTTCCCTTTGTCTTGAGAGATAATTGGATTACTCCTCGGGTGTCTCCAGGGCAGAGAGGAGGAAACCATGATGCATTGTGGGGATGTATTGTGTCTGTCTATCCTGCAGTGCTGCATATCTGTCCTGTGTCACAGTCTTCATTCTGGTCCCCTAGGGGCGTGTACACCAGATGGGGACCTGCATAAATACGGGCGGGTAGCCCTCAATAAAGTGTTCCTGTTTTACCCTTTATCATGTTGAGGCTGATGTTTGGGTAACTGATCGACGCTGGGGATTGCTATACGCTGGGAGATTTGCTATACTCCCCTGGCTATAACTACTAGCTCTTTTAAGAGCTGTTCCTGCTCTCTGGTTTTAGGAGAGGTTCACCCACTGGAGCCTGGAGCCTTGTCGTAGGTCCAGGGTGGGTAGGAGACGGCGAGACCTCCACCAAGCTTCGGCGGTTCGTGGGGTCTGCAGTGCTTACGGTGTCAAGTAGAGTGATTGGAGTCCTCGGAAAGCACTAGGAGCATTTATCAACGGAGGTACCCGGTCGGGGTGCTAGGCGTTCTGTTACAATCCCCCTCTGGTATGTCACTGTCCATGTTGTGGGATGATTTTTGCACTTCTAGTAAGTATTTGGTGGCTGCAATTATGACCTGAAGGTTTTTCAGGTTCACCTGCCATTAAAGTGAATAGGGCCCACCGCGAACTTGCGCTTTGATCGCTCTTTCGTGAATCGTCCCAGCTGATGTTCGTCCATCACTAGTTGTATCCTGTGTGATGGCTTCTGTCTGTCTGGTTTGGTTTTGATTCTGGTGATCTTGTTCATTCTCTAGTGATCTGTGTGTATGTGCTCCAGTGACCTTCTGTAGTCTGCTTGCACTCTTGGTTTGTACTTATGCCAAATATATTGTTTTATTGTATGGCATGTGCTGTGCCTTGGTTGGTTCTGTCTTGGTGCCTTTGAGTGCCTTCACAAGCCACAGATTTTGTTTCAGAATTTTCAGCAACTCAAAATCAGTTCCATTCATTTGAAAGGGGTGGACAAGCACATGGATTTCTACTAGGCTCATTCAGGTGAATAGAAATGATTTCCAGTTATGGAAAATTCTGCAATAAAATATTCAGCATGTGAAGGCACCCTTTATCTGTAGTCTGTGTCCGGTGGGTTAGCAGCCAACCACTTTGCAGTTAGTACAGTGGTTCCACAACAATCTCTGTAACATGTGTGGGGGTTTAGCGCTATCTCCAGGGTCTCAGTCACAGAATTATTGCTGAGAACCGTGTTGATTGTCCAAACAGTGCATTTATTTTTGACACCAGCACCAACAAACACGGTACAAAATGAAAACCTGGCCATCTGGGCTCTACCTAAACATAACAAAAATCCCTGACTCACCTATACAGAGCGCACTTCACACACTCTCTGGTGCAGCTTTCTCAGCCAGTAGTCCCCCAGTCTGGACTGACCGTGCTACAGCCTATCTCCCAGCTTCATGGTCTCTCAGCCTTGTTCAGCTGAGACCACACTCACAGAGCCTCCAGCAGGACTGGGTTTCACACAACCTTTGTCTCCTTCCCCAGACTGGGAGCCACACCTAAGTCCAGTAACATGATTAAATACCATCCCTGGACATGGGCATATTCCAAAATTCCGGACTGGAGAATGGGGAACAGGCACCTACCACCTGTTCCCAGTAAAAGCCTGCCCTGGACTAGCTGAAGCCAGCTAAGCTAAGTAGCTTGGTGTCCACCAACTAGCTTAGTGGCCACCTATATCTAGGGCCTTTACTCCACCAAGGCCGGGCCCCTTGGTGACACACTCCTGGTGCAAACAACATCCCTTTTTCATGCTTCACCAGGACTTTACTGCACCCATCACTATTCACATTGCCACTCATGCTATAACATGCTTATTGTACAAAAGTAGACAAATATAAAAACTGACCTGCAGAATAAAGTTATTACTGTATCTCATTTATACCACACAGTGAACACCAGTGCTTTTTCAATCCACCCCCTAAAAAAAAATAAAAAAAAATAAGTTATATAATACCACGTATGTGCCCCAGAATATAGACATACAAAAGTACAAGCTACAGGATTTGAAATGTTAAGAACCCCCCTAAAAACAAAAACATATCTTGAAATCTAATGTAGGCTTTGTAAGGGATTAAGAATTACCAGCTAGTCATCCCTTTAATACAAGATGATACTAAGGGATAAAGAAGTAAACTTACAAAAATATTCTGTATGTTTTAAATTCATTACAAAGGAATGACACAAGAATACCATTTTGAGTGTTTCCTATCTACTCAGTGTGCTTCATATAAAATACATAATACTTTACTTATCGAAAATAAGTGTATAGTGCAAAAAGATTTCTTCCTCTAAGCAACACTATATTTATAAAATAGCCAGTACACTAGAAGACCTCCCCTTGAGATAAAATGCCACTTCAAAGAAGATTGACAATACTTGTCCTCTGAAAGAAGAAATTACCTATGGTCCACTGATTTATTGTTTGAGCACCATGAAGCGCACCTACAAAGCTTTACGTTGACAGACTGAGATCTTTATCCATATTCAAGCAATCACAAACTCTGTGAGACATTTGGTTAAATTGTGCTGAAAGCACTACTTGTTAGAAACATGTCTGAGAAATTGCCACTTTTGAGAACCTGTTGGTTTCACAAGTTACTAAGAAAGTTTTCTTTTTATTCTGTCACATATAAACATTAGTTCATAAGAATACATGATTCTAAATGCCCACTAGGCAATAGTGTAAGCATTTTAACTTTTTTTTAATAATTGAAAATGACATGGGAGTTATTTTGTAGCGGAACTGTAAAAGCCAGAGGAAGTCATGACATTCTTCTTAGCACTTTTTGACAACTTGTCATTTCTTATGTGTCTGTGAAAGTAGAATGAATCTTGAGTGATATATACCTAATTTAGCAAAGAAAAGATTGGCTAGTCCACCAAACCAAACGCTGTGGTTTAGAGCACACAGTTAGGGTTAATAAAATTTTTTTTTTTTTATATTTATTTCAAATTGCATAGACATATTTCTGAGAGCACTATATAGAATGATTTACCGAATCAGTGTGTCATCACAGTAGGCAGCGAAAGCACACTAAGGCCTCATGCACACGGCCGTGGTTTTGGTCAGCATCCGAGCCACAGTTTTGGTGCCTCGGATGAGGACCCATTCACTTCAATGGGGCCGCAAAAGATGCGGACAGCACTCCGTGTGCTGTCTGCATCCGTTGCTCCATTCCGTGGTCCGCAAAAAAAATATAACATGTCCTATTCTTGTCCGCGCTTTGCGGACAAGAATAGGCAGTTATATTAAAAGGCTGTCCGTGCTGTTCCGCAAAATTGCGGAACGCACGCGGACGCCACCCGTGTTTTGCGGATCCGCGGTTTGCAGACCCCAAAACACACAACGGTCGTGTGCATGAGGACTTACACGGTGAGCTTACACTTACCTGCAGAGCAAGAACTAATCAGCTAGTCCATAACTGGTCGACCCTTCCATATGCTGGTAAGTGCAGGGAGTCAAACCAAGCACCCGCGGTAAAAACTTCAGGGACCTGTTTGCACAACTGGAATCCTGAAACAGACAAACACACAGAGAAAGGTTGTGCAGGAAAAAGGTTAAAGCTAGGAGGTCAATATAGTACCAAATCACATGCAGAGAAAGGTCCAAGTCAAGCCAAAGTCAAATCCAATAGTAACAGTCCAAAAAGCAAAATAGCAACTGGAGCACAGCAAGGAAAACCTAAAACTGGCAAAGGTGTATTGCCAGCAGGGGTTTAAATAGATTGCCGAGTACCTGGATCAGAACCTGATAGGTCCATGACTCGGCGCTCCATTAGTCAGAACACAGCAGACAGGAGAGATCAGCTGAGCAATCAGCCCACTGCTAGTCTCTTCCAGCACACGCTCACTGTGGGGAGAAAGAGCATTGCATCTAGTTGCTAATGATGCTGTCACAGCACCAGGGGGCGTGACTTATTACACATGTCTACCCCAGCGCAGTTGCGCCAAAGCTGAAGATCGCACTGCTGGAGCCGGGACAGGTACGTTTGTGACACTGTGAGCATTTGTTAATAAAGACCAATTGGAAAAAGGCATTTGGCCCAAAATCTGCTCAATGTAATAATAATAATAATCTATATATACATAAAAAAAGGACGTATATATATGTATGTGTGTATGTTCCGTGAAAACTCAAAAACGCAACCATCCATTTCACCGAAACTTGGTATACACATTCCTTGCTACCTGGAAAGAAATCTTGCGGGGGGGTCTCGGCTCTCTACGACGTACCGTTCCAGCGATATTCCCAAAAAATGATCTGCATTAGCCAATACAAGCCTGCCAGCCTTTCACTTAAATCATAACTGCCATACACACGGTCACATGTCCCTTATCAGCCAATAGAAGCTCGCAGGTCCTACTCCAGGTTGCGATAACAACTGATCACAGGTTTTAGCAGTTCGCAGGTCCTGAAATATTCAGTCATATGACGTATGACGGCACAACTACACTGCTACATGCATGGGGGGTAGGGGCCACTATTAAACGGACGGCGCTGTGAAGTTCACTGTTAAAGTGGCGGACGCTGTGGAGTTCATGTTAAAGGGGCGGGTACCGTGGAGTTTACTGTTAAAAGGGCGGGTACTATGGAGGTCACTGTTAAAGGGGCGGCCACTGTGAAAGTCACTGTTAAAGGGGCGGTCACTGTTAAAGGGGCGGCCACTATAAAAGTCACTGTTAAAGGGGTGGTCACTGTTAAAGTGGCGGCCACTGTGAAAGTCACTGTTAAAGGGGCGGTCACTGTTAAAGGGATGGCCATCGTGAAAGTCACTGTTAAATGGGGCGGTCACCGTTAAAGGGGCGGCCACTGTGAAAGTCACGGTTGAACGGGTGGTCACCATTAAAGGGGCGGCCACTGTGAAAGTCACTGTTAAAGAAGTGGTCACCGTTAAAGGGGCAGACACTGTGAAAGTCACTGTTAAAGGGGTGGTCACCGTTAAAGGGGCGGCCACTGTGAAAGTCACGGTTGAACGGGTGGTCACCATTAAAGGGGCGGCCACTGTGAAAGTCACTGTTAAAGAAGCGGTCACCGTTAAAGGGGCAGACACTGTGAAAGTCACTGTTAAAGGGGTGGTCACCCTTAAAGGGGCGGCCACTGTGAAAATCACTGTTAAAAGGGCAGACACTGTGAAAGTCACTGTTAAAGGGGCGGTCACCGTTAAAGGGGCGGCCACTATGAAAGTCACTGTTAAAAGGGCGGTCACCGAAGTCACTGTTAAAGGGGCAGTCACCGTTAAAGGGGCGACCACTGTGAAAGTCACTGTTAAAGGGGTGGTCACTGTTAAAGGGGCAGTCACCGAAGTCACTGTTAATGGGACTGTCACCGTTAAAGCGGCAACCACTGTAAAAGTCACTGTTAAAAGGGCAGCCACCGTGAAAGTCACTGTTAAAGGGGCAGTCACCATTAAAGGGGCAACCATTGTGAAAGTTACTGTTAAAGGGGTGGTCACCGTTAAAGGAGCTGCTACTATGAAAGTCACAGTTAAAAGGGCAGTCACGGTTAAAGGGTTGGTCACTGTGAAAGTCACTGTTAAAGGGGCGGTCACCGTTAAAGGGGCGGCCATTGTGAAAGTCACTGTTATTTAATATAAAATTGCAATAAATAAATGCCCAAGCAATGCCGGGTCATCAGCTAGTAATAATAATAAAGGAGACTATTCATCACAAAGGAGTCCATATTCTTACTGAGAACACTGATTGGCTACAGTGGTCTCAAGCCAAATACCTGTACATTACAGGTGCAGTCTGCTAACAGACAGCTGGAGAAAGACCAAATAGGCGTAATATTTTCTATTTTTACCACATTCAGAGGCATTACTATAATTTTTATTTATCTTGGACAACCTCTTTAAGGGGTATCTGTTGTTGATGTTGACTCTGTCTATCTGATGTTGACTGTTTTGGTTGTCTATCAGGTTTTGTACTGTTTCAACTTCAGTTTTGAGGAACATAATGCTAACTTTGTGATTGCACAGTTTTAGCAACTATTAGATAAGCAATTGCACTAACAATTCTTGCCATCTAATCTTATGACTCTATGATGTTTCAAAGAAGAAGACCGGCACTTCGCAGATGTAGATCACAATGTAGATTTATTCAGTCACATATTCAAGTGGCATAGTGACGCGTTTCAGCACAAGTGTGCTTTCATCAGACTGCAATGAAACATCTTACACTCCAGCTATTTATACATAAATGAGACACTAAGGAACTGACATCATCAGAGGAGCTCCGCCTCCCTCATTAACTAAAAATTTGCATATCAAATAATCGCAATGAGAAATTCGCATTAGAAAATTCGCAAAAATAAATCGCATAAAAAAATTTGCATAAAAAAATTCGCAAAAACATATCCACTCTATACTGGCGAAGATTTTCAGTCCAATAGTCCATTTTGGCAGTGATTAATCACGCTGAAGAAAAAAAGAAATATATTTATCTAATTGCATAAAGCCGAATGCCTTATAGGAAGCAGGACACATTGTACTCACGATTGAGGCCCCTGGGCTCCATTGTCTGAAGACGATGGATCCAGTAAGCCTCTCTTTTCAATAACAATTTATTTCTATCACCCCCTCGACGGGGTAATGATACACCTTCAATGATCTGATACCTCAACTGCGAGATATTATGTTTTTTATCATGAAAATGAAGGGGTATTGGAAGTAATAAATTCTGTTTGCGGATAGTAGATTTGTGTTTACTTAGTCTGTCCTTCATTCTCATCGAGGTTTCCCCCACATATAATAATCCACATGGACATTTAAGAATGTAAACCACAAATCTACTATCACAGGTGAACGTGCCCCTTATTGGAATATTTTCACCTGAGTGAGGGTGGGAAAAACATGAACCCTTTATGACGCTGGAACAATTGACACAATTTAAACAAGGAAAAGTGCCCCGTCTAGGTGTAGATAAAAAACTCTGTCCTCTTTCTATTTTATTACTTCCCACATCTGCCCGGACTATTTTATCCCTAATATTTTCTGCCCGTTTATAGCATATCATGGGTGGCCTCTGGAACTCTCCTATCCGTGGATAGGACTTGGATAATATGTGCCAATGTTGATTAACAATAGTCCTCAGGCGCTGGGACCAGGGATGGTATTTAATCACTAAGGGGATCCTTGTTTCTTTCTTAGTTCTATCCGGTGGTGTAGTCTCAGCTTTATTACGCTGTATTTTCAATAGATCAGGGGGGTAGCCTCGCTCTCTAAATTTATTGGTCATATCGTCTAATCTTATTTGGCACATATCCCTATCACTGACGATCCGTCTAACCCTCTGGTATTGTGAATATGGGATAGATTCCTTGATGGTTGCTGGGTGACTACTTGAAAAGGACAGCAAACTGTTCCTATCAGTTGATTTCACAAATAAATCCGTCTGTATCTTACCTTCTTTGTCCCTAGTCACCCAGGTATCCAAAAAGGAAATTCTATCAGAACTATGGTGTACAGTGAATTTAAGTTCATCCCAGATGGAATTTAAATACGTGGTAAATTCCGTAAGGGATCGGACGTCGCCTCGCCATACGCAAAAAATATCGTCGATGAATCGATGCCAAAATATACAATGTTGATGATATAGAGGGCTAGAGTAAACAAATTGACACTCAAAAGAAGCCATATATGTATTTGCGTATGGCGGCGCGACGTTCGATCCCATCGCTGTCCCACGGCACTGCTGATAAAAAGAATTTTGAAACAAAAAATAATTTTGCTCAAGGACTATTTTCAAAAGTTCCAGAAAAAATTCCTTTTCTGCCTTTTTGTATGTGCTTGTGCCTAAGAGACCCGCGACTGCATTGATTCCTTTTTCATGAATAATAGATGTATAAAGACTGCACACGTCTAAAGTGACGAATATGCAGCCTTCATCCACCTGGAGAGAGCTAATTTCAGATAAAAAGTGGCCAGTATCTCGGATATACGATGGTGCTAGTTTAGTTAGAGGGGTTAATACCCTCTCCAAAAAAATAGCTGGATTTGAAAGTATAGAGTCAGTGGACGCCACTATCGGGCGACCTGGTGGATTAATTAGTGACTTATGCACTTTTGGTAGAGTGTAAAACACCGGGGTAATCGGATGTTGATTTATAAGAAACTCCCCCAATTTGGCGTCCACCACTTCATTCTCTTTGGCTTTATCTACCACTCGCTGTAAAATTTCTTTGATATGGTAGACTGGATCACTATTTAGTATTTTATAAGTACTACTATCCTGTAATTGTTGTAAAATTTCACTAACGTAATATTCTTTATCTAAGATAACGATGGCCCCCCCCCCCCCTTATCTGCAGGTTTTATTATTAAGGATTTCTCCTTTAATAAGGAGTCAAGGGCATGTTTCTCCTCCACAGGTAAATTATAATGTACATGTAACTTTCCTTGTTTACATTGTTGCAACAATTTATCGACATCATTTTGCACCAATTTAACAAATGTCTCAACTGGATGATATGTCCTGGGAGGTGTATAATTACTTTTTACTCTCAAATTAAACTGTTTAACAGTTAACATAGTAGTAACAGAGCTATCCTCCACCTGTTCCACATCACCAGTAGTTTCATTACCACCAAATTGATCTTTTAGACGCAAATTGCGAAAAAAACGATGTAAGTCAGTGTCCAAGGTGAACGTATCAAAGTTCCCGGTCGGGCTGAAAGATAAGCCCTTTTTCAATAAGTTCACCTGGGCAGGACTGAGGCTTTTGGATGATAAGTTTAACACTAAGTTTTCTCCCGTACCTGTGACCGCGTCTATGATGTGTCATTCTTTTATCACTCCTGCTAGACGTTAAGAATCATTTAATTAAAGTTTGCAATGAAGGTCCAGATTGGTGTTACCATTTGGGTGCACATTCTGACACCATACAATTAGTGCTGCACCAGTCAGATGGTGCAGAGAAATACACCCAACTGATAATATCCATCTTGACCTTCATTTCAAACTGTTAGGAATTAATACATAATGTTTAGCAGGAATTATAACGTAATTGATGCTCCAGAATTGTTACATAGGGAATGCAAGAAGTTTCTGAAACAGGAGAGGTTACAGTGTCACAGTAGCACACATAAATGAATAGTGGAGAAATTAAACTTTGATAGATTTGACATTTTACTTAGTGTTGGCGGTTTTCATATATTTTACTGCTAAAATAAAGCACCTAAATGGAGTTCATTATTATCGTGTTGGCAGGACTTAGCTTTACTGGTAGTGCTGGTTATAAAATAGATATATGTATATACAGTATTAACTCTGTCCCTTCAACCTGCGCCCTGTATTTTCCTTCACTGTAGAGATGAGCAAACCGTTTCAGATGTGGTTTATTCAGGTTTACTACATTTTTCAAAGAGCTCGGTTCAGCCCCATATCGATTCTAACCTAACCAAAGTTGTTCCAAATGCAATGAAAATTGCTATATAACACTCTCCAGTCTCCTAGGGCTTAGAATTGCTAGGAAAAGAGGTTCTCATTTTGTTAATCTTTTAATAAATTTTTCTTTTTCTCTTCTACCCCCTCCCACCACCTCTTGAACGCAATGACAACAATAACAAATATTGTTTAAGTAAGTTATTATATAAACACGATTAACCAATTAGAGATACTATATATACATTATTGTGGCTTCCTTTATGCAAGGAGACAATCATTGTTTAGCATCATTTAAATATTCCTTATTATGCATTAGCACCGTAGCTAGTAGAGATAAGCAAATTTCAAAAAAATTTGATTCAGCCGGTTCGCGGAATTTTCCGAAAAAAATTGGTTTGATCAAAAGTTATCTGTGGCGAATCGCGTTAAAAACATCTCTTTCCTTGCAGCATAGAACCTTTATAGTGGTGTAGAACACTGTGCCTTGTAGTAACATGCATAGGGAGTCTGCTGTGGTAGTGAAACAATACTGTGAGTCAGTATGAAAGATAGATGACAGGCGTCACTCTTAGAATCAATACACACTTCACTTTTTTGGGCAGTAACTGGGCCAAAACTGACCAAATAACTCAAGTATGAACTCAGCCTTACAGGTCAATGTTATCGCCAGGTATAAAGAACCGTGCAGAGGCCCAAGATCCTACTATAGCGTGAAAGAGCGCACTCCTTTTACACCAATTCACTGATTCCACATAGATGTCTACAGAACCTGTTCTATTAAACGCTTATACAAGTAGAGCCCCCCTGACACAGTGGAGAGGGTGTCAGCAGTAAGTTTGTGTTGACGTCACTGATTATTTTGCCCTTCCTCTGATCCGTCAGAACAATAACCCCCAAAAAACGGTTCTTGTCTGTGGAGCATCATCCTTCACTCGATCAGCATTTGGTCAGTAATCCATCAGTATTGCTAAAGCCAAAAAAAAACAGTAGTGGATCCAAAACAGAGATGACACGTGAATGGAATATTTGGATGTCTTCTGTGTTTTGTACCCACTCCTGCTTTTGGCTACCAAATCAGAAGCCAATTCTGATGCAAAATAGGGACCATGTTATACAGGCCTTACAGCTGCTACATAGACAGGATCCGTTGTGCATCTCATTTTTCCTTTCTTCCATCTCATTTTTCCTGACAGATCAGAGGAAGGAGCAAATAAATGAAGGTGTCAGCCAGACCAAAAGGTAAAATAGTGGCCCAGTCATGAAGTGGGGAGGGTGGGAACAGCATCAGGAAGAGGCCACAGAGTGGCCCTATGACATAGTGGTGAGGTGGATGCAGCATGAGGAGACCACAGAGTGGCACAATGACAGAGTGTGCAGGTGGCAACAGCATCAGGATTAGGCCACAGGGTGGCACAATGACAATGTGGAGGTGGCAGCAGCAGCATCAGGATGCCACAGATTGGCACAATGACAGAGTGTGGAGGTAATGCAAGAGAGGAGGAGATAGGAGGGATAGGGGTGGTGGGGTCCCACTCGAAACACACCTGCTCCAATGACGAGCGCCAATACACTATATATACTATTCGATTAAAGACACGTACAAGTACCACTTGTCAGAAGAAAGAATGGCTTGCTGAGATCAAGCCTACAAAATTTATGCCATACCAGGGCAGAATATATGCACAAGTGTTAATTGTCAGAAGAAAAAGTGGCTTGCTCTAAATAAGCTATAAAAAATCCTTATGTCACTACAAGAGCTTTGGGACGTTCTCACAGCTCTGTTTCTCCACCCCTGTGATGATGTCACTACTAGAGCTGTGAGGCGTTCTCACTACTCTGTTTACTTCTGGTTTCTTTCACCACAGCTGTCCTTCATGTGTTTGATTTCCCTCTCTTTATATCACCCCTCCTCCTATGATAGGATGTGGATTATAGTTCTCACTTCAGTTGTGGCTCTTGCTTTGGTTTCTTCACTTGTAGCTATCAGTCCACTGGACCTGTGTTCTGCTGCAGCTAGCACTCCGGATTTTGCCAGCCTGTCCTTGGATCCGTCTTCTCTGCGGCTACAACACCTTCAGCTAAGTCTGCAGACATTGTTGTATTCCTGTTTGTTTTCTGACTGGATCTGAGGTGGCCACGGTTCCCTCCATATACTGAGTAGGGCACTGGTGGCCGTGCCCCTTCCACTATTGTAGGGGTTACAGTGGTCATTAGTCTTAGGCACGTGGGCATGCCTCGTTCCACCTTTTGGATCCGGGCATGTGCTTTAGCAGAATAGGGAAAGCGTTGAGGGTCGGACAGGGGTCACCCTTTATCCTCCCTAGTTCTGGGTCCAGTCAGTTGCTCTGTACTGTGAATTACTATCGTTGCTCACATACACTCGTGACATTATAATCCACCAAAACCGTCCTTTTTTTGACATGGATCCGCTTTCTGACCTGGTTGACCGCATGCAGGGTCTTTCTTTGGAAGTAGCGGATCTCCGTCAATCTATGACCCAGCTTCAAGCATTGGGCCCTGCTCCGGCTCATGGAGTCTGTTGCGAGCCAAAAGTCTCACTTCCGGAGACGTTCTCCGGGGGCAGTGAGAATTTTGTTCGTTTCAGAGAGGCATGCAAACTCCATTTTTGCTTGTGTCCTCACTCTTCTGGTAATCAAGAGCAGAGGGTGAGGATTGTCATCTCCCTGCTCAGGGGTAATGCTCAGACTTGGGCTTTTTCGCTGCCATCAGGGGATCCCTCCCTTCGATCCGTGGAGGGATATTTTGTGGCCCTGGGGCAGATTTATGATGACCCGGATCGTGTTGCTCTGGCCGAATCTAACCTACGTGTTTTATGCCAGAACAAACGGTCTGCGGAGCTTTATTGTTCTGAATTTCGGAGATGGGCAGCTGATTCGGGTTGGAATGATGCTGCACTCCGGAGTCAGTTCTGTCATGGTCTCTCGGAGAGATTAAAAGATGCGTTTGCTTTCCATGAGAGACCAACGTCCTTAGAGTCTGCCATGTCATTGGCGGTACGCCTTGACAGGCGTCTAAGAGAAAGAAACGAGACCTCTCTGTCCAGCCATTGTCAGTCTAGGGGCAGTGGTGCGGACTCATTCAGTGTGCAGGAGCCTCATCCTGTCTCGCTCCCCTCTGAGGAGAAGCCCATGCAGCTAGCTCGACTTGCCCCTGATAAAAGAGGATTTAGTCCTCAGAGTATGGTCTGTTTTTGTTGTGGGGGCATAGGTCATTTGGCAAATGTTTGTCCGTCTAGGAGATTCTTGAACCGTACTAAGAGCGATAATAAGAGAAAAATCTCAAAAGGTAAATCATCAAGTTCTGCTTCATCTGCTACTTTGGGCAAAGTTGATGTAGGATTTGATGCTTTTCCTCTGACCTGCAGTTCCCGTTTTCTCCTGTCTGCCAGAGTGGCGCTAGAGAGCAAAGTCATTTCTTGTGAGATTTTTGTCGATAGTGGAGCGGCTGTCAATCTTATTGACACTCAATTTGTAGCCATGCATGGTTTTCAGGTTTGCACATTAGATAAAGATATACCTGTTTTTGCTATTGACTCTGCTCCACTCTCACAGAGATCTCTGAAGGGCATTGTTCACAATATCCGGCTAGCTGTAGGTGACACTCATGTGGAGGATATATCTTGTTTTGTCCTTAACGGATTGCCGTCTCCTCTAGTTTTGGGGTTACCCTGGCTCACTAGACATAACCCCACTATTGATTGGCAAGGAAGGCAAATAAATGAGTGGAGTGATTTTTGTAGAGAGAATTGTCTCACAGCGACTTTTGCAGAGGTGTCTACTAAAACGGTGCCATCATTTCTCTCTGATTTCTCGGACGTGTTTTCCGAGAGCGGTGTTCAGGAGCTACCTCCTCACCGGGAGTTTGACTGTCCCATTAACCTCATTCCCGGCGCCAAGCTGCCAAAAGCACGCCTCTACAATCTCTCACAACCGGAAAGAATCGCAATGCGAACTTACATCTCCGAGAGTCTCGAAAAGGGGCATATTCGTCCCTCAAAGTCACCTGTGGCCGCGGGTTTTTTTTTTGTTAAAAAGAAAGATGGCTCTCTGAGACCTTGCCTAGATTTTAGGGAGCTGAACCGTATCACGATTCGCGATCCCTATCCCCTTCCTCTGATCCCGGACCTCTTCAATCAAATTGTTGGGGCCAAGGTGTTTTCCAAATTGGATTTGAGAGGCGCGTACAACCTGGTCAGGGTCAGAGAGGGGGATGAATGGAAAACGGCCTTTAATACCCCTGACGGGCATTTCGAGAATCTCGTTATGCCTTTCGGCCTGATGAATGCTCCGGCCGTCTTTCAGCATTTTGTTAATAGTATTTTCTATCATTTAATGGGGAAATTCGTATTGGTATATCTTGACGATATTTTGATTTTTTCCCCTGATGTTCAGACCCATCAGGATCATCTTTTTCAGGTTCTGCAGATTCTGCGGGAAAATAAATTGTACGCCAAGCTGGAGAAATGTCTTTTTATGGTATCGGAGATTCAATTTCTGGGTTTTCTCCTCTCTGCTTCTGGTTTTCGCATGGATCCCGAGAAGGTCCGTGCTGTACTTGAGTGGGAGCTTCCTGAGAATCAGAAGGCATTGATGCGCTTTATGGGTTTTGCGAACTATTACAGAAAGTTCATTTTGAATTATTCCTCTGTTGTCAAACCCCTCACTGACATGACAAAGAAGGGGGCGGATTTTTCCTCTTGGTCGGAGGAGGCGCTTGCAGCCTTTTCTAAGATTAAAGAGAATTTTGCGTCTGCTCCCGTCTTGGTGCATCCCGATGTTTCCTTACCTTTTATTGTTGAGGTGGATGCTTCCGAGGTGGGTGTGGGTGCGGTTTTGTCCCAGGGCCCTTCCCCTGCCAAGTGGCGACCCTGTGCCTTTTTCTCTAAAAAACTCTCCCCGGCAGAGAGAAACTATGATGTGGGAGATAGGGAGTTGTTGGCAATCAAGTTGGCTTTCGAGGAATGGCGCCATTGGTTGGAGGGGGCCAGGCACCCTATCACCGTTTTTACCGACCATAAGAATCTGGCATACTTGGAGTCGGCCAGGCGTATGAATCCGAGACAGGCCAGATGGTCTCTGTTCTTCTCCAGATTCAATTTTGTTGTTACATTCCGACCTGGGATAAAAAATGTGAAGGCTGATGCTCTCTCTCGCTGTTTTCCGGGAGGAGGAAACTCCGAGGACCCGGGTCCCATTTTGGCGGAGGGGGTAGTTGTTTCTGCTCTATATTCCGATTTGGAGGCCGAGGTCCAGGCTGCCCAGACTGAGACACCTGCCCGTTGTCCTTCTGGGAAGTTGTTCGTGCCTCCTGAGCTACGTCACAAACTCTTTAAGGAGCATCATGATACGGTTCTTGCTGGTCACCCCGGGAGTAGAGCCACGGTGGATCTCATTGCTCGGAGATTTTGGTGGCCGGCTCTTCGTAAGTCGGTGGAGGGTTTTGTGGCTGCTTGTGAGACGTGCGCTCGCGCTAAGGTCCCTCGTTCACGGCCTTCAGGTTCCCTTCTCCCGTTACCCATTCCTTCCCGTCCTTGGACACACCTGTCCATGGACTTTATCACGGATCTTCCTCGTTCCTCGGGGAAGTCGGTGATCCTGGTGGTGGTGGACCGTTTTAGCAAGATGGCTCATTTCGTACCTTTCCCTGGTTTACCCAATGCTAAAACGTTGGCGCAAGCTTTTGTCGACCATATTGTTAAATTGCACGGCATTCCCTCTGATATTGTTTCCGATAGAGGCACGCAGTTTGTGTCCAGGTTCTGGAAGGCTTTCTGTTCTCGCCTGGGGGTTCGGCTGTCCTTCTCTTCTGCTTTTCATCCGCAGTCGAATGGTCAGACTGAGCGCCTCAATCAGAATCTGGAGACATATTTGCGCTGTTTTGTTTCAGAGAACCAGGAGGATTGGTGTTCTTTTCTCCCTCTTGCTGAGTTTGCTCTGAACAACCGTCGTCAGGAATCTTCTGATAAGTCACCATTCTTTGGTGCATATGGGTTCCATCCGCAGTTTGGTACATTCTCGGGAGGGGCTCTTTCTGGTTTACCTGAGGAGGAGAGATTTTCCTCGTCTTTGTCTACCATTTGGCAAAAGATTCAGAGTAATCTTAAAAAGATGAGTGAGAGGTATAAGCGTGTGGCTGATAAGAGACGTGTGCCTGGTCCGGACCTGAATGTGGGTGATCTGGTGTGGTTGTCTACTAGAAACATTAAGTTGAAGGTTCCCTCCTGGAAATTGGGTCCTAAGTTTATTGGGCCTTATAAAATCTTGTCAGTCATCAATCCTGTTGCCGACCGTCTTGATCTTCCACGGGTTTGGAAGATACATAATGTATTTCACAGATCTCTCTTAAAACCATATGTCCAGCCCACGGTACCCTCCTCTTTGCCTCCTCCTCCGATTTTGGTTGATGGCAATCTGGAGTTTGAGGTTTCCAGAATTGTGGACTCTCGCATGGTCCGCGGTTCTCTTCAGTACCTCGTTCATTGGAAGGGTTATGGTCCTGAGGAGAGGATGTGGGTTCCAGTGTCGGACATTAAAGCCACTCGCCTCATCAGGGCATTTCATAGGGCTCATCCTGAGAAGGTGGGTCCTGGGTGTCCGGAGTCCACCCGTAGAGGGGGGGGTACTGTCACTACAAGAGCTTTGGGACGTTCTCACAGCTCTGTTTCTCCACCCCTGTGATGGTGTCACTACTAGAGCTGTGAGGCGTTCTCACTACTCTGTTTACTTCTGGTTTCTTTCACCACAGCTGTCCTTCATGTGTTTGATTTCCCTCTCTTTATATCACCCCTCCTCCTATGATAGGATGTGGATTATAGTTCTCACTTCAGTTGTGGCTCTTGCTTTGGTTTCTTCACTTGTAGCTATCAGTCCACTGGACCTGTGTTCTGCTGCAGCTAGCACTCCGGATTTTGCCAGCCTGTCCTTGGATCCGTCTTCTCTGCGGCTACAACACCTTCAGCTAAGTCTGCAGACATTGTTGTATTCCTGTTTGTTTTCTGACTGGATCTGAGGTGGCCACGGTTCCCTCCATATACTGAGTAGGGCACTGGTGGCCGTGCCCCTTCCACTATTGTAGGGGTTACAGTGGTCATTAGTCTTAGGCACGAGGGCATGCCTCGTTCCACCTTTTGGATCCGGGCATGTGCTTTAGCAGAATAGGGAAAGCGTTGAGGGTCGGACAGGGGTCACCCTTTATCCTCCCTAGTTCTGGGTCCAGTCAGTTGCTCTGTACTGTGAATTACTATCGTTGCTCACATACACTCGTGACACCTTAGTTTTAATTGGGAGCAGCAGCAGTGCAGTTTGGCTGTGGAAAGTAGGGTAATAAGAGGGACATAGCTGCAACGGCAGCGGAAGCAGAAGCAGCATAGCATGGTACATACAAGGCAGTTAACCACCTCAGCCCCTATGGCTTAAACACCCTGAAAGACCAGGCCACTTTTTACACTTCTGACCTACACTACTTTCACCGTTTATTGCTCGGTCATGCAACTTACCACCCAAATGAATTTTACCTCCTTTTCTTCTCACTAATAGAGCTTTCATTTGGTGGTATTTCATTGCTGCTGACAGTTTTACTTTTTTTGGTATTAATCGAAATTTAACGATTTTTTTGCAAAAAAATGTCATTTTTCACTTTCAGTTGTAAAATTTTGCAAAAAAAACGAGATCCATATATAAATTTTGCTCTAAATTTATTGTTCTACATGTCTTTGATAAAAAAAAAATGTTTGGGTAAAAAAAAAAAATGGTTTGGGTAAAAGTTATAGCGTTTACAAACTATGGTACAAAAATGTAAATTTCCGCTTTATGAAGCAGCTCTGACTTTCTGAGCACCTGTCATGTTTCCTGAGGATCTACAATGGCCAGACAGTACAAACACCCCACAAATGACCCCATTTTGGAAAGTAGACACCCTAAGGTATTCGCTGATGGGCATAGTGAGTTCATATAACTTTTTATTTTTTGTCACAAGTTAGCGGAAAATGATGATTTTTATTTATTTTTTTCCTTACAAAGTCTCATATTCCACTAACTTGTGACAAAAAATAAAAACTTCCATGAACTCACTATGCCCATCAGCGAATACCTTGGGGTGTCTTCTTTCCAAAATGGGGTCACTTGTGGTGTAGTTATACTGCCCTGGCATTCTAGGGGCCCAAATGTGTGGTAAGGAGTTTGAAATCAAATTCTGTAAAAAATGGCCAGTGAAATCCGAAAGGTGCTCTTTGGAATGTGGGCCCCTTTGCCCACCTAGGCTGCAAAAAAGTGTCACACATGTGGTATCTCCGTATTCAGGAGAAGTTGGGGAATGTGTTTTGGGGTGTCATTTTACATATACCCATGCTGGGTGAGAGAAATATCTTGGCAAAAGACAACTTTGTATAAAAAAAATGGGAAAAGTTGTCTTTTGCCAAGATATTTTTCTCACCCAGCATGAGTATATGTGAAAGTTAGTGGAATATGAGACTTTGTAAGAAAAATAATAATAATTTCCGCTAACTTGGGCCAAAAAAATGTCTGAATGGAGCCTTACAGGGGGGTGATCAATGACGGGGGTGATATTGCGGATGTGCTAGCGGCGATCTAGCAGCCTATGTCCTCAGCTCTGTACCCAAAATCCAGGTGACATGTTCCCTTTAAATCATGAGGAGATCTGGAGAGTGTGGTAAGTAAAGGTAATATAGTGCCCTAAAGGAGGAATAGTATAGCAAAGGAACATAAATAGTCAATACACAGGTTATGGTGTAACAACGGGATTATGTTGATACAGGTGTCCAAATCAAAGGGACTATTGGCTAGGTGTGGACAAATAATTAAGTAGATCCCAATATTAGTTACAATGTTGGTACAGGTGTATAAATCCCAATGTTGGCATTTATATACAGTTTAAATTGAAAGGACTATTGGCTAAGCATAGACCAAGAGTAAAGTAGAACCGCATGTTGAGAATGGCCGATAGCAATGATAAATAAGTAGAAAGCCAAAAAGGCAGGAGGTCCTTCAATATAGATTATACCTGTGGTGTCAGAAGCAAGGAGCATGCTGGATGTGCTGTGTAGCATGACAATGCACATTATATTGGCGCTCGTGTGCAGGGCAGACCGCGGGTATCATCATGGGCAGTGACGTCATCAAGTCAGAAAAAATAAATAAATCATACTTACCTCCTCTATTTGCTCGCAACGGGCCGGCCGGCGACATCTTGCCAAATCTTACGCGGCTGCGTGGGATTTTGGCCAAGACCGTCAATCAAAATGGCGGCAGGGCTGCCTGTTGCAAGCAAATGGAGGAGGTATGATTATTTTGTTTTTTACACTATTTCAGGTTAAATCGATTTGCTACCACAAAGCACGAGGAAATTCGGCTTTGTGGGAAATAAAATTTATTCTGAAATTCGGATTGAATTCCACTTTGTGGGATTCGATTTGCTCATCTCTAGTGGTGGGAGGAGTAAAACATTCCCCCATTTTGCTTTAATAGCGATGGTCAAAAAACATGGCTATTCACTAGTGTTGATCGAGCACCAAAGTGCTCGGGTGTTCGGGTCGAACACCTCGGGATGCTCGGGTGCTCTACTGAGCACCCGAGCACACTGAAAGTCAATTGGAGAACCCGAGCATTAAACCAGGCACCCCCTGCTCTGAAGAGGGGAGGGTGTCCGGTTCAATAGGAAAGGTCAGAAATTGATGGAAGCACCAAAATGGTTCGGGAACAGCATGGGGAGAATGTCTGGATGCATCTTGGACTCCCAGGATGCTGCTAGGAACGATGTTGTCCGAGTAGTACGCCACTTTTATAAACTGACACTAATATGTAGTGATGGACGAACATCTCCCAGGGCGGTTCGCAAACGCGATCGCGCAAACGCGATCAAATGTTCGCGAACCGCAAGTTTGCGGCGGGTCCCATTTGCGGCGGGTCCCAAAAACCTTCAGCTCATATTTGCAGCCAAGAAATAATTACTAGAAGTGCACAAATAGTCCCACAACATGGACAGTGACATACCAGATGTATTATTCGAATTTGCGATCTCCATGAATTTTTGTTTTCAATGCGAAATATCGCCAATATAATTTTTGCGTACGCGCATGTGCAAATGCACTATACAGTACCCAAATGCACTATAAAGAAAGTATATTGGTATATAACACCCCGCTTCAATCAGTTTTTTTGGGGGACGACTGGTATATCACACCTTGGAAAAATGAGGAAGCAGCACACTGTGTGAACAAGGGGTGCACGTCCGGCTGGTATGGACCAGCACCTAGGTCCAATAAGCTAAAGGTAGAAAAATAGCCAGCAGCACTCCAGGATGTCAAAATCAAACGGTGGTTTATTAGACCTAAAGTCAAGCGACGTTTCAACAGCTTGTTGCTGTCTTTATCAAGCATAGTGCACATGTGATACAAGCATGGTTTAAATAAGGATATCAATCCACAATGTATTAACATCAATTGAATAAATTATAGTAAAAATACAAGCCATAGAAATTATAAGTGGTTGCAAAAATTACATGTGATAAACTGCCAAGATCCGGCGAATATAGTGTATAAAATATTATAAAACATTAATGCAGCATATCGTGCTTAGGGCTCTTTCACACCTGCGTTATTGTCTTCCGGCATAGAGTTCCGTCGTCGGGGCTCTATGCCGGAAGAATCCTGATCAGTTTTATCCTAATGCATTCTGAATGGAGAGAAATCCGTTCAGGATGCATCAGGATGTCTTCAGTTCCGGAACGGAACATTTTTTGGCCGGAGAAAATACCGCAGCATGCTGCGCTTTTTGCTCCGGCCAAAAATCCTGAACACTTGCCGCAAGGCCGGATCCGGAATTAATGCCCATTGAAAGGCATTGATCCGGATCCGGCCTTAAGCTAAACGTCGTTTCGGCGCATTACCGGATCCAACGTTTAGCTTTTTCAGAGTGGTTACCATGGCTGCCGGGACGCTAAAGTCCTGGCAGCCATGGTAAAGTGTAGCGGGGAGCGGGGGAGCAGCATACTTACCGTCCGTGCGGCTCCCCGGGCGCTTCAGAGTGACGTCAGGGCGCCCCACGCGCATGGATGACGTGATCACATGGACACGTCATCCATGCGCATGGGGCGCTCTGACGTCATTCTGGAGCGCCCCGGGAGCTGCACGGACTGTAAGTATACCGCTCCCCCGATCCCCGCTCCTACTATGGCAACCAGGACTTTAATAGCGTCCTGGGTGCCATAGTAACACTGAAAGCATTTTGAAGACGGATCCGTCTTCAAATGCTTTCAGTTCACTTGCGTTTTTCCGGATCCGGCGTGTAATTCCGGCAAGTGGAGTACACGCCGGATCCGGACAACGCAAGTGTGAAAGAGCCCTTACTGTGAAAGAAAACATAATGAGTGCAGGTGATTATATTAATGAGGTGAATTTAAAAACTCACTGTCCGGTGGGGAACTGTATGTGGCATAGATCGTGTGCAGTGGCGTCTCAATTCACAAACTGCGCATGCGCGAGAAAAACAAGTCTCGTGATTACCGCAACAGCCAAAGACTGAATAGCAGCCAAAACAAAAATGGCCGCGGCGGTCTCACATGTGTTATGCGCATGTCCTAGAGGTAATCGATGCTGCCCAGCAGTCACTACGTAGACGTAGTCATGGAGCAAGATGACAACAAAACCGTGGATCCTAATACTGTCAACAAATATATAATCGGAAAGGTATATCGGCGCTACCACCCACCGGTCCACCTGACAAAGCATGTGTGACCCATGGGCAGTGCCATGTATTATTTTGACTGTATAAAAAATGCAAAAATGTAGCGAGATAGTGGGTCACCCGATAATGATGGAACATGTTAGAGAGCCATCAGTGTGAATTTTAGGGGGAGATAAGCGTCGCCAGGATATCCTCACGAACCGCCATCAATCCCTCATAGGGGTATATCACTCTCTCGCCCATACATTTGAATATCAAAATCAAAAAGAAAATAACAATAAAAATCCAGGTGTCATAGAAAAAAGATAAATACATGTACAGGGAGTGCAGAATTATTAGGCAAGTTGTATTTTTGAGGATTAATTTTATTATTGAACAACAACCATGTTCTCAATGAACCCAAAAAACTCATTAATATCAAAGCTGAATATTTTTGGAAGTAGTTTTTAGTTTGTTTTTAGTTTTAGCTATTTTAGGGGGATATCTGTGTGTGCAGGTGACTATTACTGTGCATAATTATTAGACAACTTAACAAAAAACAAATATATACCCATTTCAATTATTTATTTTTACCAGTGAAACCAATATAACATCTCAACATTCACAAATATACATTTCTGACATTCAAAAACAAAACAAAAACAAATCAGTGACCAATATAGCCACCTTTCTTTGCAAGGACACTCAAAAGCCTGCCATCCATGGATTCTGTCAGTGTTTTGATCTGTTCACCATCAACATTGCGTGCAGCAGCAACCACAGCCTCCCAGACACTGTTTAGAGAGGTGTACTGTTTTCCCTCCTTGTAAATCTCACATTTGATGATGGACCACAGGTTCTCAATGGGGTTCAGATCAGGTGAACAAGGAGGCCATGTCATTAGATTTTCTTCTTTTATACCCTTTCTTGCCAGCCACGCTGTGGAGTACTTGGACGCGTGTGATGGAGCATTGTCCTGCATGAAAATCATGTTTTTCTTGAAGGATGCAGACTTCTTCCTGTACCACTGCTTGAAGAAGGTGTCTTCCAGAAACTGGCAGTAGGACTGGGAGTTGAGCTTGACTCCATCCTCAACCCGAAAAGGCCCCACAAGCTCATCTTTGATGATACCAGCCCAAACCAGTACTCCACCTCCACCTTGCTGGCGTCTGAGTCGGACTGGAGCTCTCTGCCCTTTACCAATCCAGCCACGGGCCCATCCATCTGGCCCATCAAGACTCACTCTCATTTCATCAGTCCATAAAACCTTAGAAAAATCAGTCTTGAGATATTTCTTGGCCTAGTCTTGACGTTTCAGCTTGTGTGTCTTGTTCAGTGGTGGTCGTCTTTCAGCCTTTCTTACCTTGGCCATGTCTCTGAGTATTGCACATCTTGTGCTTTTGGGCACTCCAGTGATGTTGCAGCTCTGAAATATGGCCAAACTGGTGGCAAGTGGCATCTTGGCAGCTGCACTCTTGACTTTTCTCAGTTCATGGGCAGTTATTTTGCGCCTTGGTTTTTCCACACGCTTCTTGCGACCCTGTTGACTATTTTGAATGAAACGCTTGATTGTTCGATGATCACGCTTCAGAAGCTTTGCAATTTTAAGAGTGCTGCATCCCTCTGCAAGACATCTCACTATTTTTGACTTTTCTGAGCCTGTCAAGTCCTTCTTTTGACCCATTTTGCCAAAGGAAAGGAAGTTGCCTAATAATTATGCACACCTAATATAGGGTGTTGATGTCATTAGACCACACCGCTTCTCATTACAGAGATGCACATCACCTAATATGCTTAATTGGTAGTAGGCTTTCGAGCCTATACAGCTTGGAGTAAGACAACATGCATAAAGAGGATGATGTGGTCAAAATACTCATTTGCCCAATAATTCTGCACGCAGTGTATAGACTGGATGGGTAGGCATCCACTACACAATGGACAAAAAACCGCATGAATGATGTGTCAATAAACAAAATATATTATATGCGGGTAGAGTGAATAAAACTTGAGTAGCCCACTGCAACCACGATATACAACGTATCACACAACGCCCCAATCACGGTAGTGAGAAGAAGACGAATCTAAAAACAAAAAGAGAATATTTTAGCATAATTCTCATATACAGTTACTATCTCTCATATAGAGTTACTATCTCGCTACATTTTTGCATTTTTTATACAGTCAAAATAATACATGGCACTGCCCATGGGTCACACATGCTTTGTCAGGTGGACCGGTGGGTGGTAGCGCCGATATACCTTTCCGATTATATATTTGTTGACAGTATTAGGATCCACGGTTTTGTTGTCATCTTGCTCCATGACTACGTCTACGTAGTGACTGCTGGGCGGCATCGATTACTTCTAGGACATGCGCATAACACATGTGAGACCGCCGCGGCCATTTTTGTTTTGGCTGCTATTCAGTCTTTGGCTGTTGCGGTAATCGCGAAACTTGTTTTTCTCGCGCATGCACAGTTTGTGAATTGAGACGCCACTGCACACGATCTATGCCACATACAGTTCCCCACCGGACAGTGAGTTTTTAAATTCACCTCATTAATATAATCACCTGCACTCATTATGTTTTCTTTCACAGTAAGCATGATATACTGCATTAATGTTTTATAATATTTTATACACTATATTCGCCGGATCTTGGCCGTTTATCACATGTAATTTTTGTAACCACTTATAATTTCTATGGCTTGTATTTTTACTATAATTTATTCAATTGATGTTAATACATTGTGGATTGATATCCTTATTTAAACCATGCTTGTATCACATGTGCACTATGCTTGATAAAGACAGCAACAAGCTGTTGAAACGTCGCTTGACTTTGGGTCTAATAAACCACCGTTTGCTTTTGACATGCTGGAGTGCTGCTGGCTATTTTTCTACCTTTGGTATATCACACCAGTAGAAATTATTTGTTCCAATAACGCTTGTCCCTCTATATACCTGCAGTATCGCAGCAGAACCGCACACAACTGCCGCACAATACAAATACACTATAATATACTTTCTAACATAGAAAGTATATTATAACATTGTACAAGGAAGGCAATCCATTAGAATATACATGAAGATAAAACGTAACCTTTAATAATTTTACTATCAGGGTCCATTCACACGTTCGTAAGGGTTTTGCGGATCCGCAAAACACGGACACCGGCAATGTGCATTCCGCAATTTGTGGACCGCACATCGCTGGCACTGTAATAGAAAATGCTTAATCTTGTCTGCAATTTTTGCGGAAACGGAAGCACAGATGCGGAAGTGCGGATCCGCGGATGCGGACAGTACATTCCGGCCCCATTGAAAATGAATGGGTCTGCACCCGTTCTGCAAAATTGCGGAACGGATGCGGACTCATTTTGCGGACGTGTGAATGGAAAAGATATTTCTCAAAATGAAAATAAATTAAATTATTAAAGTTAACCAAAAAGCATAGATGTGGTAGGCAATAACAAGTGCTCGGCGGCACTAAATCAGGTGATCGGCGGCACCAAATCAGAAACCATATGTCCTACCACAATCCGGGGGGTTCCAGTGCACATCGATGAATCCAGGAGGGAAAGCAAAAAAACATCCATCCCGGGGCTAGATGATGATGTGGTATTGAAGGACATGGTGGGCAAAGAACTGTCCCTGATATTGCCCTACAGGGGGGTGCTATTCTGGCCCTGATAGCCTAACCACAGACCACCCGCCCTGATAAGAGCGACCCCTTCCGGAACCTTACCCTATATAAAAATGGTAAAACAAAATAACAAAATCTTTATTATAAGGTCTCAGTAAAATATATGGGTGTCTACCCAAACTGCACAAAGCAGCTGATTGAAACGTCACTAATTTATGGGACCACCATCATAATAACCACACTGGTGAAGGTGGAACTGCATTGGAGCAGAATGAATGGTGGGTCCCACAAACTAAAACCCACCAACACTAGGGGGCAAATCACCACAGGGTCCTAGGTGTGAGACCTGGGTGAAGTACTGTACAGCTGGATATCTCAAAGCGTTTCCATGCACTAGACGTGCACTTCATCAGGAGCAACATGCACCGTAAATGGAGCTCACAGCCTCTGATATGGATGTTCACTTGAGGCTGTGACAAGGAGGCAGAGGTAGGGTGACCTGCCTATAACTGACTTCCTCTAGTGTGAGGACATTACAATAAAGATTTTGTTATTTTGTTTTGGCATCCTTCCCCATATATATATATTTATTCGATTGTTCAGTAGGACGCATACCCATTACACCACTCTAGTTTTTTGTATTGATTTAGTTTAGTTACAGGGAATGGCAGGCTTTTTGTCCAGCAGTATCAATACCGCCCAGTGGATGGGAGATCCCAGTGAGGATGACCCTATCAGCACCTTCAATGTAATATACCCTTTTATGGATAGATTTAAACTTGGCCTGCTACAGCAGAAACCACTGATTTAGGGAATTGCTAATTTGGGAATTGTATTTCAACCCCGAAAAAAAATATATCCTTTGCCAGACAGCAGACAGTATTACAATTGGCTAGCCACAGCTGAAACACCAGTTTTAGGGTACTGCTATTTTGACAACTGTATTTCACCCCTCAATAAAATAGCAAGCACAGCCAAGCCCCTGATGCAGGATATAGCAAAAAAAAAAAAAAACACACTATTGATGGTTAAATGGACTTGGTGGCAGCTTGTGCTGGCGCACCACAAGACACAAAATGGCCGCCGATCACCCCAGAAAAAAGTGACAGAAAAACGCTCTGGGCAGCCTTAAAACAGTGAGCAATTAACTAGCAGAAGTTGAATGATACACAGCTGTATATCGATCACTTCAGTAAGTGTTTTTGATGAGTAAATCCCTGCCTAATCTGGCCCTAACAGCAGCAGCTGTATCCTATCCCTACACTGATCAGAGCAGAGTGACGTGCGGCGCTACGTGACTCCAGCTTAAATAGAGGCTGGGTCACATGCTGCACTGGCCAATCACAGCCATACCAATAGCCTCTTGGGGCAAGTAGTATGACGCTTGTTGATTGGCTGCTTTGCAGCCTTTCAAAAAGCGCCAAGAAAGCGCCGAACACCGAACCCGAACCCAGACTTTTACGTAAATGTTCGGGTCCGTGTCACAAACACCCCAAAATTCGGTACGAACCCGAACTATACAGTTCGAGTTCGCTCATCCCTACTAACTAACCTACGCTATCTCACACTAACTATCTAGATTATATATATGACTGAGCTACCTAACTAATGTACCTAACACTATACACTGGAACCTATCACCTACACTAACTAAGCTACACTATCTATCTGAATTATATATTACTGAGCTACGGATGTAGTAGAGTTAACACACATGCTTTATGAGACGTGTTATCTAAACTAAATGCGTTAAGCAAACACCTTCAATTGCTTTTCAATGGCTTTTGTTTCAAGAAAACGCAATAAGTTAAGAAATTTGAGTTTGTGTGTTAACCCTGCTACATCTGTACTTAACTAATGTACATAACACCCTACATTGGAACCTAATCAGCTAACCTATTCATTAACTAACCTACACTATCTACCACTAAATATCTGGAGTATATATGAGGTATCAGAAGTATTATAAAATTGCAATTCAGCACCGCACAGTTATCACACTCCTCTCTCACACAACTTCATGAAACAGCACAAAATGGCTGCTGGAAATTTTCTTATATAGTAATTGGTAGGCAACTTTCCTATTGGTTGCTTGGGATGTTGCTAAGCTATGACAGATATATTGCAGCCTTCTCATTGGCCCTCAAGCTAGAAGCAGGGAGGGATCCTGTGTACTGTGAAAGAAAAAATAAATATATATATATATAAAAATAAATAATGAAAATCCGCGGCACTCCTTGAAAGATGAAAAAAATTTGCTATTTATTCACACGTCATACAGCAACGTTTCGGTTCTCTCACAGAACCTTTCTCAAGCCAAGTGAAACATAAAGTGCAGCAGTGCTAGTATATATACAACATGTAATCAATTTAAACTGATTGGTCATCCTATAAAAAATGTGGACGCCCCTTTAACAATGTTACAATTCATTCAATTTAAAATACATCTCAATGTGAACAGAGGCAAATGGTGCATAATAAGTGCATAATCGACAACGATCAATAGATCATATCTGTGATACATAAATTCTGATAGTGACATCATAATGAAGTGCATAGTGCTTACAAACATATATATATTAAATACCTTGCTGGGGCATTATAGCTGTACTTTGCATACTTAATAAGGAAGATAAAAACTCATCCTAGGTCACGGTACTCCACGCTATGTTCTGCGCATCTCCAGGTGCCTAGTGCGCACATGTTAACCCATGTCCCTCCCACCAGGTGGTACATATCCAGTGGACGTCACCCGGGGCGGAGACGAGACAATCCTGACGCTAGGCATCCGGGCAAATGTCGGCCCGTCTAATGCGCACAGGAATGTGCGCGGACCAATCAACACCCCGCCAGCCCCTGCATCCTCGGACGTCCTCATCCCGGGGACGCACACCCTACCTCCACCATTTTGTTTAAGTGCAATATTTTGGGCAAATGTATATATATTAAAAATCTTCCTTATTCCATGATCTTGTATTCAGCTGATATATGTCCCAGCATAACGGCTTCCATGTTTTCCACTATATCGCAATTCCATGTTCCCAACTGTAGAATAATCATATTATAACATTACTTTCAAAGTTATAGTTCTATGTAACATACGTTAGATTCACCTGGTACAGCAATAAGGATGCACAAGATCGCAAACAATGAATAGTAGGGTATCAACCTACCATACCCCCAGTTACCTTAAATTCAACATTTAAGCCTTTGGGCTTCAATGTATCAAGACGGAAAATCCATCTGAGCTCAATTTTCTTTAATGACACTAGCCTGTCTCAGCCAGTTTCCAGCGGTTTCACGTCATCTTAATTCATTCTCCTTATGATTTTTTTCCCGCAAAATGCTTTGATACCGGTAGATCTTTTCTTTTATTTCTGATGGATTGTCTATGGTTATTTAACCTGGTTTTCATGTCGCACGTGGTCTCTCCCACGTACAGCATTTTACACGGGCACCACAGTACATATATTACCCAAGTTGAGTCACATGTTAGATAATCATTAATAAGCCTATAGAGGATTGTCAGAACACTAACTACGGTGTACCATCCTAACCATACCAAAAGGAGCGCTCTGAAAAGATCGCAATCACGTGACCGCACGAGGCACACTACAGACGCGCGAACCACGCCCCCGGCGTCCTAGGCAACACTAGGTACACCGACTTCTCCAAACCGTGATGGACTCCGCAAACTTTCCCAGGAACAGCTGACCATCATTGGAGGATCGGGTACAACAGCGCCAGTTGGTGGGTAAGTGATCTCTGCAGCCAGAGACAGTGCGGGACGCCGCACTGAGGCACAGAGCATCTCTTCTTCCCACAGTATTGTACAATAATACAGCCATTTTTACTGTATATATACTGTCACGTATATCTTGAAGTCTTGACTTAAAGAGGACCATTCCTAGCTCAATACAAGACTATCAACGCATACCTCCAAAGACTATTCCACAAACAGAAGCATTATCATAAAAGGCGCATCATCCATCTTCTACCTAGTGGATATTACCCATTTTTATTTTTTTATTTATTTATTTTTTCTATATTTTATTATCTTTACTCTAAAGGACATTTTCATAGACTCTTATCTTTGAACCATTGATCCTATATATCTTATATTTTACCATTGATCCTATATATCTTATATTTTACTGCCAGCACCCATACATATTTTAATATATATTTTTTTTTTAACAAAAACATCCTACAACTACAATATTATTTTAATACCATAAATAAACCAAAATAGATTGACCCATATAAGAGTGTGCCTGCTTATTAGCTTATTTCTCAACATGTAAGATAATGTTTACTGTCAAAAATCTCTCCTGTTTTTGGATGTGTAAATGCTGACCCCTTGTACATAAGTTTGCAATTTACACATCCCAAACATGGGAAACTCCCTGTACGTTTGGTTTTAAAAAATGTTTGTCTTGCCTGAAATTTTTCTTGCACACTTGAGCGCACTATTCTATCCATAATATTCTGTGCTCTTTTATATGCCATCATTGGGGGATCTTTGAAAGCCACTATTGAGTATCCCCCAATGTTGTCTCACTATTCGTTCAATACTGGGACTTAATTCAATATAGGATGATACAAAAGGTAACCTATCACTTTTTTGTCTTTGTTTTGTTATTAACAATTCCTCCCTCTGTATTTTTTTAGCTCTATTTGAATGTCTACGTACCAAGCTCCTGGGATAGCCTCTATTTATGAACCACTCTTCCATGTTCCGTAGGGCCTGGTCAGTATGATCCTCCTTATCCACTATCCTTCTTACTCTCAACATTTGACTGTATGATAGAGAATTTACCATCCTTCTAGGATGTCCAGTAGTAAAATGTAGCAATGTATTCTTTTGTTTGTTTAACATTCAAATCAGTATGTATTTGCTCCTCCTCTATGTATACCTGAGTATCTAAAAACTGTACCCTTTCTTCTGACGCCGTTAATGTAATTTGGATCTCTTCATCAGAGAAGTTCAAAAATAAATGGAACTCCATCAATGTATCCATGGATCCCGTCCAGATGAGGAAAATGTCGTCTATGTATCTCCACCACGGCAAAACATGATTGAAGTGGGGAGATACATAGACAAGACACTCCTCAGATGACCGTACAAATATATTTGTATAAGTGGGCGTGGCATTGGAGCCCATTGCCGCGCCCACTAACTGCTAATAGAACTGTCCTTGAAACATAAAGAAATTGTTCCTAAGTGACAATTCTAATAATGCCATTATGAACTGGCGAGTTGGAACAGGATATTCTGAATTTTGTAACATATCTTCCACTGCCAATAGACCCTTTGCATGATTGATTGAATATAATGATGAAATGCTAGAATTGCCCCTTTCTGGATCTGCACCCCTTTTAATTTGTTAATGAAGTCTCCAGTGTCCCTGATGTAAGGGTTTGCACCCGTAGCGTATTCTCTCAATATTTTATCCCAAAAAATATTGATGTTAGAAAAAATTAATTTCTGCCCGATATTATAGGCAGGGTCTATCAACCTATTATGTATCTTGGGCAATGTATACATCGTTGGGGTAACTGGAGACCTCACTATCAAGAATTCTTTGAGTTGTCTGTCTATAATACCATTTTCCTCCGCTATATTTAATAGCCCTTAAATTTTTCTAGCAATGTCAAATCTTGGGTCTTTCCCCAATTGTCCATAAGTAGAGTTGAGCGAACACCTGGATGTTCAGGTTCGAGAAGTTCGGCCGAACTTCCCGGAAATGTTCGGGTTCGGGATCTGAACCCGATCCGAACTTCGTCCCGAACCCGAACCCCATTAAAGTGAATGGGGACCCGAACTTTTGGGCACTAAAAAGGCTGTAAAACAGCCCAGGAAAGAGCTAGAGGGCTGCAAAAGGCAGCAACATGTAGGTAAATCCCCTGAAAACAAATGTGGATAGGGAAATGAATTAAAATAAAAATAAAAAAAATTAAAATGAACCAATATCAATTGGACAGAGGTCCCATAGCAGAGAATCTGGCTTCACGTCAGCAGAGAATCAGTCTCTTCATGCCATAGCAAAGAATCTGGCTTCATGTCAGCAGAGAATCAGTCTCTTCATGCCATAGCAGAGAATCTGGCTTCATGTCAGCGCAGAATCAGTCTTCATGTCATAGCAGAGAATCAGGCTTCACGTCACCCACCACTGGAACAGGCCACTGTCACACATTTAGGCCCCGACACCCAGGCAGAGGAGAGAGGTCCCGTAACAGAGAATCTGGCCTGATGTCAGCACAGAATCTGTCTTCATGTCATAGCAGAGAATCAGACTTCACGTCACCCACCACTGGAACAGGCCACTGTCACACATTTAGGCCCAGGCACCCAGGCAGAGGAGAGAGGTCCCGTAACAGAGAATCTGGCCTTATGTCAGCGCAGAATCTGTATTCATGTCATAGCAGAGAATCAGGCTTCACGTCACCCACCACTGGAACAGGCCACTGTCACACATTTAGGCCCCGGAACCCAGACAGAGGAGAGCGGTCCCGTAACAGAGAATCTGGCCTTATGTCAGCGCAGAATCTGTCTTCATGTCATAGCAGAGAATCAGGCTTCACGTCACCCACCACTGGAACAGGCCACTGTCACACATTTAGGCCCAGGCACCCAGGCAGAGGAGAGAGGTCCCGTAACAGAGAATCTGGCCTTATGTCAGCGCAGAATCTGTATTCATGTCATAGCAGAGAATCAGGCTTCACGTCACCCACCACTGGAACAGGCCACTGTTACACATTTAGGCCCAGGCACCCAGGCAGAGGAGAGAGGTCCCGTAACAGAGAATCTGGCCTTATGTCAGCGCAGAATCTGTCTTCATGTCATAGCAGAGAATCAGGCTTCACGTCACCCACCACTGGAACAGGCCACTGTCACACATTTAGGCCCAGGCACCCAGGCAGAGTAGAGAGGTCCCGTAACAGAGAATCTGGCCTTATGTCAGCGCAGAATCTGTCTTCATGTCATAGCAGAGAATCAGGCTTCACGTCACCCACCACTGGAACAGGCCACTGTCACACATTTAGGCCCAGGCACCCAGGCAGAGGAGAGAGGTCCCGTAACAGAGAATCTGGCCTGATGTCAGCACAGAATCTGTCTTCATGTAATAGCAGAGAATCAGGCTTCACGTAACCCACCACTGGAACAGGCCACTGTCACACATTTAGGCCCCGGCACCCAGACAGAGGAGAGCGGTCCCGTAACAGAGAATCTGGCCTTATGTCAGCGCAGAATCTGTCTTCATGTCATAGCAGAGAATCAGGCTTCACGTCACCCACCACTGGAACAGGCCACTGTCACACATTTAGGCCCAGGCACCCAGGCAGAGGAGAGAGGTCCCGTAACAGAGAATCTGGCCTTATGTCAGCGCAGAATCTGTATTCATGTCATAGCAGAGATTCAGGCTTCACGTCACCCACCACTGGAACAGGCCACTGTCACACATTTAGGCCCCGGCACCCAGACAGAGGAGAACGGTCCCGTAACAGAGAATCTGGCCTTATGTCAGCGCAGAATCTGTCTTCATGTCATAGCAGAGAATCAGGCTTCACGTCACCCACCACTGGAACAGGCCACTGTCACACATTTAGGCCCAGGCACCCAGGCAGAGGAGAGAGGTCCCGTAACAGAGAATCTGGCCTTATGTCAGCGCAGAATCTGTCTTCATGTCATAGCAGAGAATCAGGCTTCACGTCACCCACCACTGGAACAGGCCACTGTCACACATTTAGGCCCAGGCACCCAGGCAGAGGAGAGAGGTCCCGTAACAGAGAATCTGGCCTCAAGTCTGCGCAGAATCTGTTTTCATGTCATAGCAGAGAATCAGGCTTCACGTCACCCACCACTGGAACAGGCCACTGTCACACATTTAGGCCCAGGCACCCAGGCAGAGGAGAGAGGTCCCGTAACAGAGAATCTGGCCTTATGTCAGCGCAGAATCTGTCTTCATGTCATAGCAGAGAATCAGGCTTCACGTCACCCACCACTGGAACAGGCCATTGTCACACATTTAGGCCCAGGCACCCAGGCAGAGGAGAGAGGTCCCGTTACAGAGAATCTGGCCTTATGTCAGCACAGAATCTGTCTTCATGTCATAGCAGAGAATCAGGCTTCACGTCACCCACCACTGGAACAGGCCACTGTCACACATTTAGGCCCAGGCACCCAGGCAGAGGAGAGAGGTCCCGTAACAGAGAATCTGGCCTTATGTCAGCGCAGAATCTGTCTTCATGTCATAGCAGAGAATCAGGCTTCACGTCACCCACCACTGGAACAGGCCACTGTCACACATTTAGGCCCAGGCACCCAGTCAGAGGAGAGAGGTCCCGTAACAGAGAATCTGGCCTTATGTCAGCGCAGAATCTGTCTTCATGTCATAGCAGAGAATCATGCTTCACGTCACCCACCACTGGAACAGGCCACTGTCACACATTTAGGCCCCGGCACCCAGACAGAGGAGAGGTTCATTCAACTTTGGGTTGCCCCGCAATATAATGGTAAAATGAAATTTAAAATAGTATTGAATGAGGAAGTGCCCTGAAGTAGAATAATATATTGTTAAGGGGAGATAGTTAATATCTAATCTGCACAAGGGATGGACAGGTCCTGTGGGATCCATGCCTGGTTCATTTTTATGAACGTCAGCTTGTCCACATTGGCTGTAGACAGGCGGCTGCGTTTGTCTTTAATGACGCCCCCTGCCGTGCTGAATACACGTTCAGACAAAACGCTGGCCGCCGGGCAGGCCAGCACCTCCAAGGCATAAACGGCTAGCTCTGGCCACGTGGACAATTTGGAGACCCAGAAGTTGAATGGGGCCGAACCATCAGTCAGTACGTGGAGGGGTGTGCACAGGTACTGTTCCACCATGTTAGTGAAATGTTGCCTCCTGCTAACACGTTCCGTATCAGGTGGTGGTGCAGTTAGCTGTGGCGTGGTGACAAAACTTTTCCACATCTCTGCCATGCTAACCCTGCCCTCAGAGGAGCTGGCCGTGACACAGCTGCTTTGGCGACCTCTTGCTCCTCCTCTGCCTTCGCCTTGGGCTTCCACTGGTTCCCCTGTGACATTTGGGAATGCTCTCAGTAGCGCGTCTACCAACGTGCGCTTGTACTCGCGCATCTTCCTATCACGCTCCAGTGTAGGAAGTAAGGTGGGCACATTGTCTTTGTACCGGGGATCCAGCAGGGTGGCAACCCAGTCTTCCGCACACGTTAAAATGTGGGCAACTCTGCTGTCGTTGCGCAGGCACTGCAGCATGTAGTCGCTCATGTGTGCCAGGCTGCCCAGAGGTAAGGACAAGCTGTCATCGTCCTGTGTTTCCCCCCAGCCACGCACCAGTGATGGGCCCGAGCTGCTTTGGGTGCCACCCCGCTGTGAACATGCTTCATCCTCATCCTCCTCCACCTCCTCCTCATCCTCGTCCTCCTCGTCCTCCAGTAGTGGGCCCTGTCTGGCCACATTTGTACCTGGCCTCTGGTGTTGCAAAAAACCTCCCTCTGAGTCACTTTGAAGAGACTGGCCTGAAAGTGCTAAAAATGACCCCTCTTCCTCCTCTTCCTCCTGGGCCACCTCCTCTTCCATCATCGCCCTAAGTGTTTTCTCAAGGAGACATAGAAGTGGTATTGTAACGCTGATAACGGCGTCATCGCCACTGGCCATGTTGGTGAAGTACTCGAAACAGCACACAGGTCTCGCATGAAGGCCCAGTCATTGGTGGTGAAGTGTGTCTGATCCGCAGTGCGTCTGACCCGTGAGTGCTGCAGCTGAAACTCCACTATGGCCTGCTACTGCTCGCACAGTCTGTCCAGCATATGCAAGGTGGAGTTCCACCTGGTGGGTACGTCGCATATGAGGCGGTGAGCGGGAAGGCCGAAGTTACGCTGTAGCGCAGACAGGCGAGCAGCGGCAGTGTGTGAACGCCGGAAGCGCGAACAGACGGCCCGCACTCTATGCAGCAGCTCTGACATGTCGGGGTAGTTGCGAATGAACTTCTGCACCACCAAATTCAGCACATGCGCCAGGCAAGGGATGTATGTCAAACGGGCTAGTCCCAGAGCTGCAACGAGATTTCGCCCATTATCGCACACCACCAGGCCGGGCTTGAGGCTCACCGGCAGCAACCACTCGTCGGTCTGTTGTTCTATACCACGCCACAACTCCTGTACGGTGTGGGGCCTGTCCCCCAAACATATGAGTTTCAGAATGGCCTGCTGACGTTTACCCCATGCTGTGCTGAAGTTGGTGGTGAAGGTGTGTGGCTGACTGGATGAGCAGGTGGAAGAAGAGGAGGAGGAAGCTGAGTAGAAGTAGGAGGAGACAGGAGGCAAAGAATGTTGCCCTGCGATCCTTGGCGGCGGAAGGACGTGCGCCAAACAGCTCTCCGCCTGGGGCCCAGCCGCCACTACATTTACCCAGTGTGCAGTTAGGGAGATATAGCGTCCCTGGCCGTGCTTACTGGTCCACGTATCTGTGGTTAGGTGGACCTTGCCACAGATGGCGTAGCGCAGTGCACACTTGATTTTATCGGACACTTGTTTGTGCAGGGAAGGCACGGCTCTCTTGGAGAAGTAGTGGCGGCTGGGAACAACATACTGTGGGACAGCAAGCGACAGGAGCTGTTTGAAGCTGTGTGTGTCCACCAGCCTAAATGACAGCATTTCATAGGCCAGTAGTTTAGAAATGCTGGCATTCAGGGCCAGGGATCGAGGGTGACTAGGTGGGAATTTACGCTTTCTCTCAAATGTTTGTGAGATGGAGAGCTGAACGCTGTCGTGTGACATGGTTGAGATGCTTGGTGACGCAGGTGGTGGTGTTGGTGGTACATCCCATGTTTGCTGGGCGGCAGGTGCCAACGTTCCTCCAGAGGCGGAGGAAGAGGCCGAGGCGGCGGCTGCAGCAGAAGAGGCCGAGGCAGCAGCAGCAGAAGAGGTAGCAGGGGGAGCCTGAGTGACTTCTTTGTTTTTAAGGTGTTTACTCCACTGCAGTTCATGCTTTGCATGCAGGTGCCTGGTCATGCAGGTTGTGCTAAGGTTCAGAACGTTAATGCCTCGCTGCAGGCTCTGATGGCACAGCGTGCAAACCACTCGGGTCTTGTCGTCAGCACATTGTTTGAAGAAGTGCCATTCCAGGGAACTCCTTGAAGCTGCCTTTGGGGTGCTCGGTCCCAGATGGCGGCGGTCAGTAGCAGGCGGAGTCTCTTGGCGGCGGGTGTTCTGATTTTGCCCACTGCTCCCTCTTTTGCTACGCTGTTGGCTCGGTCTCACCACTGCCCCTGCCTCTTCCTCCGAACTGTGAAAGTCAGTGGCACGACCTTCATTCCATGTGGGGTCTAGGACCTCATCGTCCCCTGCATCGTCTTCCACCCAGTCTTGATCCCTGACCTCCTGTTCAGTCCGCACACTGCAGAAAGACGCAGCAGTTGGCACCTGTGTTTCGTCATCATCAGAGACGTGCTGAGGTGGTATTCCCATGTCCTCATCATCAGGAAAAATAAGTGGTTGTGCGTTAGTGCATTCTATCTCTTCCACCCCTGGGGAAGGGCTAGGTGGATGCCCTTGGGAAACCCTGGCAGCAGAATCTTCAAACAGCATAAGAGACTGCTGCATAACTCAGTTTCCCTGATATGCATGGGGGTGATGTGACAGACCGATGGGCTTGGTTTTCATGCGCCATCTGTGCGCTTTCTGCAGAAGACTGGGTGGGAGATAATGTGAACGTGCTGGATCCACTGTCGGCCACCCAATTGACTAATGCCTGCACCTGCTCAGGCCTTACCATCCTTAGAACGGCATTGGGCCCCACCAAATATCACTGTAAATTCTGCTGGCTACTGGGACCTGAGGTAGTTGGTTCACTAGGACTTGTGGCTGTGGCAGAACGGCCACGTCCTCTCCCAGCACCAGAGGGTCCACTAACACAACCACGACCATGTCCACGTCCGCGTCCCTTATTAGATGTTTTCCTCATTGTTCCCGTTCACCACAATTTTGAGAATGGCAAATTTGGGAATGTTTTTTCAACCCAGAAAAAAAAGTGTGCTTTTACGGTCACTACAAATAACTTGACCAGCTAAAAAAGTAGAGATTTGGTTAAATAGAGATGTGAGGCCTGTTTTTTTTTGCGCTGTGTGACAGGTATAGGTTTAATCACAGAATCAGATTTCTATCAGCACGCTAGCGTGTGTCTTAGGTTTTTCTGAATGACACTATCACTAGCTTCAATGTAAGATATTCTTTTTGGGATAGATTTCAAGTAGGCCTCAAATACCAGAAACTAGTTATTTTGAGAATGGCAAATTTGGGAATGGTTTTTCAACCCAGAAAAAAAAGTGTGCTTTTACGGTCACTACAAATAACTTGACCAGCTAAAACAGTACAGATTTGGTTAAATAGAGATGTGAGGCCTGTTTTTTTTTGCGCTGTGTGACAGGGATAGGTTTAATCACAGAATCAGATTTCTATCAGCACGCTAGCGTGTGTCTTAGGTTTTTCTGAATGACACTATCACTAGCTTCAATGTAAGATATTCTTTTTGGGATAGATTTCAAGTAGGCCTCAAATACCAGAAACTAGTTATTTTGAGAATGGCAAATTTGGGAATGGTTTTTCAACCCAGAAAAAAAAGTGTGCTTTTACGGTCACTACAAATAACTTGACCAGCTAAAACAGTAGAGATTTGGTTAAATAGAGATGTGAGGCCTGTTTTTTTTTTTGCGCTGTGTGACAGGTATAGGTTTAATCACAGAATCAGATTTCTATCAGCACGCTAGCGTGTTTTTTAGGTTTTTCTGAATGACACTATCACTAGCTTCAATGTAAGATATTCTGTTTGGGATAGATTTCAAGTAGGCCTCAAATACCAGAAACTAGTTATTTTGAGAATGGCAAATTTGGGAATGGTTTTTCAACCCAGAAAAAAAAGTGTGCTTTTACGGTCACTACAAATAACTTGACCAGCTAAAACAGTAGAGATTTGGTTAAATAGAGATGTGAGGCCTGTTTTTTTTTGCGCTGTGTGACAGGTATAGGTTTAATCACAGAATCAGATTTCTATCAGCACGCTAGCGTGTGTCTTAGGTTTTTCTGAATGACACTATCACTAGCTTCAATGTAAGATATTCTTTTTGGGATAGATTTCAAGTAGGCCTCAAATACCAGAAACTAGTTATTTTGAGAATGGCAAATTTGGGAATGGTTTTTCAACCCAGAAAAAAAAGTGTGCTTTTACGGTCACTACAAATAACTTGACCAGCTAAAACAGTACAGATTTGGTTAAATAGAGATGTGAGGCCTGTTTTTTTTTGCGCTGTGTGACAGGTATAGGTTTAATCACAGAATCAGATTTCTATCAGCACGCTAGCGTGTGTCTTAGGTTTTTCTGAATGACACTATCACTAGCTTCAATGTAAGATATTCTTTTTGGGATAGATTTCAAGTAGGCCTCAAATACCAGAAACTAGTTATTTTGAGAATGGCAAATTTGGGAATGGTTTTTCAACCCAGAAAAAAAAGTGTGCTTTTACGGTCACTACAAATAACTTGACCAGCTAAAACAGTAGAGATTTGGTTAAATAGAGATGTGAGGCCTGTTTTTTTTTTTGCGCTGTGTGACAGGTATAGGTTTAATCACAGAATCAGATTTCTATCAGCACGCTAGCGTGTTTTTTAGGTTTTTCTGAATGACACTATCACTAGCTTCAATGTAAGATATTCTGTTTGGGATAGATTTCAAGTAGGCCTCAAATACCAGAAACTAGTTATTTTGAGAATGGCAAATTTGGGAATGGTTTTTCAACCCAGAAAAAAAAGTGTGCTTTTACGGTCACTACAAATAACTTGACCAGCTAAAACAGTAGAGATTTGGTTAAATAGAGATGTGAGGCCTGTTTTTTTTTGCGCTGTGTGACAGGTATAGGTTTAATCACAGAATCAGATTTCTATCAGCACGCTAGCGTGTTTTTTAGGTTTTTCTGAATGACACTATCACTAGCTTCAATGTAAGATATTCTTTTTGGGATAGATTTCAAGTAGGCCTCAAATACCAGAAACTTGTTATTTTGAGAATGGCAAATTTGGGAATGGTTTTTAAACCCAGAAAAAAAAGTGTGCTTTTACGGTCACTACAAATAACTTGACCAGCTAAATCAGTAGAGATTTGGTTAAATAGAGATGTGAGGCCTGTTTTTTTTTGCGCTGTGTGACAGGTATAGGTTTAATCACAGAATCAGATTTCTATCAGCACGCTAGCGTGTGTCTTAGGTTTTTCTGAATGACACTATTACTAGCTTCAATGTAAGATATTCTTTTTGGGATAGATTTCAAGTAGGCCTCAAATACCAGAAACTAGTTATTTTGAGAATGGCAAATTTGGGAATGGTTTTTCAACCCAGAAAGAAAAGTGTGCTTTTACGGTCACTACAAATAACTTGACCAGCTAAAACAGTACAGATTTGGTTAAATAGAGATGTGAGGCCTGTTTTTTTTTGCGCTGTGTGACAGGTATAGGTTTAATCACAGAATCAGATTTCTATCAGCACGCTAGCGTGTGTCTTAGGTTTTTCTGAATGACACTATCACTAGCTTCAATGTAAGATATTCTGTTTGGGATAGATTTCAAGTAGGCCTCAAATACCAGAAACTAGTTATTTTGAGAATGGCAAATTTGGGAATGGTTTTTCAACCCAGAAAAAAAGTGTGCTTTTACGGTCACTACAAATAACTTGACCAGCTAAAACAGTAGAGATTTGGTTAAATAGAGATGTGAGGCCTGTTTTTTTTTGCGCTGTGTGACAGGTATAGGTTTAATCACAGAATCAGATTTCTATCAGCACGCTAGCGTGTGTCTTAGGTTTTTCTGAATGACACTATCACTAGCTTCAATGTAAGATATTCTTTTTGGGATAGATTTCAAGTAGGCCTCAAATACCAAAAACTAGTTATTTTGAGAATGGCAAATTTGGGAATGGTTTTTCAACCCAGAAAAAAAAGTCTGCTTTTACGGTCACTACAAATAACTTGACCAGCTAAAACAGTAGAGATTTGGTTGAATAGAAATGTCAGGTCTATTTTTTAGGCGCTGGGTGACAGGCTCAACTTGCCCCTGATGTAATATATGGCCAAAAAATAACCACACTGTTGATGGTTAAATGCACTTGGGTGACACAGGCTCAGCCTGCACCAGATGTAGTATATGGCCAAAAAATAATCAGACTGTCGATGGTTAAATGCACTTCGGTGACACAGGCTCATTCTGCAGCTGATGTAGTATATGGCCAAAAAATAACCAGACTGTTGATGGTTAAATGCACTTCGGTGACACAGGCTCAGCCTGCAGCTGATGTAGGATATATCACAAAATAACCACACTATCGATGGTTAAATACACTTGGTGATAGCTTGTGCTGGCGCACCACAAGTCACAAAATGGCCGCCGATCACCCCAGAAAAAAAGTGATCTAAAAACGCTCTGGGCAGCCTCAAAAGAGTGAGCAAGTCAATAATAGCACTTCAATGATCCACAGCTGCAGATCGATCACAGAATGAAGTCTTTTGGAGGAGTTAATCTGCCTAATCTCGCCCTAACGTCGCAGCTGCAACCTCTCCCTATACTGATCATAGCAGAGTGACGTGCGGCGCTACGTGACTCCAGCTTAACCACCTCAGCCCCCAGTGCTTAAACACCCTGAAAGACCAGGCCACTTTTTACACTTCTGACCTACACTACTTTCACCGTTTATTGCTCGGTCATGCAACTTACCACCCAAATGAATTTTACCTCCTTTTCTTCTCACTAATAGAGCTTTCATTTGGTGGTATTTCATTGCTGCTGACATTTTTACTTTTTTTGTTATTAATCGAAATTTAACGATTTTTTTGCAAAAAAATGACATTTTTCACTTTCAGTTGTAAAATTTTGCAAAAAAAACGAGATCCATATAGAAATTTTGCTCTAAATTTATAGTTCTACATGTCTTTGATAAAAAAAAAATGTTTGGGTAAAAAAAAAATGGTTTGGGTAAAAGTTATAGCGTTTACAAACTATGGTACAAAAATGTGAATTTCCGCTTTTTGAAGCAGCTCTGACTTTCTGAGCACCTGTCATGTTTCCTGAGGATCTACAATGGCCAGACAGTACAAACACCCCACAAATGACCCCATTTCGGAAAGTACACACCCTAAGGTATTCGCTGATGGGCATAGTGAGTTCATAGAACTTTTTATTTTTTGTCACAAGTTAGCGGAAAATGATGATTTTTTTTTTTTTTTTTTTTTTTTCTTACAAAGTCTCATATTCCACTAACTTGTGACAAAAAATAAAAACTTCTATGAACTCACTATGCCCATAACGAAATACCTTGGGGTCTCTTCTTTCCAAAATGGGGTCACTTGTGGGGTAGTTATACTGCCCTGGCATTCTAGGGGCCCAAATGTGTGGTAAGGAGTTTGAAATCAAATTCTGAAAAAAATGACCTGTCAAATCCGAAAGGTGCTCTTTGGAATATGGGCCCCTTTGCCCACCTAGGCTGCAAAAAAGTGTCACACATCTGGTATCTCCGTACTCAGGAGAAGGTGGGGAATGTGTTTTGGGGTGTCATTTTATATATACCCATGCTGGGTGAGAGAAATATCTTGGCAAAAGACAACTTTTCCCATTTTTTTATACAAAGTTGGCATTTGACCAAGATATTTATCTCACCCAGCATGGGTATATATAAAATGACACCCCAAAACACATTCCCCACCTTCTCCTGAGTACGGAGATACCAGATGTGTGACACTTTTTTGCAGCCTAGGTGGGCAAAGGGGCCCATATTCCAAAGAGCACCTTTCGGATTTGACAGGTCATTTTTTTCAGAATTTGATTTCAAACTCCTTACCACACATTTGGGCCCCTAGAATGACAGGGCAGTATAACTACCCCACAAGTGACCCCATTTTGGAAAGAAGACACCCCAAGGTATTCCGTGAGGGGCATGGCGAGTTCCTAGAATTTTTTCTTTTTTGTCACAAGTTAGTGGAAAATTATGATTTTTTTTTTTTTTTTTTTTTTCATACAAAGTCTCATATTCCACTAACTTGTGACAAAAAATAAAAACTTCCATGAACTCACTATGCCCATCAGCGAATACCTTGGGGTCTCTTCTTTCCAAAATGGGGTCACTTGTGGGGTAGTTATACTGCCCTGGCATTCTAGGGGCCCAAATGTGTGGTAAGGAGTTTGAAATCAAATTCAGTAAAAAATGACCTATGAAATCCAAAAGGTGCTCTTTGGAATGTGGGCCCCTTTGCCCACCTAGGCTGCAAAAAAGTGTCACACATCTGGTATCCCCGTACTCAGGAGAAGTTGAGGAATGTGTTTTGGGGTGTCTTTTTACATATACCCATGCTGGGTGAGATAAATATCTTGGTCAAATGCCAACTTTGTATAAAAAAATGGGAAAAGTTGTCTTTTGCCAAGATATTTCTCTCACCCAGCATGGGTATATGTAAAATGACACCCCAAAACACATTCCCCACCTTCTCCTGAGTACGGAGATACCAGATGTGTGACACTTTTTTGCAGCCTAGGTGGGCAAAGGGGCCCATATTCCAAAGAGCACCTTTCGGATTTGACAGGTCATTTTTTTCAGAATTTGATTTCAAACTCCTTACCACACATTTGGGCCCCTAGAATGCCAGGGCAGTATAACTACCCCACAAGTGACCCCATTTTGGAAAGAAGACACCCCAAGGTATTCGCTGATGGGCATAGTGAGTTCATGGAAATTTTTATTTTTTGTCACAAGTTAGTGGAATATGAGACTTTGTATGAAAAAAAAAAAAAAAAAAAAAATCATCATTTTCCACTAACTTGTGACAAAAAATAAAAAATTCTAGGAACTTGCCATGCCCCTCACGGAATACCTTGGGGTGTCTTCTTTCCAAAATGGGGTCACTTGTGGGGTAGTTATACTGCCCTGGCATTCTAGGGGCCCAAATGTGTGGTAAGGAGTTTGAAATCAAATTCTGAAAAAAATGACCTGTCAAATCCGAAAGGTGCTCTTTGGAATATGGGCCCCTTTGCCCACCTAGGCTGCAAAAAAGTGTCACACATCTGGTATCTCCGTACTCAGGAGAAGGTGGGGAATGTGTTTTGGGGTGTCATTTTACATATACCCATGCTGGGTGAGAGAAATATCTTGGCAAAAGACAACTTTTCCCATTTTTTTATACAAAGTTGGCATTTGACCAAGATATTTATCTCACCCAGCATGGGTATATGTAAAAAGACACCCCAAAACACATTCCTCAACTTCTCCTGAGTACGGGGATACCAGATGTGTGACACTTTTTTGCAGCCTAGGTGGGCAAAGGGGCCCACATTCCAAAGAGCACCTTTTGGATTTCATAGGTCATTTTTTACTGAATTTGATTTCAAACTCCTTACCACACATTTGGGCCCCTAGAATGCCAGGGCAGTATAACTACCCCACAAGTGACCCCATTTTGGAAAGAAGAGACCCCAAGGTATTCGCTGATAGGCATAGTGAGTTCATGGAAATTTTTATTTTTTGTCACAAGTTAGTGGAATATGAGACTTTGTATGAAAAAAAAAAAAAAAAAAAAAATCATAATTTTCCACTAACTTGTGACAAAAAATAAAAAATTCTAGGAACTTGCCATGCCCCTCACGGAATACCTTGGGGTGTCTTCTTTCCAAAATGGGGTCACTTGTGGGGTAGTTATACTGCCCTGGCATTTTCCAGGGGCCCTAATGTCTGGTAAGTAGGTAAATGACCTGTGAAATCCGAAAGGTGCTCTTTGGAATGTGGGCCCCTTTGCCCACCTAGGCTGCAAAAAAGTGTCACACATCTGGTATCTCCGTACTCAGGAGAAGGTGGGGAATGTGTTTTGGGGTGTCTTTTTACATATACCCATGCTGGGTGAGAGAAATATCTTGGCAAAAGACAACTTTTCCCATTTTTTTTATACAAAGTTGGCATTTGACCAAGATATTTATCTCACCCAGCATGGGTATATGTAAAATGACACCCCAAAACATATTCCCCAACTTCTGCTGAATACGGAGATACCACATGTGTGACACTTTTTTGCAGCCTAGGTGGGCAAAGGTGCCCAAATTCCTTTTAGGAGGGCATTTTTAGACATTTGGATACCAGACTTCTTCTCACGCTTTGGGGCCCCTAAAATGCCAGGGCAGTATAAATACCCCACATGTGACCCCATTTTGGAAAGAAGACACCCCAAGGTATTCAATGAGGGGCATGGCGAGTTCATTGAAAAAAAAAAAATTTGGCACAAGTTAGCGGAAATTGATTTTTTTGATTTTGTTCTCACAAAGTCTCCCTTTCCGCTAACTTGGGACAAAAATTTCAATCTTTCATGGACTCAATATGCCCCTCAGCGAATACCTTGGGGTGTCTTCTTTCCAAAATGGTGTTATTTGTGGGGTGTTTGTACTGCCCTGGCATTTGAGGGTCTCCGCAATCATTACATGTATGCCCAGCATTAGGAGTTTCTGCTATTCTCCTTATATTGAGCATACGGGTAATGAGATTTTTTTTTTCCGTTCAGCCTCTGGGCTGAAAGAAAAAAATGAACGGCACAGATTTCTTCATTCGCATCGATCAATGTGGATGAAAAAATCTCTGCCAAAAAAAGAAAAAGGAGGGGAAAGGCGTCTGCCAGGACATAGGAGCTCCGCCCAACATCCATACCCACTTCAGCTCGTATGCCCTGGCAAACCAGATTTCTCCATTCACATCAATCGATGTGGATGAATAAATCATTGCCGGGATTTTTTTTTTTATATATACAAAGTGTTTGCCAAAGTATATGAACACCGCCACCTCCTCAGCTCATATGCCTCGGCAAACGTATCTTTTACTGCAGAGGAGAAATCTCGTCTTGCAGCGCCGCATACACCGACTTGCGTGTAATCTGACAGCAGCGCAATGCTTCTGTCCGAATGCACATCAGTGCTGCAGCTAGTCGATCGGTTGGTCCACCTGAAAGGTAAAAAAAACAAAACAAAAAAGAAAAAACCAGGCCGCAAAGCAATAACTTTATTAACTGTTGAACAGAACATAGAAACTTTTTTTAAACTTTTTTAACTGAACATTTAACTTTTTTACTTACCGGTATTTTTTTTTTTGTTTAGTTTTTTTTACCTTTTATAGAACAAACCTCTCCTTCCCCATGGGACAATGTGCAAAGCGCAAATCGCCCAAAGATGCGGCGAAGTACATTATGCACTTTATCCCAGGTGAAAGGAGAGGTTTGCAGCAGCTGTGAGTGAATGGGCTCTAATAGCCCTGTGTGCCTGTCCTGGTGAGATGTGATCCCTATGCTAGGTGTACCTGTGTGTGGTACTTCCGGAAACACTCTCCATAGCATAGGGCAGGGTGGTCAGCACAGTCAGGACAGAAATAGCGGGTGTCACGCCTTATTCCACTCCTGCTACAGACACGACATCTTTTTCGGGGTGACGGTTGGGTTGAGGTACCAGGAACGACACTGGGGAAATGTCGCTCGTGTAGACGGCTAACTACACTGGTGGATGGGGCCACGGAACCTCCTGGGTAAAGGAGGTTCTCGATGATCTCTTCCTGGAATTTGAGGAAGGATCCTGTTCTCCCAGCCTTACTGTAGAGAACAAAACTATTGTAGAGCGCCAATTGAATTAAATATACAGACACCTTCTTATACCAGCGTCTGGTTCTGCGGGAAACTAAATACGGAGACAACATCTGGTCATTGAAGTCCACCCCTCCCATGAGCGCATTATAGTCGTGGACACAGAGGGGCTTTTCAATGACACGGGTTGCTCGCTCAATTTGGATTGTCGTGTCTGCGTGAATGGAGGAGAGCATGTAAACGTCACGCTTGTCTCTCCATTTCACCGCGAGCAGTTCTTCGTTACACAAGGCAGCCCTCTGCCCCCTTGCAAGACGGGTGGTTACAAGCCGTTGGGGGAAGCCCACGCGACTAGTTCGCATGGTGCCACAGGCGCAAATCCGTTCTAGAAACAAATGCCTAAAGAGGGCCACACTTGTGTAGAAATTGTCCACATAAAGATGGTACCCCTTGCCGAATAAGGGTGACACCAAGTCCCAGACTGTCTTCCCACTGCTCCCCAGGTAGTCAGGGCAACCGACCGGCTCCAGGGTCTGATCTTTTCCCTCATAGATCCGAAATTTGTGGGTATAGCCTGTGGCCCTTTCACAGAGCTTATACAATTTGACCCCATACCGGGCACGCTTGCTTGGGATGTATTGTTTGAAGCCAAGGCGCCCGGTAAAATGTATTAGGGACTCGTCTACGCAGATGTTTTGCTCAGGGGTATACAAATCTGCAAATTTCAGGTTGAAATGGTCTATGAGGGGCCGAATTTTGTGGAGCCGGTCAAAAGCAGGGTGGCCTCTGGGACGGGAGGTGGTATTGTCGCTAAAATGCAGAAAACGTAGGATGGTCTCAAATCGTGTCCTGGACATAGCAGCAGAGAACATGGGCATGTGATGAATTGGGTGCGTTGACCAATATGACCGCAATTCATGCTTTTTTGTCAGGCCCATGTTGAGGAGAAGGCCCAAAAAAATTTTAAGCTCGGAAACTTGGACTGGTTTCCACCGGAAAGGCTGGGCATAATAGCTTCCCGGGTTAGCGGTTATAAATTGTGTGGCATACTGGTTGGTCTCTGCCACGACTAAGTCCAAGAGCTCCGCAGTCAAGAACAGCTCAAAAAATCCCAGGGCCGAACCGATTTGAGCCGTCTCAACCCGAACTCCAGACTGGGCGGTGAAAGGGGGAACTACTGGTGCGGCTGAAGTTGGTGACTGCCAATCAGGATTTGCCAGCACCTCAGGGACTCTAGGGGCTCTACGGGCCCGTCTTTGCGGTGGCTGCGACGGGGTAACTATTGCACGTGCCACCGTACCAGCTTCAACTGCCCTTCTGGTGCTCGCTACTTCACCAGGTTGTACGGCAGTGCTGGTACTAGGTCCAGGAAGGGCTGCGCTGCTGGTGTATGCCTCACCACGTGATCCGGCAGCGACAGCCCCACTCTGCTGCTCTTGAAGCGGATCCTGCGTAACCTGTGGTCTAGCGACATGGGGCCGGGTACGCCTGGTGCTGCCAGGGACCTCCACCTCCTCGTCCGAACTTTGGGTCAGAGAGCCACTGCTTTCCACAGGTTCATATTCTGACCCGCTAGATTCGTCAGATGAGGGTTCCCACTCCTCATCCGACTGGGTCAGAATCCTGTAGGCCTCTTCAGAAGAATACCCCCTGTTTGACATTTTGGACTACTAAATTTAGGGGTATTCCCTGAGACTACCCAAGAAAAAAAGCAAACCTGTCTTACAAAGGGGAGGCTAGCGAAGTACCGGAGGCTGCTGCGGTTGATAAAAAATATCAAAACTGATTTTTTTATCGCCGCAGTGCGTGTAAAATGAATGTGCAGTGATCAAAAAATAATAATTTTTTGTCACTGCGGTGGGGCGGGCGTGGGTGAACGCACGTGTGGGCGACCGATCAGGCCTGATCGGGCAAACACTGCGTTTTGGGTGGAGGGCGAGCTAAGGTGACACTAATACTATTATAGATCTGACCGTGATCAGTTTTGATCACTTACAGATACTATAAAAGTACAAATGCTGATTAGCGATACGCTAAACAGCGAATAAAAGTGACTGCGGTGCGGTGGGGTGGGCGCTAACTGACGCTAACTACCTAACCAAGGGGCCTAAACTATCCCTAAAACCTAACAGCCAATACCAGTGAAAAAAAAAAAGTGACAGTTTACACTGATCACTTTTTTTCCTTTCACTAGTGATTGACAGGGGCGATCAAAGGGGTGATCAAAGGGTTAATTGGGGTGCAGGTGGGTGATCTGGGGCTAAGGTGTAGTGTTGGTGTACTCACAGTTCAGTCTGCTCCTGTGCTGGATCCAACCGACGAAAAGGACCAGCACAGGAGCAGACAAGCCATATAACAGATCATATTTACTAATATGATCTGTTATATGACTTTGGATTGGATTTTTTGAAAATCGCCAGCCTGCCAGCCAATGATCGTTGCTGGCAGGCTGGTGACGAACTTGTTCTTTGAATTTTGCCGGCCCGCGATGCGCATGCGCGGGCCGGCTTGGAGCGAAATCTCGCGTCTCGCGAGATGACGCGTATATGCGTGACTCTGCGCAGCGCTGCCACCTCCGGAACGCAATCCTGCGTTAGGCGGTCCGGAGGTGGTTAAATAGAGGCTGGGTCACATGCTGTACTGGCCAATCACAGCCATGCCAATAGTAGGCATGGCTGTGATGGCCTCTTGGGGCAAGTAGTATGACGCTTGCTGATTGGCTGCTTTGCAGCCTTTCAAAAAGCGCCAAGAAAGAGCCGAACACCGAACCCGAACCCGGACTTTTACGAAAATGTTCGGGTTCGGGTCCGTGTCACAGACACCCCAAAATTCGGTACGAACCCGAACTATACAGTTCGGGTTCGCTCATCCCTATCCATAAGTACCTGGTTCTCTTAATTGTCTATAAATTTAATTTATGTATTGAGAGGTGTTCATAACCACGATCCCACCCCCCTTGTCAGCGGGTTTAATGGTGAGATCGGGGTTCCTGGACAAACTCTCCAATGCATTCATTTCCTGTACAGTAATATTTGGTTTGATTAATATATCAGATCTTGTATGTTGTCTTAATCCTGCTATGTGATAGGTTACCTTTTGTATCATCCTATAATGAATTAAGTCCCAGTATTGAACGAATAGTGAGACACATCCAAAAACAGGAGAGATTTTTGACATTATACATTATCTTACATGTGACTCATCTTGGGTAATATATGTACTGTGGTGCCCGTGTAAAATGCTGTACGTGGGAGAGACCACATGTGACATGAAAACCCTGTTAGATAACCATAGACAATGCATCAGAAATAAAAGATCTACCGGTATCAAAGCATTTTGCGTAAAAAAAATCATAAGGAGAATGAATTAAGATTCATGATTGTGGATCACGTGAAACCGCTGGAAAGGGGCGGAGACAGGTTAGTGTTATTAAAGAAAAATGAGCTCAGATGGATTTTCCGTCTTGATACATTGAAGCCCAAAGGCTTAAATGTTGAATTTAGGGTAACTGGGGGTATGGTAGGTTGATGCCCTACTATTCATTGTTTGTGATCTTGTGCATCCTTATTGCTGTACCAGGTGAATCTAATGTATGTTACATAGAACTATAATTTTAAAGTAATGTTATAATATGATTATTCTACAGTTGGGAACATGGAATTACGATATAGTGGAAAACATGGAAGCCGTTATGCTGGGACATATATCAGCTGAATACAAGATCATGGAATAAGGAAGATTTTTTTATATATATACATTTGCCCAAAAGATTGCCCTTAAACAAAATGGTGGAGGTAGGGTGTGCGTCCCCGGGATGAGGACGTCCGAGGATGCACGGGCTGGCGGGGTGTTGATTGATCCGCGCACATTCCTGTGCGCATTGGACGGGCCGACATTTGCACGGATGCCTAGCATCAGGATCATCTCGTCTCCGCCCCGGGTGACGTCCACTGGATATGTACCACCTGGTGGGAGGGACATGAGTTGACACATGCGCACTAGGCACCGGGAGACGCACAAAACATAGCGTGGAGTACCCTTACCTAGGATGAGTTTTTATCTTCCTTATTAAGTATGCAAAGTACAGCAAGGTATTTTTAAATATATGTTTGTAAGCACTACGCACTTTATTATGATGTCACTATCAGAATATATGTATCACAGATATGATCTATTGATCGTTGTCGATTATGCACTTTGCACCATTTGCCTCTGTTTACATTGAGATGTATTTTAAATTGAATGAATTGTAACATTGTTAAAGGGGCGTGCACATTTTTTATAGGATGACCAATCAGTTTAAATTGATTACATGTTGTATATATACTAGCACTGCTGCACTTTATGTTTCACTTGGCTTGAGAAAGGTTCTGTGAGAGAACCGAAACACTGCTGTATGACGTGTGAATAATTAGCAATTTTTTTCATCTTTCAAGGAGTGCCGCGGATTTTCATTATTTGTTCATCACCCTGAATCGAGGGATTACCTATGGCACCCATCTTTCAGTCAACACAGGAGTGCTGCCCGGCTTTTCATGTACAGTACAGACCAAAAGTTTGGACACACATTCTCATTCAAAGAGTTTTTTTTTTATTTTCATGACTATGAAAATTGTAGATTCACACTGAAGGCATCAAAACTATGAATTAACACATGTGGAATTATATACATAACAAACAAGTGTGAAACAACTAAAAATATGTCATATTCTAGGTTCTTCAAAGTAGCCACCTTTTGCTTTGATTACTGCTTTGCACACTCTTGGCATTCTCTTGATGAGCTTCAAGAGGTAGTCCCCTGAAATGGTTTTCACTTCACAGGTGTGCCCTGTCAGGTTTAATAAGTGGGATTTCTTGCCTTATAAATGGGGTTGGAACCATCAGTTGCGTTGAGGAGAAGTCCGGTGGATACACAGCTGATAGTCCTACTGAATAGACTGTTAGAATTTGTATTATGGCAAGAAAAAAGCAGCTAAGTAAAGAAAAACAAGTGGCCATCATTACTTTAAGAAATGAAGGTCAGTGAGTCAGCCGAAAAATTGGGAAAACGTTGAAAGTAAGGGCTATTTGACCATGAAGGAGAGTGATGGGGTGCTGCGCCAGATGACCTGGCCTCCACAGTCACCGGACATGAACCCAATCGAGATGGTTTGGGGTGAGCTGGACCGCAGAGTGAAGGCAAAAGGGCCAACAAGTGCTAAGCATCTCTGGGAACTCCTTCAAGACTGTTGGAAGACCATCTCAGGGGACTACCTCTTGAAGCTCATCAAGAGAATGCCAAGAGTGTGCAAAGCAGTAATCAAAGCAAAAGGTGGCTACTTTGAAGAACCTAGAATATAACATATTTTCAGTTGTTTCACACTTGTTTGTTATGTATATAATTCCACATGTGTTAATTCATAGTTTTGATGCCTTCATAGTCATGAAAATAAAGAAAACTCTATGAATGAGAAGGTGTGTCCAAACTTTTGGTCTGTACTGTATATATCACTATATTCGTAATATTCGCAAATTCTCAAAGTGCCAATATTCATGATTGATATTCGCTATTCAAATATTCACGCTCAACTCTAGTAATGACCTGCAGAATGCAATTAATATATCATTTTTACCTCATAATCAAGGTGGTAAAAAACAATAAAATTGTGGAATAGTTTTTTTTATAATTCCACCTGGTTTAGATTTTTTTTTTTTCAGCACAGCATATGAAATATTAAATAATGCCATTAGAAATTACAACAGTTCAAAGTAAGCACAAAAGACAAGTCCTCATATGGCTATGTGAGTAGAAAAATAAAGAAAAAAAAAATTGTTCCTAGAAGACGAATTAAAAAAGTAAAAATGAAAAATCGCTATGTCAAAAAGGGGTTAAACAAGGTATTTTATTTCATTTCAATGTAACAATTTGGATTACCTTTTTCTGACCCATTAAATATTGTAGAATCTGAATTAAAATCAATTTTACTTCCATGTTATAATGCAACAAAACAGAAAAGGAGATCATTAAGAGGCAATTTTTAGCCAGGCAATTTATGTTGTTCTATTTTGATACTGTTTCAATTAAAGTAACTTGAGAGCTTCTGAACTACAAAGTAACATCCTGTAACTGTTGATCTAAGATTTATGATGTAATGAGTGGCCATAATTTTGCAAATGTGAAAATGCAGATTTAGGAACTTGTACACTGTAGTCAAATTTAGCAAACTGCACATTGAAGCTTTAAGTGCAATGTCCATTTCTGAGTTCTGCTAAGAGAAAAGGAATTAGAGGAAAGTGAAATGAAAATGCTTTTAGGTTTCAATTTTGTTCACTCTCCTACTAACCATTTCATATATAGAAAGACATGATGTAATGAAAGCTTAACAAGGAGCTGTCAGCTCTCCTGACATTTCTGTTTTAGAAAGGTCCAGTGGTGCCTGAATCACCAGACCAATGCAACATGGTCTGATTGTGTCCCTGCTCTTGGGGGCAATTCTGTCATTGGACTGATCAGGGGCAATGATGAGTCTAAGTATAGAAAGGAACTACATCTGGCAACATGGTGTCAGGAAAATAATCTAATACTTAATGTTGATAAAACTAAGGAAATTATGACTTCAGAAGGTCTAGGAAGGTAGTTCATGACCCAATTTATATCAATGGAGCGGTTGTGGCACAGGTTTCCTAGGTGTTTAAGTTCCTAGGTTTTTACTTATCAGAGGATCTTGTGTAGTCTTTACAATCAACTACCTTGGTACGAAAAGCTTAGCAGCGGTTATATTTTTTGAGGTGCCTAAAGCAAGCTAGTTTGAGTCCTAGGATTATGATGGATTTTATACTGCTATATTATTGAGGGTATAGTTACTTGTATTGAGCGTGAATATTCGAAAAGCACATTTTTATCGCGAATATCAGCACTTAGAGAATTCGAAAATATTTAGAATATAGGGCAATATATTTGTTTTTGTTTTTTTAACACAGTACATATCAGGTGATCCGGTGATCATCCCTCCCTTCTGCCAGCTTGAATGGCCAATGAGAAGGCTTTGTCACAACTTAGCAACATACCTAGCAACCAATCGGAAAGTTGCTTACCCCTTCTCTATATAAATGAAGACACTCCCCAGCAGCCATTTTGTGGAGTTTGCTGTGAGAGAGAGAGAGAGGAGCTTGATTCTAGTGTTGTGCTTTGTCTGATATCATTTCAAATTGAATTTAAATACTCTTGAAAGTTAGTGTTAGATAGTAATTAGGTAATAGTGAAGGTCAATAGCTGATAGGGTCCAGTGCAGGCTGTAGTGTAGGTTATAGAGTTTGTTAACTGAAATATATAATACAGATAGTGCTAAATAGTCTAGGTTAGTTAGGAAATAATTTAGCTTAGCTGATAGGGTCCAGTGCTGGGTGTAGTGTAGGTTATAGAGTTAGCTTAATTATCTAATCCATATAGTTAGTTAGTGGGAGTTAGGGAATAGTTTAGCTAATAGTTTCCAGGGCAGGGTGTACTTTAGGTTAGATAGGGATATAGGATAGTGTAAGGTATAGCTATCTGTTTTGTCTGTCTGTGAAAAAAAAAAAAAGAAGTTTCTTAGTCTTAGTGTCCAGTTTGTGTAGTGAATGTGATTAGTGTTTTTGCCTTTTGTTAGTGAAAAAAAAAAAAAAATAGTCTCAGTGTTTTAGGCTTTAGTTAATGTCTGCATTTTTTGTGTGTGAAAAAAAAAGTTTTATAGTCTTAGGGTAGTCTTAATTTTTTAGACTTCAGTTTCTGTAGTAATTAGTGTTTTCACCTTTTGTCAGTGGAAAAAAAAAACATAAGAAAGGCTTTTAGTCTCAGTGTTTTATGCTGTGTCTGCGTCTTTTTTGTGTGAAAAAAATGTTTAAGAGTCTTAGTTTTTTAGTCTTCAGTTTGTGTAGTAATTACTGTTTTCGTCTTTTGTTATTGAAAAATAAAAGTATTTTAGTTTCAGTGTTTTAGGCTTTAGTTAGTGCATGCATCTTTTGTGTGTGAAAAAAAAGGTTTTATAGTCTTAGTTTTTTTTAGTCTGTAGTTTGCGTAGTAATTAGTGTTTTTCGTCTTTTGTTAGTAAAAAAAAAAGCAAAAAAAAAATCTTTAAGTCTCAGTGTTTTAGGCTTTAGTTAGTGTCTACGTGTAGGGTTGAGCGAACCCAAACTGTAAAGTTCGGGTTCGTACCAAACTTTAGGATTTTTGGACCCCGGACCCGAACATTTCAGTAAAAGTTCGGGTTCGGTGTTCGGCGCTTTCTTGGCGCTTTTTGATAGGCTGCACAGCAGCCAATCAACAAGCTTCAAACTATTTGCCCCAAGAGGCCATCACTGCCATGCCTACTAATGGCATGGCTGTGATTGGCCAGAGCAGCATTTGACCCAGGCTCTATATAAGCTTGAGTCACGTAGTGCTGCACGTTACTCTGCTGTTACAAGTGTAGGGAGAGGATGCTGCTGGACTTGTGATTTCAGGGAGAGAATAGGAGAGAATCTAACTCAGCGATCTACCTAGAAATAGTTGTGTGGGTGCAGGACACAATCATTTTACCCTGCCCTGAGGCCATTGACCAAAAAAAAACAACTTTTATAATTATGTTAGTTAGGTGGGTGGCGGCGGCGGCCATTTTATGCATGCTCAGTGCACCAGAACTGCATCTGAGCTTTTGGGACATTGCAAATCACCATTGTTTTGGGGCAAACTACAACATCTAGATTAGTCAGTGTGCAATTTAAGGTAGAAATACACCCATCATTTTCAGTGGTTTAAAAAAACACTTTTTTTTCCAAAAAACTGTATTTTCCAGATCTGCAAGTGTTAAATTCAAGTTTAATATATACAGCTTTCATATTCTGTTACCAAAAAAAATATTTTTTTGGCAATCTACAACATCTGGATTAGTCAGTGTGCAATTGAAGGTAGAAATACACCCATCATTTTCTGTGGTTTGAAAAACACACTTTTTTGACAAAAAACACTATTTTCAGGCCTTGCAGCATCAGCACGTGTGAAATTACAGGCTTATATACTGCTGTCAAATTCAGTTGTTAAACAAACACTCGTTTGGGCACAAAAAATTTAGTTGGTAGCCTTTGATGCAGATGTCATTGTGAGATACACCCTTAATACATTTGGGTTATATTCAGAGATTTGAAATACCGCCATTTGGTGCACCAATATTGAATTCAGGCCTACACTGGTTCAGGCCCTGTGAGATACACCATATACATACAGGGGTTTGAATCAGGGATTTGAAATAAAGCCAATTGAAATACATCCATTTTGTGCAAAGATATATTTACTTCAGACCTACACTGATTCAGGGCCTGTGAGATATCCCCTATACATACAGGGGTTTGAATTAGGCATTTGACATACAGCCATTTGAAATACAGCCATTTTATGCAAAGATATATTTACTTCAGTCCTACATTGATTCAGGGTGGGTGTGATCCCCCCTATACATGCAGGGGTTTGATTCAGTGATTTGAAATACAGCCATTTTGTGCAAAGATATATGTACTTCAAGTCTACACTGATTCAGAGCGTGTGAGATCCCCCTATACATACAGGGGTTTGATTCAGCCATTTGAAATACAGCCATTTTGTGCAAAGATATATTTACTTCAGGCCTACACTGATTCAGGGCGTGTGTGATCCCCCCTATACATACAGGGGTTTGAATCAGGCATTTGAAATACAGCCATTTGAAATACAGCCATTTTGTGCAAAGATATATGTACTTCAAGTCTACACTGATTCAGAGCGTGTGAGATCCCCCCTATACATACAGGGGTTTGATTCAGCCATTTGAAATACAGCCATTTTGTGCAAAGATATATTTACTTCAGGCCTACACTGATTCAGGGTGTGAAAGATCCCCCTATACATACAGGGGTTTGATTCAGCCATTTGAAATACAGCCATTTTGTGCAAAGATATATTTACTTCAGGCCTACACTGATTCAGGGCGTGTGTGATCCCCCCTATACATACAGGGGTTTGATTCAGCCATTTGAAATACAGCCATTTTGTGCAAAGATATATTTACTTCAGGCCTACACTGATTCAGGGTGTGAAAGATCCCCCTATACATACAGGGGTTTGATTCAGCCATTTGAAATACAGCCATTTTGTGCAAAGATATATTTACTTCAGGCCTACACTGATTCAGGGCGTGTGTGATCCCCCCTATACATACAGGGGTTTGAATCAGGCATTTGAAATACAGCCATTTGAAATACAGCCATTTTGTGCAAAGAAATCTTTAATTGAGTCCTAGTCTGGTTCAGGCCGTGTGAGATACACCCTTTACATACTGTTGTTCTTTTCTACTATTAATTAAACACCCATTTAGTGCAAGATCCTAAATTAAAAAAAATATGAGGAGAGCGTCAATTAAGGGACGTGGCCCAGGTCGTGGTGCTGCTGGTGGAGCTCCTGCTGCAGGGAGAGGACGTGGTCGATCTGTGCCAGCTACACGCACAATTGAAACCCCTTCCTTGGGTGCAAGTAGGCAACAAAACCTGCAGCGGTATTTGGTCTGGCCTAATGCTGCTCTACGAATGGTGAGGCCTGAACAAGTACAGGCAATAGTAGATTGGGTTGCTGACAGTGAATCCAGTTCCTTCACATTGTCTCCCACCCAGTCTCCTGCTGAAATACCAAAGTTGGCACCTGCAGCCGATGTCCATAGGTCTTTCACCTCACTCCCTTGCAAATCAGTCAAGCAGTCTGAGCCCCAAGTCATGCAGCAGTCTCTTCTGCTTTTTGATGACTCTGTTTGCAACGTTTCTCAGGGCCATCCACCTAGCCCTGCCCCAGAAGTGGAAGAGATGCGATGCCCAACCACTTATTTTTCAAGATGAGTACATGGGAGGACCATCGCAGCACGTCTCGGATGATGACGAAACACAGGTGTCAACTGCTGTCACGACCGCTATCCCAGCAGCAGTCGTGTCGCACCAGACGGAGGGGAAGGGGGACCCTTATCTACGGATGGGAATAGTATGGCCACCCCTGACTAACCCTAAGCTGGCACCTGTCTGCCCTGATACCCTAGGCGGGGTGTGAACCCGTGCGGCGAGCAGGATGCCTAAACCCTCATTCACCCTAACAAGCCTAGAGTGGGGAAAGACCGATGGGAGCACTAGTCACCATCACTCATGTCTAGAAGAACAGCAGGGGAAGACAGCAACAAACAAACTATAGCAGAGATAGACTTATCCAGTCACGAGCAGAGAAGGCGATCCCAATCACGACAGTCCACGCCGGACAAGAGCTCCACAGCAACACCATCAAACGATCTCCTTCAAAGGTCAGAATAGAACTGGAAGTAAGGACTATATCTGGCAATGACTGCAAGTGAAACTGAAACTAATATAGTAGCTGGGAGTGGCAGACAGGACTCACCTGAGAAGGATGCCTACAAACTCCCAGTCAGGACAAAAAGGTTCACAAGGCAAAACCCGGATGACATACCCTGAACCATGGAGCAAACTCACAAGCTATCGCGAGTAGCAAGTCGCTGCGACCTTCTCCTCCCAGACCTGTCTGGATCAGTCACAGTCGTGACAGTACCCCCCTTTCTACGAGGGGCCCCTGGACCCTCAAGACCAGGCCTCTCCGGATGGGAGCTATGAAAAGCCCGAATGAGTCTGTCCGCTTTTATCTCTGAAGCTGGAACCCACATTCTCTCTTCGGAACCATAACCTCTCCAGTGCACCAGGTACTGAAGAGAGCGGCGAACATATCGTGAGTCAACAATCTTTTCTACCTGAAACTCAAGACTGCCATCAACAACCACCGGTGGAGGCGGTAGTGGCAATGGTTCAGGAGGTTCTACATATCTCTTAAGCAGAGATCTGTGGAAGACATTATGGATCCTTAGAGTCTGAGGTAGCTCCAGACGAAAAGCCACCGGGTTAATGATCTTAATTACCCTATAAGGACCAATAAATCTCGGACCTAATTTCCATGAGGGAACCTTCAACTTGATATTTCTGGTAGACAACCACACCAAGTCATTCACCCCAAGGTCCGGACCTTCAGAGCGCCTCCTATCAGCCACACGTTTGTATCTACCACCCATTCTCTTCAAACTTTCTTGCACACTCTGCCACACTGAAGAAAGTGAAGACGCAAATCGTTCCTCCTCGGGAATCCCAGACGGCCCCCCCTCACTAAACGTACAAAACTGAGGATGGAAACCATAAGCACCAAAAAATGTTGACTTATCGGTGGATTCTTGACGACGATTATTAATAGCAAACTCGGCTAACGGTAAATAAGATGACCATTCCTCCTGATTTTCGGAAACAAAGCATCTCAAATATGTCTCTAGGTTTTGATTGGTACGTTCAGTCTGACCGTTGGACTGTGGATGGAAAGATGAAGAAAACGACAGATGAACCCCTAAACGAGAACAAAAAGCTTTCCAAAATTTAGAAACAAATTGGGTACCACGATCCGAAACAATATCGGAAGGGACCCCGTGAAGCTTCACGATGTGGTCAATAAAAACCTGAGCCAGTGTGTTAGCATTAGGCAATGCGGCAAGAGCAATAAAGTGCACCATTTTACTGAATCTGTCCACAACTACAAGAATAACAGTTTTCCCCGCTGATACTGGTAGATCCGTAATGAAATCCATTGATAGGTGCGTCCAAGGCCTGTTGGGGATGGCTAGAGGTAAAAGACGCCCTGCCGGACGAGTATGATCTACCTTAGAACGAGCACAGGTAGCACATGCAGACACAAAATTCAACACCTCCTGGCGCCACTTAGGCCACCAGAACCGACGAGACACTAATTCAGAGGTTGCCCTACTACCTGGGTGTCCTGCCAGTGTGGAGTTATGGTGTTCTTTTAGTATCGCCAGGCGTACATTTTCTGGCACAAACAGTTTACCCGAGGGGCAGGAGGCCGGGGCGTCCCCCTGAGCTTCCAACACCCTCCCCTCTAAACCTGAGTGTAATGCAGAGACCACTACCCCCTTTTGCAAAATGGGCTCTGGTACCTCAACATCACCCCCTCCAGGAAAACTTCGAGACAATGCATCCGCCTTAGTATTTTTTTGCCCCCGGGCGATAGGTTATTACAAAATTAAACCTAGTAAAAAATAACGACCACCGAGCCTGTCTAGGGGTGAGACGTTTAACAGACTCCAGATATAATACGTTTTTGTGATCAGTAATCACCGTGACGGGATGAACCGCCCCGTCCAAAAAATGACGCCACTCCTCAAAAGCCAACTTAATAGCCAAAAGTTCCCTGTTGCCAATATCATAGTTCCTTTCTGCAGTAGACAATTTCTTCGAAAAGAAAGCACACGGACGCCATTCACCAGGGGACGGGCCCTGAGATAGTACCGCTCCCACCCCCACCTCTGATGCGTCAACCTCTACAATAAAAGGAAGCGAGACATCTGGCTGTACGAGAATAGGGGCCGAGGTGAATCTCTCCTTCAGAGATGCAAAGGCAGTTTTAACTGCATGTGACCATTTGGAAAAATCGGATCCCTTTCGGGTCATGTCCGTCAGTGGTTTGACCACCAAGGAATAGATCTTTATAAATTTTCTATAAAAATTGGCAAACCCCAGGAAGCGTTGCAATGCCTTCAGGTTCTCAGGCAGATCCCAGTCTATAATCGCCCGGACTTTCTCTGGATCCATGCGGAAACCTGAATCTGAGAACACATACCCCAGAAATGGCAGTTCTTTTATGGCGAACACACATTTTTCTAACTTAGCAAACAATTTGTTGGCCCTTAACCACCTCCGGACCGCTGTACGCACAGACGCGTCCTGGAGGTGGTTGATTCATTCCTCCTGGACGCGCCGGCGCGTCCTCTCGCGAGACGCGAGATTTCCTGTGAACGCGCGCACACAGGCGCGCGCGCTCACAGGAACGGAAGGTAAGAGAGTTGATCTCCAGCCTGCCAGCGGCGATCGTTCGCTGGCAGGCTGGAGATGTGTTTTTTTTAACCCCTAACAGGTATATTAGACGCTGTTTTGATAACAGCGTCTAATATACCTGCTACCTGGTCCTCTGGTGGTCCCATTTGTTTGGATCGACCACCAGAGGACACAGGTAGCTCAGTAAAGTCCCACCAAGCACCACTACACTACACTACACCCCCCCCCCGTCACTTATTAACCCCTTATTAGCCCCTGATCACCCCTAATCACCCCTGATCACCCCATATAGACTCCCTGATCACCCCCCTGTCATTGATTACACCCCTGTCATTGATTACCCCCCTGTAAAGCTCCATTCAGATGTCCGCATGATTTTTACGGATCCACTGATAGATGGATCGGATCCGCAAAACGCATCCGGACGTCTGAATGAAGCCTTACAGGGGCATGATCAATGACTGTGGTTATCACCCCATATAGACTCCCTGATCACCCCCCTGTCATTGATCACCCCCCTGTCATTGATTACCCCCCTGTAAAGCTCCATTCAGACGTCCGCATGATTTTTACGGATCCACTGATAGATGGATCGGATCCGCAAAACGCATCCGGACGTCTGAATGAAGCCTTACAGGGGCATGATCAATGACTGTGGTGATCACCCCATATAGACTCCCTGATCACCCCCCTGTAAAGCTCCATTCAGATGTCCGCATGATTTTTACGGATCCACTGATAGATGGATCGGATCCGCAAAACGCATCCGGACGTCTGAATGAAGCCTTACAGGGGCATGATCAATGACTGTGGTTATCACCCCATATAGACTCCCTGATCACCCCCCTGTCATTGATTACCCCCCTGTCATTGATTACCCCCCTGTAAAGCTCCATTCAGACGTCCGCATGATTTTTACGGATCCACTGATAGATGGATCGGATCCGCAAAACGCATCCGGACGTCTGAATGAAGCCTTACAGGGGCATGATCAATGACTGTGGTGATCACCCCATATAGACTCCCTGATCACCCCCCTGTCATTGATTACCCCCCTGTCATTGATCACCCCCCTGTAAAGCTCCATTCAGACGTCCGCATGATTTTTACGGATCCACTGATAGATGGATCGGATCCGCAAAACGCATCCGGACGTCTGAATGAAGCCTTACAGGGGCATGATCAATGACTGTGGTTATCACCCCATATAGACTCCCTGATCACCCCCCTGTCATTGATTACCCCCCTGTAAAGCTCCATTCAGACGTCCGCATGATTTTTACGGATCCACTGATAGATGGATCGGATCCGCAAAACGCATCCGGACGTCTGAATGAAGCCTTACAGGGGCATGATCAATGACTGTGGTGATCACCCCATATAGACTCCCTGATCAACCCCCTGTCATTGATTACCCCCCTGTCATTGATCACCCCCCTGTAAAGCTCCATTCAGACGTCCGCATGATTTTTACGGATCCACTGATAGATGGATCGGATCCGCAAAACGCATCCGGACGTCTGAATGAAGCCTTACACGGGCGTGATAAATGACTGTGGTTATCACCCCATATAGACTCCCTGATCACCCCCCTGTCATTGATTACCCCCCTGTAAAGCTCCATTCAGACGTCCGCATGATTTTTACGGATCCACTGATAGATGGATCGGATCCGCAAAACGCATCCGGACGTCTGAATGAAGCCTTACAGGGGCATGATCAATGACTGTGGTGATCACCCCATATAGACTCCCTGATCACCCCCCTGTCATTGATTACCCCCCTGTCATTGATCACCCCCCTGTAAAGCTCCATTCAGACGTCCGCATGATTTTTACGGATCCACTGATAGATGGATCGGATCCGCAAAACGCATCCGGACGTCTGAATGAAGCCTTACAGGGGCATGATCAATGACTGTGGTTATCACCCCATATAGACTCCCTGATCACCCCCCTGTCATTGATTACCCCCCTGTAAAGCTCCATTCAGACGTCCGCATGATTTTTACGGATCCACTGATAGATGGATCGGATCCGCAAAACGCATCCGGACGTCTGAATGAAGCCTTACAGGGGCATGATCAATGACTGTGGTGATCACCCCATATAGACTCCCTGATCAACCCCCTGTCATTGATTACCCCCCTGTCATTGATCACCCCCCTGTAAAGCTCCATTCAGACGTCCGCATGATTTTTACGGATCCACTGATAGATGGATCGGATCCGCAAAACGCATCCGGACGTCTGAATGAAGCCTTACACGGGCGTGATAAATGACTGTGGTTATCACCCCATATAGACTCCCTGATCACCCCCCTGTCATTGATCACCACCCCTGTCATTGATCACCCCCCTGTCATTGATCACCCCCCTGTCATTGATCAACCCCCTGTCATTGATCACCCCCCTGTCATTGATCACCCCCCTGTAAGGCTCCATTCAGACATTTTTTTGGCCCAAGTTAGCGGAATTATTTTTTTTTTTTCTTACAAAGTCTCATATTCCACTAACTTGTGACAAAAAATTAAATCTCACATGAACTCACCATACCCCTCACGGAATCCAAATGCGTAAAATTTTTTAGACATTTATATTCCAGACTTCTTCTCACGCTTTAGGGCCCCTAGAATGCCAGGGCAGTATAAATACCCCACATGTGACCCCATTTCGGAAAGAAGACACCCCCAGGTATTCCGTGAGGGGCATATTGAGTCCATGAAAGATTGAAATTTTTGTCCCAAGTTAGCGGAACGGGAGACTTTGTGAGAAAAAAATAAAAAATATCAATTTCCGCTAACTTGTGCCAAAAAAAAAATAATTTCTATGAACTCGCCATGCCCCTCATTGAATACCTTGGGGTGTCTTCTTTCCAAAATGGGGTCACATGTGGGGTATTTATACTGCCCTGGCATTCTAGGGGCCCCAAAGCGTGAGAAGAAGTCTGGTATCCAAATGTCTAAAAATGCCCTCCTAAAAGGAATTTGGGCCCCTTTGCGCATCTAGGCTGCAAAAAAGTGTCACACATCTGGTATCGCCGTACTCAGGAGAAGTTGGGGAATGTGTTTTGGGGTGTCATTTTACATATACCCATGCTGGGTGAGATAAATATCTTGGTCAAATGCCAACTTTGTATAAAAAAATGGGAAAAGTTGTCTTTTGCCAAGATATTTCTCTCACCCAGCATGGGTATATGTAAAAAGACACCCCAAAACACATTCCCCAACTTCTCCCGAGTACGGAGATACCAGATGTGTGACACTTTTTTGCAGCCGAGGTGGGCAAAGGGGCCCATATTCCAAAGAGCACCTTTAGGATTTCACTGGTCATTTACCTACTTACCACACATTAGGGCCCCTGGAAAATGCCAGGGCAGTATAACTACCCCACAAGTGACCCCATTTTGGAAAGAAGACACCCCAAGGTATTCCGTGAGGGGCATGGCGAGTTCCTAGAATTTTTTATTTTTTGTCACAAGTTAGTGGAAAATGATGATTTTTTTTTTTTATTTTTTTTTTCATACAAAGTCTCATATTCCACTAACTTGTGACAAAAAATAAAAACTTCCATGAACTCACTATGCCCATCAGCGAATACCTTGGGGTCTATTCTTTCCAAAATGGGGTCACTTGTGGGGTAGGTATAATGCCCTGGTATTTTAGGGGCCCAAATGTGTGGTAAGGAGTTTGAAATCAAATTCTGTAAAAAATGACGAGTGAAATCCGAAAGGTGCTCTTTGGAATATGGGCCCCTTTGCCCACCTAGGCTGCAAAAAAGTGTCACACATATGGTATCTCCGTACTCAGGAGAAGGTGGGGAATGTGTTTTGGGGTGTCATTTTACATATACCCATGCTGGGTGAGATAAATATCTTGGTCAAATGCCAACTTTGTATAAAAAAATGGGAAAAGTTGTCTTTTGCCAAGATATTTCTCTCACCCAGCATGGGTATATGTAAAAAGACACCCCAAAACACATTCCCCAACTTCTCCTGAGTACGGAGATACCACATGTGTGGCACTTTTTTGCAGCCTAGGTGGGCAAAGGGGCCCATATTCCAAAGAGCACCTTTTGGATTTCACTGGTCATTTACCTACTTACCACACATTAGGGCCCCTGGAAAATGCCAGGGCAGTATAACTACCCCACAAGTGACCCCATTTTGGAAAGAAGACACCCCAAGGTGTTCCGTGAGGGGCATGGCGAGTTCCTAGAATTTTTTATTTTTTGTCACAAGTTAGTGGAAAATGATGATTTTTTTTATATATTTTTTTTTTCATACAAAGTCTCATATTCCACTAACTTGTGACAAAAAATAAAAACTTCCATGAACTCACTATGCCCATCAGCGAATACCTTGGGGTCTCTTCTTTCCAAAATGGGGTCACTTGTGGGGTAGTTATACTGCCCTGGCATTCTAGGGGCCCAAATGTGTGGTAAGGAGTTTGAAATCAAATTCTGTAAAAAATGACGAGTGAAATCCGAAAGGTGCTCTTTGGAATATGGGCCCCTTTGCCCACCTAGGCTGCAAAAAAGTGTCACACATCTGGTATCTCCGTATTCAGGAGAAGTTGGGGAATGTGTTTTGGGGTGTCTTTTTACATATACCCATGCTGGGTGAGAGAAATATCTTGGCAAAAGACAACTTTTCCCATTTTTTTATCAAAGTTGGCATTTGACCAAGATATTTATCTCACCCAGCATGGGTATATGTAAAAAGACACCCCAAAACACATTCCCCAACTTCTACTGAATACGGAGATACCAGATGTGTGACACTTTTTTGCAGCCTGGGTGGGCAAAGGGGCCCACATTCCAAAGAGCACCTTTCGGATTTCACTGGTCAGTTTTTACAGAATTTGATTTCAAACTCCTTACCACACATTTGGGCCCCTAGAATGCCAGGGCAGTATAACTACCCCACAAGTGACCCCATTTTGGAAAGAAGAGACCCCAAGGTATTTCGTGATGGGCATAGTGAGTTCATGGAAGTTTTTATTTTTTGTCACAAGTTAGTGGAATATGAGACTTTGTAAGAAAAAAAAAAATAAAAAAATCATCATTTTCCGCTAACTTGTGACAAAAAATAAAAAGTTCTATGAACTCACTATGCCCATCAGCGAATACCTTAGGGTGTGTACTTTCCGAAATGGGGTCATTTGTGGGGTGTTTGTACTGTCTGGGCATTGTAGAACCTCAGGAAACATGACAGGTGCTCAGAAAGTCAGAGCTGCTTCAAAAAGCGGAAATTCACATTTTTGTACCATAGTTTGTAAACGCTATAACTTTTACCCAAACCATTTTTTTTTTACCCAAACATTTTTTTTTTATCAAAGACATGTAGAACAATAAATTTAGAGCAAAATTTATATATGGATGTCATTTTTTTTGCAAAATTTTACAACTGAAAGTGAAAAATGTCATTTTTTTGCAAAAAAATCGTTAAATTTCGATTAATAACAAAAAAAGTAAAAATGTCAGCAGCAATGAAATACCACCAAATGAAAGCTCTATTAGTGAGAAGAAAAGGAGGTAAAATTCATTTGGGTGGTAAGTTGCATGACCGAGCAATAAATGGTGAAAGTAGTGTAGGTCAGAAGTGTAAAAAGTGGCCTGGTCTTTCAGGGTGTTTAAGCACTGGGGGCTGAGGTGGTTAATATCTGCAGCACTTGTCTCACATGGATCTTATGTGTATCCAGATCCGGGGAATAGACCAGGATGTCATCAAGATATATCACAACAAATCTCCTGATAAGGTGACTAAAAATATCGTTGACAAAATGTTGGAATACCGCAGGTGCATTAGTAAGACCAAATGGCATGACCAGATTTTCATAATGCCCTTCCGGAGTATTAAAAGCCGTCTTCCACTCATCCCCCTCTTTGATGCGAACCAGGTTATAGGCTCCTCTGAGATCCATTTTGGAGAACCATTTAGCACCAGCAACCTGATTAAAGAGGTCGGGAATGAGAGGATAGGGATCTCGGATAGTTATCCGGTTTAATTCCCGGAAATCCAGGCAAGGACGTAGGCCCCCATCTTTCTTTTTAACGGTGAAGAAGAGGGTCTGATGTGTCCCTTAGCCAAACTCTCCGAAATATAATCTTTCATAGCCTTCCTCTCCGGGCCGGAAAGATTGTATAACCGGGTTTTAGGTAGTTTTGCCCCAGGTAATAGATTAATCGGGCAATCATATGGACGATGAGGTGGTAACCCCTGACAACCCTTCTCAGAGAACACATCCATAAAATCTGACAGAAAGGCAGGTAAAGATGTTACAGAGAGTGTAGAGCACCTACTACTCAAGCAGTTGTCCTTACAATGTTCACTCCACTCCACAATCTCCCCGGCCTGCCAATCCACCACTGGATTGTGAGTCACCAGCCAGGGAAGCCCCAATATCATAGGAGCCGGAAGACCGTCCAGGACATAACAAGAGATATGCTCTTTATGGAGGTCCCCTACCTGCAGATGGATATTATGGATGATCTGAGTTAACTCTTTCTGAGTAAGAGGGGAGGAGTCGATGGCAAAAACAGGAATAGTTCTGCGTATCGGTTCCGGAGTAAAACCCAGAGCCTGAGCAAACCGTGAATCCACCAAGTTGACCCCCGCCCCACTGTCCAAAAAGACGGAACAGATCTCAGTCTTATTGCCCGCCTAAACGGTAGCGGACAACAAAAACTGAGACATGCGTATGGAGGAAACGAATACGCCCAGACTGTTCTCCTCCGCACAATCTGGGGACTCTAGTTTTCCGGCGGCTCATTTGTTTGTGGTCTCTTGGGTTCTGAGGGAAAAACCTTTACAAAATGACCCCTCCCCCACAACGAAAACAAACCTCTGACCTACGGCGGAACTTAGGAGGATTCACCCGTCTAGTGGCGCCCTCTATTTGCATTGGTTTGACTGGATCATAACAAACCGATCCCTGCCCTATATAGGCCTCCGTAAAATTTAATTGTCTCTCCCTGAGTCGTCTGTCGATTCTTATGGACAGAGACATAGCAGCCTCCAGAGACCCAGGGACTTCGTATACCGCCAGCGCGTCTTTTAATTTTTCAGACAACCCCTGGCAGAACTGACTCCTAAGGGCCGAGTCGTTCCATAACGTATCAGTAGCCCACCTACGGAATTCGGAACAATATAGTTCAGCAGACCGGTTCTCTTGCCGAAGTCTACGTAGCTTAGACTCAGCCAGTGAGACCCTGTCCGGGTCATCATATACGAGACCCAGGGCTTCAAAAAACTCCTCCACTGATCGTAAGGCCAGAGAGTCTGATGGTAGGGAGAAAGCCCAAGCCTGCGGATCTCCTTGCAGGAGAGAAATTACAATGCCCACCCGTTGTTCCTCACCGCCGGAGGATCTAGGGCGTAACCTGAAGAACAATTTGCAAGCTTCTCTGAAGGTTACAAATTGGTCTCTCCCTCCTGACAACCTATCAGGTAAAGCCACTTTTGGCTCAGGAGTACCTTGGTTTCCCGTAGCAACGGTGGAACCCAAGGATGGCTGCTGCTGCTGCAGCACTGTTGCTTTTAATCCTGCCACTTCAAGGGATAATCCCTGTAATTGTTTCGCCAAAACCGTAACTGGATCCATAGTGGAACAGAAAAATACAAAGCAAAACAGCAAGCAAAAAAAAAGGCCAGATATACTGTCACAACCGCTATCCCAGCAGCAGTCGTGTCGCACCAGACGGAGGGGAAGGGGGACCCTTATCTACGGATGGGAATAGTATGGCCACCCCTGACTAACCCTAAGCTGGCACCTGTCTGCCCTGATACCCTAGACGGGGTGTGAACCCGTGCGGCGAGCAGGATGCCTAAACCCTCAGTCACCCTAACAAGCCTAGAGTGGGGAAAGGCTGATGGGAGCACTAGTCACCATCACTCATGTCTAGGAGAACAGCAGGGGAAGACAGCAACAAACAAACTAAAGCAGAGATAGACTTATCCAGTCACGAGCAGAGAAGGCGATCCCAATCACGACAGTCCACGTCGGACAAGAGCTCCACAGCAACACCATCAAACGATCTCCTTCAAAGGTCAGAATAGAACTGGAAGTAAGGACTATATCTGGCAATGACTGCAAGTGAAACTGAAACTAATATAGTAGCTGGGAGTGGCAGACAGGACTCACCTGAGAAGGATGCCTACAAACTCCCAGTCAGGACAAAAAGGTTCACAAGGCAAAACCCGGATGACATACCCTGAACCATGGAGCAAAATCACAAGCTATCGCGAGTAGCAAGTCGCTGCGACCTTCTCCTCCCAGACCTGTCTGGATCAGTCACAGTCGTGACAACTGCTGGGGCTTTCGAAAGTGTGCAGACCAACAAGGAAGTCAGGGGTGAAGACTGGGTGGAAGATGATGTAGAGGACGATGAGGTCCTCAATAATGTTGATCACGAATATTCGAATTTAGAATTTTTATCGCGAATATAGGTACTTCGAAAATTCGCGAAATTTCCGAATATAGTTATATATATTCTAAATTTAGAATATTCAAATTTTTTCCTATTTTTTTTTTTTTTTTTATCAGTACACATGATCCCTCACTGCTTCTAGCTTGTGGGCCAATAAGAAGGCTGCAATATACTTGACTTTAGGAGTAGTAGTGTTTGCAAATTTTGCTCTATATTGGTTTTTCTGAATATTCGCTATATTGCTATATATTCTTGTTTTAGAATATTACGAATATTCGAAAAAACAAAGTTATAGCAATATAGAGAATATTCTAAAAAAATCAAATAGAGCAATTTAGCTAATATAGTAATATAATCTTCTTTGTCTAATAGTTGTAAGTTGAAAAATTCGCAATAAAAAATTAGAATCCGAAAATTCGAATTCCGAAAATTCGCATATTACACAATCATTACCTTTCCGATTTTTTGAGTAAAAATAATTTTTTTCGAATTTGCGAATTTTCGAATTTGCGAATTTTCGGTGAATATTCTACAAAATATTCGCGAAATATCGCGAATTCGAATATGACCCTTGCCGCTCATCACTACTCCTCAACCCCACATGGAATCAAGGTCATGCGAGTGACCAATGTACTTCGGAGGAAGAGGCGGTGGTCGCACAGAGCCACCAGCACAGCAGAAGAGGGAGCAGGGTGCAAAAGCGGAGCGGCCGTCCTCTAGACAGTACGCCTCCTACTGCCCACCGCAGCAAGGGACCGAGCACACCAAAGCCAGCTCTAAGGAGTTCCCTGGCGTGGCAGTTCTTCAGACAATGTGCTGACGACAAGACACGAGTGGTTTGCATGCTGTGCAATCAGAGCCTGAAGCGAGGCATAAATGTTCTCAACCTGAGCACAACCTGCATGACCAGGCATTTAAGTGCAAAGCACGAGCTTCAGTGGAGTAGACACCTCAAAATCCAAGAAAGGTCTCTGGCTCCTCCTGCTTCCTCTTCTGCTGCAGTCGCTGCCTCTTCATCCACCTCTGGAGTGACAGTGCCACCTGGCACCCCGCAAACAGAGCATCTGCCAGCAACACCAACACCTGGGTCACCAAGCATCTCCACAATGTCTCACGGAAGCGTTCAGCTCTCCATATCCCAAACGCTGGAGAGGAAGAGGAAGTACCCCCCTACCCACCCGCGATCCCTAGCCCTAAATGCCAGCATTTCTAAATTACTGGCCTTTGAAATGCTGTCATTCCGTATGGTGGAGACGGATAGTTTTAAAGGCCTTATGGCGGTGGCTGTCCCACAGTACGTCGTGCCCAGCCGCCACTACTTTTCAATGTGAGCCATACCTTCCCTGCACTACCAAGTAGGGGACAAAATCAGGTGTGCACTGCACAACGCCATCTTTGGCAAGGTGCACCTGACTACGGATACGTGGACCAGTAAGCACAGTCAGGGCCTTTATATATCCATAACAGCACACTGGGTAAATGCAGTGGTGGCTGGGCCTGAGGCGGATAGCAGTTTGGCGCATGTCCTTCCACCACTGAGGATTGCAGGGTGCTTCAGTTTGCCTCCTGTTGATTCCTCCTCCTACTCTGCTTCCTCATCCTTTACCAGCTCCTCATCCGGTCAGCATAACACCTTCACCGCCAACTTCAGCACAGGCAGGGGTAAACGACAGCAGGCAGTTTTAAAACTTATCTGTTTGGGGGACAAACCCCACACCGCGCAGAAGCTGTGGACGGGCCTTGAACAACAGACCGATGAGTGGTTTGTGCCAGTCAGCCTCAAGGCCGGCCTGGTGGTGTGCGATAATGGGCGAAATCTTGTAGCAGCTCTGGGACTAGCCGGTTTGACGCACATCCCTTGCCTGGCGCATGTGCTGAATTTGGTGGTGCAAAGATTCTTTAAAACTTACCCCGATATGTCAGAGCTGCTGCATAAAGTGCGGGCCGTCTGTGCGCGCTTTCGGCATTCTCACCCTGCTGCTGCTCGCCTGTCAGCGCTGCAGCGTAACTTCAGCCTTTCCGCTCACCGCCTCATATGCGACGTGCCCACAAGGTGGAACTCCACCTTGCACATGCTGGCCAGACTGTGCGAGCAGCAGCAGGCGATAGTGGAGTTTCAGCTGCAGCACGCACGGTTGAGTCGCTCGGCGAAACAGCACCACTTCACCACCAATGACTGGGCCTCCATGCGAGACCTGTGTTCCTTGTTGCGCTGTTTCGAGTACTCCACCAACATGGCCAGTGCCGATAACGCCGTTCTCAGTGTTACTATCCCACTTCTATGCCTCCTTGAAAAAACGCTTCTGGTGATGATGGAAGAGGATGTGGCACAGGAGGAGGAAGAGGGATCATTTCGTAGGGTTTCCGGCCAGTCAATCACAAGTGCCTCCGAGGGTGGGTTCCTGCACCCACAAACCCAAGGTACACAATTGTCCAGCCAGGGCACAGTTCTGGAGGAGGACGAGGTGGAGGATGAGGAGATGGAGGAGGAGGAACCATGTCCACAGCAGGGTGGCACCCAGACCAGCTCATGGCCATCACTGGTGCGTGGATGGGGGGATACAGAGGACACAGACGATACACCTCCCACAGAGGACAGCTTTTTGTTGCCTCTGGGCAGCCTGGCACACATGAGCGATTACATGCTGCAGTGTCTCCGCAACGACCGCCGAGTTGTCCACATTTTAACTTGTGCTGATTACTGGGTGGCCACGCTGCTGGATCCCCGTTACAAGGAAAACGTACCATCTTTAATTCCCTCACTGGAGCGTGATCGTAAGATGCGCGAGTACAAGCGCACGCTGTTGGCATTCCCACCTGACAGCGGGGCACAGTGGAAGCACAAGGCGAAGGCAGAGGACGAGGAAGGGGTCGCCAACGCAGCTGGAGCACCTCAGAAGGCAGGGTTAGCATGGCCGAAATGTGGAAAATCTTTGTCAGCACGCCACAACAACCAGCACCACCAGCTGATATGGAACGTCTTAGCAGGAGGCAGCATTTCACCAACATGGTGGAGCAGTATGTGTGCACACGCCTACATGTACTGAATGACGGGTCTGCCCCCTTCAACTTCTGGGTCTCTAAATTGGGCATATGGCCTGAGCTTGCCCTTTACGCCTTGGAGGTACTGGCCTGCCCTGCAGACAGTGTATTATCTGAACGTGTGTTTAGCACGGCAGGAGACGTCATCACAGACAAGCGCGGCCGCCTGTCCACAGCCAATGTGGACAAGCTCACGTTCATTAAAATGAACCAGGCATGGGTCCCTCAGGACTTGTTCGTACCTTGTGCAGAATAGACATGTATACCAGCACTAAGCAGCCATTGTTATACTGCAGCGCAATTGCTCATTTTTGTATTTTGGATATTTCACACTCTTTTGGAGTGTACTGTACCTTAATTTTACAAAATTAAATTAAAACCAAAAACCTGTGTTGACTATCTCGTCCTCCTCCACCGCTACATCCACCGCCTCCTGAAACTCCTACTCCATATGGAACTCCACCTCATAAATCCATATTTTTTTTTGTACGTGTTTTATTTTATATCATTTCACTACTTTGTCATTTACATTTTCGGGTGAAATTCACCAATTTTTGGGTGTATAGTACCACTGCTATACCTAGTAGACCGGTAAAAAAATTTATAATAATTGTCAGTTACATTTTATGGTGAAATTAACAAATTTTTGGGTGTATAGTACCACTGCTATAACTAGTAGACAGGTTAAACAAAAACAAATAAATTGTCATTTACTTTTTAGGGTGAAATTAACCAATTTTTGGGTGTTTAGTACCACTGCTTTACCTAGTAGGCCGGTTAAAAAATAAATAGTCATTTACATTTTAGGGTGAAATTCACTAATTTTGGTGTGTATAGTACTATTGCTATACCTAGTGGAACGGTAAAAAATAAAATAAAAATTGTCAGTTACATTTTCTGGCGAAATAAACAAATTTTTGGGTGTATAGTACGACTGCTATAGCTAGTAGACAGGTTAAAAAAAAAAAATTGTCAGTTATAAATTCTGGTGAAATTCACCAATTTTTGGGTGTGATGTATCACTCCTATACCTAGTAGACCAAAAATAAAAATAAAAAATTGCCAGTTACATTTTTTGGCAAAATTCACCAATTTTTGGGTGTTATATACCCCTCCTCTACCTAGTTGACAGCTTAATAAATTTCTATAATTTTTCTTTTACATTCTTGGGTTGACATTATACAATTTTAGACGTGAATAAACACCTGCTATGCATAGGTGATAGGGAATAATATGTAATAAATTATTCAGTAATTAATGCGCACCACATCCTTTAATTCAATGCTTAAACTTTGAAAAGTTAAATGCTTTAATAATTTCTCCCATATTTCAACTCTAATTTTAAATTGGAAAAAATGAATCCTCCCTTGGATGTGGTCTCTCTTTCTCACGCTCCATCTCTGGCCTGGAACCCTGATTCCCCGCCACCCATGATCACCATGGTAGGCACATAAAAGAATATCGAAAGTTGATAGAGCAGATATCAAATTGAATGGTGAACATCACGGGGACGTGCGACATGGTGGGGCAGTAAGTGTGCACACGCCTACACAAACTGACTGACGGGGGTCAGCCCGTGCAACTTCTGGGTCTCCAAATTGGGCACATGGCCTGAGCTTGCCCTTTACCCCTTGGAGGTGCTGGCCTGCCCTGCAGCCAGTGTATTGTCTGAACATGTGTATAGCACGACTGGAGGGTTATATTTCCCCAAAAAATAAAAATGCATTTTAAACCAAAAAGCAGTGTAGGCTACCTCCTCCTCCTCCACCACCACTTCCACCTACACCGCCACATCCACCGCCTTCTCAACCTCCTACTCCATATGGACCTGGTCCTCCTAGATCAAGATTATTATTTTTTATTTTTATGTATTTTATGTTATTTTAAGTCATTTCCCTATCCACATTTGTTTGCAGAGCACTTGCCATGCTCTTAACCACATTTTGACGCCATTTGCAGCCCTCTTGCCCTTTCCATGACATTTTTACAGCTATTTTAGTGTTTAAAAGTTCGGGTCCCCATTGACTTCAATGGGGTTCGGGTTCGGGGTCAAGTTCGGGTCCCGAACTCAAACTTTTTTTGACGAAGTTCGGCCGAACCCGTCGAACCCGAACATCCAGGTGTCCGCTCAACTCTACTTCTAAGGTCACACAGTTAAGCGCTTGTTGATTGGCTGCTCTGCAGCCTTTCAAAAAGCGTTATTAACTCGCCGAACACCGAACTCAAACTTGAACTTTTACTGAAAAGTTCGGGTTCGGGGTCGAAAAATCCTAAAGTTCGGTACAAACCCGAACTTTACAGTTTGTAACTTTTGTTTTTATTGTTATCTTTTGTTACAAGGATAAAGTTTACAAACAGTATAATTTTTATTTTTTTTGCATAGTTTACATACATTAAGTAAGTAAACATATACTATACTGATGTGTAGTCTTTGTAAAACAATGTGAGAAAGTTATAATAAAGTAACATAAGTAAAATAATAATAATAGTTGGTCAATTTGAAGGACCCTTTTGCATCACCGGGTACACATTGAAGGATATCCATATATCAATAAAATATTAAGCTAGGAAAGCTAATAAAGTTTGGTTCATTTAGAGATCGACTGTGTTGTACTTGCATGATAGCCATACGTCCCATCTGTTTCTGAAGTCTGTGCTAGTACCTAAGGAAGAAGCGATCATGGACTCATACCAGCAACAATTCTTTATCTCCATGTCTTTTTAAACTTTTTCGTAGAGGTCGCTTTTGTATTCTGGTTAGATGCTGTGTTTCATTGGCTGTGTATTGTAATTGCTCAGTAACAATAAAGTTCAGTCTAATCTAATCATTTCAGAAGATGCACTTTATTGAACTTAGGCTGGGTTCACACTTGAGCGTATTTGATATGCGCATTTAACGCATGTTTTTGTCGCGCGTTTTATGCACGTTTTTGTGCGCATTTTTGTCCATAGTCAACGCGCGTATTACACGAGTTTGTGTGATTGACAGCAGTGTTGTCCAATGAAAATACAGCCCTGTCTATATGGAAGGTGTCTAATGAGAGAGAAATGCAGGTGGGAAATTTCATGTGTGTTGGGAGAGTGGATTGTTTGCAGTCATGGAATTCTCCAGAAGGCGACCAATTGCGGCAATTGTTGCAGCAATCCATCTCAGACGTTTGCGGCGAAGGAGAGAGAGCAGGCGACGCTTCTGGGTCCATCCTGTCATTGCCAATCGACAGGAAAGGGGACAGTTCTGGGCACTGTACGAGACCCTCCGGGCCCATGAAGACAATTTTTTTTCCTACACGTGGATGTCCATCACCAAGTTTGTACATATACAATAGTTATAGTAGTGGTGTTCCAATTGTGAAGGTACCAGTTTTAGTTTTTTGGTATTGTTAACCCTCACCATTTTCGTTTTCAACAGCTTTGATGAGCTCCTGGGGTTGTTGGGCACCCGTTTAGAACGTCAGGACACCTTCATGCGGGACAGTATACCACCAGCGGAAAGACTGATTATTACTTTGCGGTAAGTAGACTCTAATTGTGGCCTTATAAAGCATTTGCATTGTGTGGTGACTGGATATTAGTGTGGCCTTTGTCATTTTCTACTGGTGGTTGTGACGTTTGAGTGTTTTTGCGGGGGGGTATTGGATGTGTATGCTTTTTACATTTGGCATATAGATACCATACATACATAGTTTACCCACATTTTTCCATACGCAACCACTCACTTCGAAATAAGAGTCCCAAAAACTTTGCGAATGTTTTTATTTTTGGGAAAAGTTATAACATGTTACAGTTCCTCAAAAAATGCCCAAAGTGTGTTAACAAAATCAACATAACTATCGTACTTTTTAACTTAAAATTATTAGGTAATTTTCCTATATTAACAATGAAGGTCGAACACCCCTGATGCACCAAATTATGTCTGTTATTTCTCACAGATTTTGGTATTGTGGGAAGGCAAAATGTGGCTCGGGATCCCGCATGGCCTCTCTCATTCCGCCTGATTGATGGGCAGGTTGCATTTGAGTGGTGGTGGAGGGGTTGTTGCCCATGCTGGTGGAGGGATAGCTGTATGATGATTGTGGTTGGGTGTGCCATGTGTCGTGAGGGTGTGGTATGTTAGTTTGTGGGTATGTTTGTGATGTGTATGTGTGAGTGGTTGGTGGATGTTGTGGTGGATGTTGTGGTGCATTGTTGGGCTGTGTGATGTCATAATGTGGAATGAAGCTGTCTAGGGCCCTTGTTAAGGTATCCCTCGCTTCAGTTATGCGACTTTTGGGCACTTGCTGCATTTTTTCCTCCAAACTCAGTAAGAAAAGGCCATCACAAGAGAGTTTGGGTGCTGGATAGGCAAGTGCATCCAGGCATGCAATTAGTCGGTCCTCTTGGCGATCTGGTCTTCTCCTTTTTGGACGGTGAGTCCGAATGTTTTCGGTTTCCACGACAGGTAGGGCAGGCTGTGTGGGGGTTTGGAATGGAGGGGTGGGATCGGGTGGAGGAGGACTTAGTGGCCCCGTAGACGCACAGGCCTCACTGTCTCTGGTGACCTCCTCCTCTTCCTCCTCCTGCTGTTGACTTTGCGACCAGCTACTATCGGTGCTGTGAACATGAAAATATACATAAGTATGTGCAAGATATGAAAGTGAATGCATGTCATACCACACCCTCTCCTGCATGTGTATGCACTGGACTCACCTACGCATTTCAGTGCATGGTATTAGAAAGGCCATTTGCTCCGCATGGACATAGCTGGACCGTGCACTTGGCGAAGCTCCGCTCCTCTGTTCCCTCTCCTTGCGCCGATGACGAATGAATGCATCTTTGAGGCTCTTCCACTTGTTTTTGAGTAAGTTTACTATAATAAAAAATAAAAAAAACATCCATTAATTTTAATCTTTATTTTCTCACATTTTTTGGAGCTATTTAGCTACTGGCCACTCTTTGATCAGTCTTCACTACACCTTCCTGATCGGGAAATCCACAGCCAGTGTGATCATGAAGGAAACCTGCATCGCCATTTGGCATGTCCTTCATGCTGCTGTGATGAGCCAACCAAACAATGAGGAGTGGCTGAAAATTTCGGATACTTTTCAGCAAACATGCAATTTCCTGAACTGTGTAGGAGCAATTGACGGCAAACACATCTGCGTTCTGAAGCCAATGAGGAGTGGCAGTCAGTTCTTTAATTATAAAAAATACTTTTCTGTTGTTCTTTTTGCGGTATGTGATGCTAACTATTGTTTCCGTTACATCGATGTGGGTTCCTATGGCAGCAGCTCTGACTCTGCTGTTTTTGGGCATTCTGACTTTGGTCAAATGCTCATTACTAATGCCCTTGACCTACCCGGGAACACCACACTGCCTGGCACCACTTATCCGTCTATGCCATTTGTTTTTGTTGGTGACGAGGCATTTGCTCTAGGTCAGCATCTTATGAGGCCATACTCCAGCCGTGGTCTTTCCATTGCGCGACGTGTTTTTAATTATCGTCTGACAAGAGCACGCAGGGTGGTGGAATGTGCATTCGGCATATTATCCAACAAATGGCGAGTTCTGCACTCACCCATACTTCTTAAATTGGAGACCGCCATCTCGGCTGTGAAGGCAGCATGTGCTCTTCACAATTTTGTCAGACAAAAGGATGGCTTCAATTTTGAGGATTCTTTGAGCCATTCCATAGAGAGTCCGATTCGCAGAGGTGTTCGTGGGACCACACATGGTGCCGCTATTCGGGACTAGTGTTGATCACGAATATTCGAATTTCACATTTTTATCGCGAATATAGGTACTTCGAAAATTCACGAATATTTTGAATATAGTGATACAGTTGCAAGAACAAGTATGTGACCCCTTTGTAATTATATGGATTTCTGCACAAATTGGTCATAAAATGTGATCTGATCTTCATCTAAGTCACAACAATAGACAATCACAGTCTGCTTAAACTAATAACACACAAAGAATTAAATGTTACCATGTTTTTATTGAACACACCATGTAAACATTCACAGTGCAGGTGGAAAAAGTATGTGAACCCTTGGATTTAATAACTGGTTGAACCTCCTTTGGCAGCAATAACTTCAACCAAACATTTCCTGTAGTTGCAGATCAGACGTGCACAGCGGTCAGGAGTAATTTTTGACCATTCCTCTTTACAGAACTGCTTCAGTTCAGCAATATTCTTGGGATGTCTGGTGTCAATCGCTTTCTTGAGGTCATGCCACAGCATCTCAATAGGGTTGAGGTCAGGACTCTCTCTGACTGAGCCACTCCAGAAGGCGTATTTTCTTCTGTTGTTGATTTACTTCTATGCTTTGGGTCGTTGTCCTGTTGCAACACCCATCTTCTGTTGAGCTTCAGCTGGTGGACAGATGGCCTTAAAGGGAACCTGTCATCTGGATTTTGGGTATAGAGCTGAGGACATGGGTTGCTAGATGGCCACTAGCACATCCGCAATACCCAGTCCCCATAGCTCTGTGTGCTTTTATTGTGTAAAAAAACGATTTGATACATATGCAAATTAGCATAAAAGAGTCATATCTTGCTTGTGTGACCAGAGAAGAGTCATATTTTCAAGCTCTGACTCATCTCAGGTTAATTTGCATATGTATTAAATCGGTTTTTATACACAATAAAAGCACACAGAGCTATGGGGACTGGATATTGCGGATGTGCTAGCGGCCATCTAGCAACCCATGTCCTCAGCTCTTTACCCAAAATCCAGGTGACAGGTTCCCTTTAAGTTCTCCTGCAAAATGTCTTGATAAACTGGGAATTCATTTTTCCTTCGATGATAGCAATCCGTCCAGGCCCTGACGCAGCAAAGCAGCCCCAAACCATGATGCCCCCACCACCTTACTTCACAGTTGGAATGAGGTTTTGATGTTGGTGTGCTGTGCCTCTTTTTATCCACACATAGTGTTGTGTGTTTCTTCCAAACAACTCAACTTTGGTTTCATCTGTCCACAGAATATTTTGCCCGTACTGCTGTGGAACATCCAGGTGCTCTTGTGCAAACTGTAAACGTGCAGCAATGGTTTTTTGGACAGCAGTGGCTTCCTCTGTGGTATCCTCCCATGAAATACATTCTTGTTTAGTATTTTACGTATCGTAGATTCGCTAACAGGGATGTTAGCATATGCCAAAGACTTTTGTAAGTCTTTAGCTGACACTCTAGGATTCTTCTTCACCTCATTGAGCAGTCTGTGCTGTGCTCTTGCAGTCATCTTTACAGGACGGCCACTCCTAGGGAGAGTAGCAGCAGTGCTGAACTTTCTCCATTTATAGACAATTTGTCTTACCGTGGACTCATGAACAGCAAGGCTTTTGGAGATACTTTTATAACCCTTTCTAGTTTTATGCAAGTCAACATTTCTTAATCGTAGGTCTTCTGAGAGCTCTTTTGTGCGAGGCATCATTCACATCAGGCAATGCTTCTTGTGAAAAGCAACCCCAGAACTGGTGTGTGTTTTTTATAGGGCAGGGCAGCTGTAACCAACACCTCCAATCTCATCTCATTGATTGGACTCCAGTTGGCTGACACCTCACACCAATTAGCTCTTGGAGATGTCATTAGTCTAGGGGTTCACATACTTTTTCCACCTGCACTGTGAATGTTTACATGTGTGTTCAATAAAAACATGGTAACATTTAATTCTCTGTGTGCTATTAGTTTAAGCAGACTGTGATTGTCTATTGTTGTGACTTAGATGAAGATCAGATCACATTTTATGACCAATTTGTGCAAAAATTCATATATTTCCAAAGGGTTCACATACTTTTTCTTGCAACTGTATATATTCGCAATTTCGAATATTAGAGTTTTTTATTCTTTTTTTTTTTTTTTATATATTCAATATTTTTTTTAATCAGTACACATGATCCCTCCCTGCTTCTAGCTTGTGGGCCAATAAGAAGGCTGCAGTATACTTGACTTTAGGAGTAGTGTTGTTTGCGAATTTTGCTCTATATTCTTTTTTTTTCGAATATTCGCTATATTGCTATATATTCTTGTTTTAGCAATATAGTGAATATTCGAAAAAAAACGAATATAGAGCAATTTAGCTAATATAGTGCTATCATCTTCAGATGAGAAAAAAATTACAACTATTAGACAAAGAAGAATATAGCACTATTATTAGCTAAATTGCTCTATATTTGTTTTTTTTCGAATATTCGCTACATTGCTATATTTTCTTGTTTCAGAATATTACGAATATTCTAAAAAACTAAGTTATAGCAATATAGCGAATATTCGAAAAAAAAACGAATATAGAGCAATTTAGCTAATATAGTGCTATAATATTCTTTGTCTAAAAGTTGAAAAATTCGCAATAAAAATTAGAAAATTAGAAAATTAGAGTAAAAAAATCATAGAATATAACAAATTTTCGAATTTGCGAATATTCGACGAATATTCGACTAAATATTCGCGAAATATCGCGAATTCGAATATGACCCTTGCCGCTCATCACTATTAAGCTATATGCCATAACAACAGGGAATATGACCAAGCAGCCTTGGGCTCCTGCAATGGGCCCTCTGTCTGCCAATCCAAGTCAGAATATACATACAGAGACTCTATATAATATGTTGTAATAAATAAATAATAACATAATAAAATGCACCCTAACCTTTACAGGTGAACTTAATGTGACCTTCTCTAAACTTTTTCAAATTGTACGTTGTTTATTTTATTTTTTTATTTCAGTTAAATAATGTATTGTCAGTTTGACAATACTGATGAATACATGGCATTGTATTCTGCAAGAATAGAGCAGCCTCAGCATCCTAGAAACATGTTTTGCTCAACTTTTTAGACCTTTTACATATATATAATTTTTCAGGGACAATCCATGATTTATGCTTTTTTGTTTGTTTGTTAAAAAAAGAATGCACTGTGAATTTGTGAAAATACTGATGAATACATGGCATTGTTTATCACAAGGATAGAACAACCTCAGTCCCCTAGACATAAAAATGTTTGGCTCTCTGCTTATTCAGTGGTTACTATAGTGAAAAAGTGGTGCCTCTAATATTTAGCAGATGATTTAGTGACAAAGGAAAAAAGAGTAAATTCAGTACCATGGAATTTACATTGCTGTCATTTATAACTAATATGTTGAGCATTTGTAATATATCTGTATATATATATATATATATATATATATATATATATATATACAGGGTGGGCCATTTATATGGATACACCTTAATAAAATGGGAATGGTTGGTGATATTAACTTCCTGTTTGTGGCACATTAGTATATGTGAGGGGGGAAACTTTTCAAGATGGGTGATGACCATGGTGGCCATTTTGAAGTCAGCCATTTTGAATCCAACTTTTGTTTTTTTCAATAGGAAGAGGGTCATGTGACACATCAAACTTATTGGGAATTTCACACGAAAAACAATGGTGTGCTTGATTTTAACGTAACTTTATTCTTTCATGAGTTATTTACAAGTTTCTCTTTGTTTACAGCCATTGACATGTCGCCGAGGTTAACACGTGAGGAGCGGATAGAAATTGTGTTGATGTCTGGTGAACGCAGTAACCGGGTCATTGCAGCAGATTTCAATGTAAGACCCTACGAGACCACCCATCTCCCATGCTACAGTTAGCAAACTGCTTGCTAAGTTTCGTGAAACTGGTTCAGTGTTGGATTTGCCAAAATGTGGACGCATTTTGAAGTCGGACATTTTGAATCCAACTTTTGTTTTTTCAATAGCAAGAGGGTCATGTGACACATCAAACTTATTGGGAATTTCTCAAGAAAAACAATGGTGTGCTTGGTTTTAACGTAACTTTATTCTTTCATGAGTTATTTACAAGTTTCTGACCACTTATAAAATGTGTTCAATGTGCTGCCCATTGTGTTGGATTGTCAATGCAACCCTCTTCTCCCACTCTTCACACACTGATAGTAACACCGCAGGAGAAATGCTAGCATAGGCTTCCAGTATCCGTAGTTTCCGGTGCTGCACATCTCGTATCTTCACAGCATAGACAATTGCCTTCAGATGACCCCAAAGATAAAAGTCTAAGGGGGTCAGATCGGGAGACCTTGGGGGCCATTCAACTGGCCCACGACGACCAATCCACTTTCCAGGAAACTGTTCATCTAGGAATGCTCAGACCTGACACCCATAATGTGGTGGTGCACCATCTTGCTGGAAAAACTCAGGGAACGTGCCAGCTTCAGTGCATAAAGAGGGAAACACATCATCATGTAGCAATTTCGCATATCCAGTGGCCTTGAGGTTTCCATTGATGAAGAATGGTCCCACTATCTTTGTACCCCATATACCACACCATACCATCATTTTTTTTGTTCCAACAGTCTTGGAGGGATCTATCCAATGTGGGTTAGTGTCAGACCAATAGCGGTGGTTTTGTTTGTTAACTTCACCATTCACATAAAAGTTTGCCTCATCACTGAACAAAATCTTTTGTGTAAACTGAGAAACCTGTTCCAATTTTTGTTTTGCCCATTCTGAAAATTCAGTGCGCCGATCTGGGTCATCCTCGTTGAGATGCTGCAGTAGCTGGAGTTTGTAAGGGTGCCATTTGTGAGTAGCTAATATCCGCCGAAGGGATGTTCGACTAATGCCACTCTCCAGTGACATGCGGTGAGTGCTACGCTGTGGGCTCTTGCTGAATGAAGCTAGGACAGCCACTGATGTTTCTTCATTAGAGACAGATTTCATGCGTCCACATTTTGGCAAATCCAACACTGAACCAGTTTCACGAAACTTAGCAAGCAGTTTGCTAACTGTAGCATGGGAGATGGGTGGTCTCGTAGGGTGTCTTACATTGAAATCTGCTGCAATGACCCGGTTACTGCGTTCACCAGACATCAACACAATTTCTATTCACTCCTCGAGTGTTAACCTCGGCGACATGTCAATGGCTGTAAACAAAGAGAAACTTGTAAATAACTCATGAAAGAATAAAGTTACGTTAAAATCAAGCACACCATTGTTTTTCGTGTGAAATTCCCAATAAGTTTGATGTGTCACATGACCCTCTTCCTATTGAAGAAAAAACAAAAGTTTGATTCAAAATGGCCGACTTCAAAATGGCCGCCATGGTCACCACCCATCTTGAAAAGTTTCCCCCCTCACATATACTAATGTGCCACAAACAGGAAGTTAATATCACCAACCATTCCCATTTAATTAAGGTGTATCCATATAAATGGCCCACCCTGTATATATATATTAAGCTAAACGTCGTTTTGGCGCATTGCCGGATCCGACGTTTAGCTTTTTCTGAATGGTTACCATGGCTGCCAGGACGCTAAAGTCCTGATTGCCATGGTAAAGTGTAGTGGGGAGCGGGGGAGCAGTATACTTACCGTCCGTGCGGCTCCCCGGGCGCTCCAGAGTGACGTCAGGGCGCCCCACGCTCATGGATGACATGTCGCATGGATCACTTCATCCATGCGCATGGGGCGCCCTGACATCATTCTGGAACGCCCCGGGAGCCGCACGGACTGTAAGTATACTGCTTCCCCGCTCCCCACTACTACTATGGCAACCAGGACTTTAATAGCGTCCTGGGTGCCATAGTAACACTGAACGCATTTTGAAGACGGATCCGTCTTAAAATGCTTTCAGTTCACTTGCGTTTTTCCGGATCCGGCGTGTAATTCCGGCAAATGGAGTACACGCCGGATGCGGACAACGCAAGTGTGAAAGAGCCCTAAGGTTGCATGGAATCCACCTACTGTCTCATCACTTGTTCAGGATCTACTGCTGTTTTTCCTCTTCAGTTTTACTGCTGTTCATCAGCACAAGTCATTGTCAAGTTGCCCAGCAAATCATTACATCAAAATTTGATTTACAGTACAATAAACAAAGAATGATTATAAATCACTAATTATTAAGCCATTAGTGAGAAAAAAAAGATTATTACTATAGTGCTATACAAACACTTAGGGGAATAAGCCTTAGTAAGGGGGGGGGTTTAAAGGGCATCTGTCAGCAGATTTGTACCTATGCAACTGGCTGACCTGTTGCCTGCATGCTTGGCGGCTGACGACATCTAGGTTTGTCCCATGTTGATATGTACCTGAATTGCTGTTTGCAATATATGCAAATGAGCCTCTAGGAACAACAGGGGAGTTGCCGTTACACCTAGAAGCTCTGTTCTGTCTGCAACTGCCATGCCCTCTCCCCTTTGATTGGCAGGACCAGGCAGTGAAAATGTCATCACGCCTGGCCTTGTCAATCATGGTGCAGAGAGTATGGCAATTGCAGACTAAGTAGAGCTTCTAGGTGTAACGCCAACATCCTCGTTGCTCCTAGATGCTCATTTGAATATGTTGCAAACTTCATTTTTGTCAGATGCCTTCAGCTGCGAAGTGCACATGCAACAGGTCAGCCAGTTTCATAGGTACAAATCTGCTGACAGATGTTCCTTAAAGGGGTATTCCCATCCCAGACAAAGGGGGCATATCTCTAGGATATGCCCCCATTGTCTGATAGGTGTGGGTCCCACCCCTTGTACCCGCACCTACAATGAGAATGGAGCCGGGGAGAGTTGTGGATGGAGGAGCGTGGGTTTCCCGTGGGTCCGGCCACCACCAAGCGCTGCTCTCATACAAGTGAATGAAAGCGCACCACGCATACGCGGCCCCCGCTCCCATTCCTTTCTAAGGGGCTGATGGAAATAGCAGAGCCAGCGCTCAGCTATTTTCTGCGGGCCCATAGAAATTAATAAAGGGTGGCTGTGCATGCACAGTGTGCCCTCCACTTTCCCCACTCAGTTCTCCGTGTAGGTGTGGGAGAACCTCTGTGGCCCGCACCTATCAGACAATGTGGGCATATCCTAGCGCTATGCCCCCATTGTCTTTGATGGCAAAACCCCTTTAAGGAATCACATAACCAAATAGTTGAAAACTGTAACAACAATTGTTCTGGGATTTATTTGTATTATTTATGTTATTATTTGTGTTCACAGCAAAAAAAATGCATTGTCAAAATAGTTTTGTCATGGTACACAAATAATATATAGAAACGTTATTGTTTCACTGTCTCCATATTTGCTTTTGTTTCAGTAAAAGATTAAATAACAGCAAACAGTATGACATTTTCTGTTGTAAATGTGACAGAGTTACTATGTGCATGTTATGGGAACACTCAAGATATCTAATAAGTGTATAATCGCCTTCATAGCTTTCCTTAAAATCAAATCATTGCATGTGTGGGACCAATCAGACATCACAAAACTTCTGTAAACAGCCTGAGTAAATTCACTTTATACAGAAAATGCCCGGAACAATCTGTTTGCAATATCAGATCCCTGAATCATATTCAAGCTACAGTTCCTGGGGCCTTTATGCCTAGAAATTCTTTTAGCACACTATAAAAAGATTGCATACATCTATATCTATCGGCCTGCCTATCTATAGCTATTTTAAAAATAACAAAATTCCCTATCAATTCTAATTATTGGTCATGCAGTTACTCTGGACGGGTGTTGTTTTAAATTTTACAACTTGATTTTTAAAGATTACCAGTGATTATTACGACGTAATGAATGAATTAAAGAGGACCTTTCGCCACTCCTGACACGCCTGTTTTAATAGCTACATGTATTCCCCATGTAATAACTATTCTGGAATATCTATTCTTATGGCTCTATGCTGTGCCATTCCTTGTCCTATTATTTCAACTAGAAGTTATGAATGAATTGCTAGCAGCATGCAGTAAGGGTACAGTGGTGTGTCACTGCACAGTCTCACTCTATCCAGTCAGTGCTGCCATTGTCAGACTGTAGAGATGCACACCCCAACTGGTGACACCCCTCTGTACCCTTACTGAAGACTGCTGCCAAATAATTCATAACTTCTAGTAAAAATAATAAAGGAATGGCACAACAGAGAGTCATGAGAAGAGATGCTGCAGAATTGTTATTACATGGGGAATGCATAAGGCTATTAAAACAGGTGTGTCAGGAGTGGTGAAAGGTCCTCTTTAAAGAGGTTGATTGAGCTATAGACATTGATAACCAATAAGAAGTGGCAGTAACAGGGACAATAGTGGTCCCATGGCATAATGGGGAGAGGGGGCAGCAGCAGCAGTGGCAGTAACAGTGACAATAGTGGCCCCATGACAGAGTGGGGAAGGTGGCAGCAGCAGCAGTGGCAGTAACAGTGACAATAGTGGCCCCATGGCATAATGGGGAGAGGGGGCAGCAGCAGTGGCAGTAACAGTGACAATAGTGGCCCCATGACATAATGGGGAGAGGGGGCAGCAGCAGTGACAGTAACAGTGACAGTAATGGCCCCATGACAGAGTGGGGAGGGTGACAGCAGCAGCAGTGGCAGTAACAGTGACAACAGTGTCCCCATGACAGAGTGGGGAGCCGGAGGCAGCAGCAGTGGCATACAACACAAGATGGTGGCAGATCATAGTAGTAGACAAACCTAACAACAGCAGTGTGATAGCAAGGGCCAGTGGTCTGCCTATCCTTGTAAAAATGTAAAATGTACTTATCAGTAGGCCAAGAAGGAATGGCATTAGAGGCAGCAGGCAGATGGCATCAGGCTGGTGGCAACATTGGAGTGGTGGCAGCAGCATGTGGCCAGAAGTAAAGGCCCATTTTACACAATATTCCAGTGTGCCAGCACACTACAGGATCATTAGAAGCAGAATGATCTGTTATGTTGCACCAGGCACCGATGTCTGGAAATTCTGGATGCTCCATGCCTGATTCATCTTTATAAAGGGTAGTCTCTCAACATTTTAGGAGGAAAGGCGAGTTCTTTTAGGGGTAACTATGTCCCCGCAGCACTGAACACTTGCTCTGATGCCACACTTCTTGCTCTGCCAGTTGCTTTCTATAGTGACCAGCACATTGCCCTCTATCATGACAGTCACATCTAAAAACTCTAAACTCTGACCCCAAACTTCAATGTGAAATTCATATTCATTTTGTTACATTCATTGAAATAGTTGACAAATTCCTGGAACTGGCATTATGTCCCCGCCCATATTATAAATATGTCATCTATATAACGTAGGAACAGCTGAATATATTGTAAACAGTTATTTCTGTCTAAACACAGATCTCTATAATTTAGAGGAAGTCAGGATCGGGTTGATAGCTTGATAACATGTAGAATTCAATATTTATACTTGATAATGTGCCCCTGTGGCAGCTTTTATATTGGCAAAACCATAAGGAGTTTATTTGAAAGGGTAAGGGAATACTTTGGTTCCATAAGCTCTGAAAAGAGTCGCCCTCACCTAATTACACATGTTAGAGAGGAACATGGAGACAACCCCAGGGTGCTCACATTTTCAGGTATAGAAACAGTCCCGATTTCACCTCAAGGGGGAGATAGACACAGGTTACTTCTACGAAAAGAAGCCAGTTGGATCATTCGGGCCAATGCTATGGGCCCTTTAGGCATAAATGTTAAAAATGACTTAAAGGGGTTGTCCCACAAAAAAATATTCTACAGTTTTTAAACCAGCACCAGGATCTGAATACTTCTGTAATTGCATATAATAAAAAATTGTGTATAGCTACTGATTTATTCAATAAAATGTATCTGTATATTGCCACTTAATTTCTTATTTCATCGGCTCATAAGGATGGCCGCACATCTTTCGACTGTCTCCTGAACTGTGATAGGGACACGCCTCCTGAGCTGCAGCAGAAAAGACCCTCCCCTTGAGCTGTCAGCTTGATAGAAATCTACCAGAGCAATGAAAAGGGAGATCTCTGGATCCATGTGAGGTACAGGGTTGGTTCTAGATTTGTTAGAAAGGTATTGTCATGGGCTATATGATGTCTGATTTTAACATTATTCGTGGGATAACCCCTTTAAGTGGCTTTCTGTGAAAATGCATTTTGTAGATCGTTTTAATTGATATGTACACAAGTTCATTATGTTTTGTTTTAAATGTATGCAATATAGTGTTGTGGGTTGTCTATATGTTGTTATGGCGACCCCCAGGACTAGCATATACAGTTGCAAGAAAAAGTATGTGAACCCTTAGGAATTATGTGGATTTCTGCACAAATTGGTCATAAAATGTGATCTGATCTTCATCTAAGTCACAACAATAGACAATCACAGTCTGCTTAAACTAATAACACACAAAGTATTAAATGTTACCATGTTTTTATTGAACACACCATGTAAACATTCACAGTGCAGGTGGAAAAAGTATGTGAACCCTTGGATTTAATAACTGGTTGAACCTCCTTTGGCAGCAATAACTTTAACCAAACATTTCCTGTAGTTGCAGATCAGACGTGCACAACGGTCAGGAGTAATTCTTGATCATTCCTCTTTACAGAACGGTTTCAGTTCAGCAATATTCTTGGGATGTCTGGTGTGAATCGCTTTCTTGAGGTCATGCCACAGCATCTCAATCGGGTTGAGGTCAGGACTCTGGCTGGGCCACTCCAGAAGGCGTATTTTCTTCTGTTTAAGCCATTCTGTTGTTGATTTACTTCTATGCTTTGGGTCGTTGTCCTGTTGCAACATCCATCTTCTGTTGAACTTCAGCTGATGGACAAATGGCCTTAAGTTCTCCTGCAAAATGTCTTGATAAACTTGGGAATTAATTTTTCCTTCGATGATAGCAATCCGTCCAGGCCCTGACGCAGCAAAGCAGCCCCAAACCATGATGCGCACACCACCATACTTCACAGTTGGGATGAGGTTTTGATGTTGGTGTGCTGTACTTCTTTTTCTCCACGCATAGTGTTGTGTGTTTCTTCCAAACAACTCAACTTTGGTTTCATCTGTTGACAGAATATTTTGCCAGTAATGCTGTGGAACATCCAGGTGCTCTTGTGCAAACTGTAAACGTGCAGCAATTTTTTTTTGGACAGCAGTGGCTTCCTCTGTGGTATCCTCCCATGAAATCCATTCTTGTTTAGTGTTTTACATATTGTAGATTCGCTAACAGGGATGTTAGCATATGCCAGAGGCTTTTGTAAGTCTTTAGCTGACACTCTAGGATTCTTCTTCACCTCATTGAGCAGTCTGCGCTGTGCTCTTGCAGTCATCTTTACAGGATTGCCACTCCTAGGGAGAGTAGCAGCAGTGCTTAATTTTCTCCATTTATAGACAATTTGTCTTACCGTGGACTGATGAACAGCAAGGCTTTTGGAGATACTTTTATAACCCTTTCCAGCTTTATGCAAGTCAACAATTCTTAATTGTAGGTCTTCTGAGAGCTCTTTTGTGCGAGGCATCATTCACATCAGGCAATGCTTCTTGTGAAAAGCAAACCCAGAACTGGTGTGTGTTTTTTATAGGGCAGGGCAGCTGTAACCAACACCTCCAATCTCATCTCATTGATTGGACTCCAGTTGGCTAACACCTCACTCCAATTAGCTCCTGGAGATGTCATTAGTCTAGGGTTTCACATACTTTTTCCACCTGCACTGTGAATGTTTACATGGTGTGTTCAATAAAAACATGGTAACATTTAATTCTTTGTGTGTTATTAGTTTAAGCAGACTGTGATTGTCTATTATTGTGACTTAGATGAAGATCAGTATATAATATTTACAAATGCCTAGCTAGGCAAAGAAACCTATATTGACCCAGGTATTAAAACTTCACTTTTAATGAGATAATTTTAAAAGTATATAAATTGTGTGTGTGTGCGACATGCACTCTTTAATTGAAATAAAGACAACCAAAGAATGAAAAATTAAAAATACAGAGCACCTCAACTCTAATAACAGTGATGCCTGCACTAAGTGAGGGGAGGGGAGAATTGCTCTATCTCTCACTGCATATCCCTATAAGCAGGGTGCCACTGTCACTGGCTGACTGAAGACGCACAGAGATGCAGTATTCAGCAGCTGTACTCAGCCTACTGAATGTTTGACCTACACCAAACAACAACGGCTGAATGGCTGTGGAACTGTGGTGGCCAGTGAGGAGGTGCAATGCAGTTAAAACCTATTACTGCCCCCCGACATGTTTCGCCAGAGTTCTGGCTTCTTCAGGGGCAAATGGGCAGCGATGAAGATCAGATCACATTTTATGACCAATATGTGCAGAAATCCATATAATTCCAAAGGGTTCACATACTTTTTCTTGCAACTGTAAGCAGGACACACTAGTGTCATGATGTCAGAGGCTTGAGGAAGCGCATTCAATCAAAACTGTTGCCGCTTGCCGTGCCTGTTTGGCATCCTACATCCTTTCTGCCGTCTACCTCTTTTGAGAAAGAATTCTACTAATTTGGTGAGTGCCACCCATCATTATTTTTGGAGTGATTTTGTTTGCGTTGTTTGCATATCTAGGATAGAGCACCACTGCCGGTCTTGGTAGGCCCATATCCATGACACATATATTTCCAATCCATAAGCAGGTTATCTCAGTGCATGGCAGTGCCATCTTCAATCATTCTATTAGTGATGTACTATGTGGACAGCCAGTAGTCATTCCTCTGGCGAATCCTTACAATGCAGCTGTCACTACACAAGAACGCATCTGGCAGTTTGTGCAAGGGACTCGGAGGGCTTCCCTGTCTCCTTCTCCACTGCATACTGCCACGTGCCACGGTCTGTCAGGGTCATCTGCATCTTCTTCATTGTCACCCTCCAGCTCCTCCTGCTCCTCCTTTTCCTCTCCCATTGCTTGGGCAGATAAAACAAGTAGGTTAAGTATAAAATGATGTCCTTCTCCTCATCCCTTTTCTCAGCCAGTTTATCCTCCTCAGGGCTCAGTCGGCCATGAGATGTAGGCACCACGTCTTCTGTTATCTCGCCAATCATATTTCTCAGCATCCCTCATATTTCTCAGCAAGTTGATAAGGAAGGAATGAAATTACATAATTCAATCTGTAGTTTCAACATTGTATATCTGGTGATGTTGAGGAAGAGCATTTTACCTTTGCTGCTTAATGAGCGTGTGTTTTGCAGGATAAGAGTGGCTGAAGTGCATGCACAGTTTCCTGGATATTTTTAACAGCTCTTCCAGTTCAGTGGAAGACTTGAGGAACCAGGTGACAATAATATCAAAGATGTGTGCCATGCAGGGCGAATAGATCAGCCCTCCCTGATACAGTGCAGACAAAATGCTCTTCCTATGGTCAGTAACCATAGTTCTTATCTCCAGTTGGCAAGGACACGGCCAGTGTTCAATTTCTTTATTGATGACGCTTAGCAGTTTCTCCCCGGTGTGGGTCCGTTCACCCAGGCTGACCAGGTGAAGAACTGTGTGACAACAACACTTAGCTTTGCATAAGTGATATGCCAGAGGACCACTGTGAACTGTTCCTACATTGGAGGGTGATGACAAGGTGAAGGATGAGGAGGCAGAGGAGAACATTGGCCCAAAAATGTCAGCATTACAAAGTGGAGGAGGCATTGTCATCACCTGGCCAAGTTGCTGCAGCAAAAAGTTCAGTTGGGTCCTGCGGGTAAAATCAAGAGATTTTTATTTCTTCCATTAAAAATGTACAAACTATTGATCCTCCTGCATGTCGGTCAATGCGTTTCAACCTTCAACAGGTCTTCTTCTTGGATTCATAGTATAAAAATATTCAGCCAAAGGCATGCTACTGATTTAAATAGAAGGGGCGGAATCACGTGATAACCTGAAGTCCGCCAGACACATCAAATTAGTCATTGACCCACAAGCAAATTAAGCAGGAAGGACTCATGACTTCAGATGGAAAAAAAATACCAATCTGCAAAAAAAAATATATATATATAGCACTATATTCAATATAGTGCTATATATTTGTTTTTTAGAATATTAGTAATTTTTTTTCCATCTGAAGTGAACAGTCATTGGCCCACAAGCAACTTAAGCAGGGAGGAATCATAACTTCAGATGGAAAAAAAAAAAGACAAATATTTTAAAAAAATAATATATAGCACTATATTCAATACAATAAAAAAAAAATATTGTTTTTTGCAAATATATATCACACTATGTTCTACATATTCGAGAATTATAGCAAGCCAATCCAATAGGAAAGTTGCCTATAACCAGCCCTTACTCGATTAACGCGCATATTACCTTGCCGATTTTTTTGCATAAGATAACATAGAAGCATAGAATGTGTTGGCAGATAAGAACCATCTAGTCTGCCCAATATACTGAATACTATGGATAGCCCCTGGCCCTATCTTATATGAAGGATGGCCTTATGCCTATCCCATGCATGCTTAAACTCCTTCACTGTATTTGCAGCTACCACTTCTGCAGGAAGGCTATTCCATGCATCCACTACTCTCTCAGTAAAGTAATACTTCCTGATATTACTTTTAAACCTTTGCACCTCTAATTTAAAACTATGTTCTTTTGTAGCAGTTTTTCTTATTTTAAATATTCTCTCCTCTTTTACCGTGTTGATTCCCTTTATGTATTTAAAGGGCTTCTGTCACTCCACTAAACTCATTTTTTCTCCTTAAAATCCTTATGCTGCAATTTCTCAATATATAGGGCTATTACTCAGTTTGGTTCAGTAGTTATATCAAAAAACTGACTTTTATAATATGCAAATTACCTCTCTAGCAGCAGGTAGGGTGGCTACCTGCTGCTAGCAGCCGCATCCTCCATTCATAATGACGCCCCCTCCTCATGTTGATTGACAGGGCCAGTGAACGTGCTCGTCCTCTGACTGGCCCTGTCTGCGTTTTAAATCTTGCGCCGGTCTTCAGTTGGCGCAGGCGCACTGAGTGGAGGACGCTTGCTCAGCCGCTCCATCCTCAGTGCGCCTGCGCCGATGACGTCACATGCAGTTTATTGATAAGCATTCTATGTGGAACAGTATCAAAAGCCTTACTAAAGTCTAGATAAGCGATGTCTACTGCACCTCTGCCATCTATTATTTTAGTCACCCAATCAAAAAAATCTATAAGATTAGTTTGATATGATCTTCCTGAAGTAAACCCATGCTGTTTTTCATCTTTCAATCCATGGGATTTTAGATGTTCCACAATCCTCTCCTTAAGTATGCTTAAGTTTCCAATAATTTCCCCACTATTGATGTCAGGCTTGCTGGCCTATAGTTGCCAGATTCCTCCCTACTACCTTTCTTGTGAATGGGCACAACATTTGCTAATTTCCAATCTTCTGGGATGACTCCTGTTACCAGAGATTGGTTAAATAAATCTGTTAATGGTTTTGCTAGTTCACCGCTAAGCTCTTTTAATAGCTTTGGGTGTATCCCATCAGGCCTCTGTGACTTGTTTGTATTAATTTTAGACAGCTGACTTAAAATCTCCTCCTTTGTAAAGACACATGCATCAAAAGATTCATTAGTCTTCCTCCCTAACTGAGGTCCTTTTCCTTCATTTTCCTTTGTAAAAACTGAACAGAAGTATTCATTGAGGCAGTCAACTAGTTCTTAATCTTTTTCCATATACATTCCTTCTTTTGTTTTTAATTTGGTAATTCCTTGTTTTAATTTCCTTTTTTCATTTATGTATCTGAAGAATGCCTTATCGCCTTTTTTCACTGACTGAGCTAATGTCTCTTCTGCCTGTGCTTTAGAAGCTGTTATAACTTGCTTGGCCTCTCTCTGCCTAATCTTATAAATTTCCTTGTCACCCTCGTTTTTTTAAAATATAATTCCTAAATGCTATCTTATTGTTTTTAATGATTTTTGCCACTTCTGCTGAGTACCACAGTGGTCTCTTCCTTTTTTGCTTTTACTGACAAGCCTAATGCAATTATCTGTTGCCATCAATAGTGACACTTTTAAGTAGTCCCATTTCTCCTGGACTCCATTCAAACTGTTCCAGTCTGATAGGGACAGTTTTTCTAAAATCTAAAACTTTTGTTTTTGTGTGGTGTGACTCAGTCACTGTACTTATAGTAAACCACACTGCCTGGTGATCACTGGATCCCAAGCTTTCCCCTACAGTAATATTAGATACCAAATTCCCATTTGTGAATACTGAATCAAAAAAGGCCTCCTTCCGGGTTGGCTCTTCAACTACTTGCTGTAGAGATAATCCCAGTAGGGAATTTTGAATATCTGTACTCCTGGCAAAACTAGCTATTTTGGTTTTCCAGTTTACATCAGGAAGATTAAAGTCTCTCATAATGATAACTTCCCCTTTCAATGTCATTTTAGCTATTTCCTCAACTAGTAGATCATCTAATTCTTTGACTCGGCCAGGTGGTCTATATATCACACCTGCATGAGTTACGTTATGATTATCAAGCTGCAACATAACCCAAACTGACTCTAAATTGGTTTAGCTAACTAGTATTAAATAATGAAGAATGAAGAATATTCTAATTCACTACAGACTACAATATTGCAGCCTTCTCACATTGACCCACAAGCAAGAAGCAGGAAGGTAATGGGTTCAGATGAAAAAAAAATAATATATGAATATTCGATTTTAAGAATATATATCACTATATTCTAAATATTCGCAAATTCTCGAAGTGCCGATATTCACGATAAAAATTTGTAATTCGAATTTTTGCGATCAACACTAATAATGATATAGTCCAATAGACATTAATAATGCAATAAAATATGTGTATGGTAATTAATTCCATAAGGGTAAACCGAATTTAAAGTAAAGATCTAAAAAACTTCTTTTTCCAATAGCAGTTTTTTAAAATCACACTCTTGTGTGATTTTACTTTTTCTATACCAGTTACCTTGAGAGTGACAACTCTATTATGTTGTTCTGCAAAATGTTTTGAAGCTTCAAGATATTACCATTCTTATTAGTGATATAATTTAGATGTTCAAGAAAACTTACCTGTAATGGTCGCGTACACACACACACAGGGGAGAGGGGAAGTGACCACTGCGCTCCACCCTTACCCCTGGCCCTGCCTACTTGCCTCGCGAGTCCTAATGACAGGGGACAACTGGACGGCAATCCCTAACTTGGAATAAGTGCAGGGATGACAGACAGACAAACAACAGGACGTGAACGGACCGAGTCAATACCAGGAAAGCTACAAAGTACAAAGGATTAAGCAAAGAATGGTCAGGAGAAGCCGGGGTCAAATACCAGGAGAGCAGAGAAGTACAAGAGGAGTCCTAAGAGAGTAGTCAGGTGGGAGCCAAGGTCACAATACCAGGACGGATGCGCAGTACAGGAGGATCAGGCAAAAGGATGGTCAAGGAACAGGATCAGGTAAGTATTCAGCAGTCCAACAAATAGCCAGGAACCTAGAAATTAACAGGCAACCTGTAGCCAGCAGGCTGCCTGTATTTATAGTGGGGAGATAGGGTCATGTGACGTGGCCAGCGTCACATGACCGACAGACCAACCAGTCGAGCACCGAGTGATCAGCTCGGCGCTCAAGGCAGACTTAGGAGCAGGGAGCCACCCAGCTAGTAAAGCCGCCCTGGGAATGAGGTCAAACACAGATCCTCATTCCCAAAGCTAAGCAACAGGTCTGCGGGCGATGGGGGACCGAGTGCACCTTCGGAACCCCGTGACAGTACCTTCAGTCTCCTAGTGATGCTACCTACTGTATATATAATAGATTGCACTGTGTGCATGTGATCATATAGATGACACATTACGTATAGCAATTCATATATTTTTTTTATTTTATACTTTGTTTCTTTTTGAGTGAAAATTCCTTTTTTGAATTAACATAAGTATAGGTTTTACATGGGTAAACCTCAACGGTAAAAACCTGGGTTAGAAAGTCATGTCAATGATTCTTGTGATATTAGTTTTTTTTAAATGGGTGCGATTTCTTTATTTTATTTTATTTTTACTTATTGTTGAGGCCTTCCTATATAACACTCTATATGACACTGCTATGCCTGGTCTGGAACCACATTTACCCAGTGGGCTGTGAATGACATGTATTGCCCTTGACCATAGTTGCAACTCCATAGGTGATCGCTGGCGTGAACTTTACCAGACACTGAGAGGCCCACCTTCTGCTCAAAGTATGTGTGCAAGGCTCGTATAGCTTTTTTGTCAACTACAAGGAAAGGGAGGGATTGTAGTAACAGCAACTTTGCCAGGTGCACATTCAGCTTCTGTGCCATTGGATGAGTGCACGCATACTGTTGTATTTTTGCAATCGCCTCGGTGATCGATTGCTGTAGAAACAAGTGACAAGGAGTAGGAGTATGAAGAGCATCAGGAGCAACAGACAACATTGAAGTCAATAGGAAGGAACAACGGCTTCCTCCTGTTGATGTTGTTGAGCTCTGACTGCTGGACAGGGGGTGCGGGCCAGTGGGAGATGCAGCAGTTGCTGGATCAGGCTGTAAGACTAGATGAGTGGCATGATTTTACCACACCACTGTATGGTGATGCTCTATGTGTTGATGCAGGATCGTTTTGCCAACATTAGCACCCTGGCCTCACCTCACCTTCTGCCCACACATCCAGCATACTGACATGCAAAAGTCCCCCAGCGACTTGGTGAAAAATTCCCACACTGAGTATGACATTTTCCTCTCCTCTGGCCATTCCTTTGGAGGGCTCAGGCAACTGCGTGTTGGCCATAGTGTATAGAAATTGTATCGCTAACAGAACGGACTAGCTATCATAAATTTCGCTCCACTGCACACGTATGTACAGGGTGATGAATTACACCTGCCCATAATCCCGACACAATGTACTGCTACAGCTAACAGAATGGATTAGCTATGAATGTCGATGCACTGCACAGTGATGCACACAGTGACATATGACACCTGCCTTTAAAACTGAGGCGCACTAAGGGTATCACTAAAATAATGGATTAACTCAATGTGGATGCACTAGAACGTGATGCACATTGTGATATGACACCTGCCTTTAGAACTAAGGCACACTAACTGTATCACTAAAATAACGGATTAACTCAATGTCGATGCACTAGATCATGATGCACAAAGTGATATATGACACCCGCCTTTAATACTGAGGCACATTAACTACAGTTGTGTTCCAAATTATTCAAGCCCCAATGCTGTAAAGGGTTTTAGGGAATTTAGTGTACATTTGTAATTGTGTTCAGAATGAAATCTTACAAGGACTTTTTAAAGAACCAAATGCAACTAAAATAACATCAATTGTTTTTGTAATACAGTATTAAATGGTTTTTTTTTGTGATTTCTTCATTGAAACAATTATTCAACCCCTTAAAGACTACCACTCTTGAGAACAGAGGTTCATTCAAGTGTTTTCGATCAGGTATTGAAAACACCTGTGGATGTCAAGGAGCAGCAATCAAGCATAATAAGCACCAATTAGGCAGATTTAAAAGGACTGTGATACTCAGCTCCTTCTAGACATTTACTGGTGTGTTTACAAACATGGTGAAGTCAAGAGAATGGTCCAGGAAGACAAGAGAAGAGGTGATTTCTCTTCACAGGAAGGGCAATGGCTATAAGAAGATTGCAAAGATGTTAAACATACCAAGAGACACCATAGGAAGCATCATTCGCAAATTCAAGGCAAAGGGCACTGTTGAAACGCTACATGGTCGTGGCAGAAAGAAGATGCTGACTTCGACTGCTGTGCACTACCTGAAGCGCAAAGTGGAGAAAAATCCCCGTGTGACTGCTGAGGAACTGAAAAAAGATTTGTCAGATGTGGGTACTGAAGTTTCAGCTTAGAAAAATAAGGCGCACACTGCGTAATGAAGGCCTCCATGCCAGAACTCCCAGGCGCACCCCCCTTGCTGTCTTCAAAGAATAAGAAGAGTCGACTGCAGTATGCCAAAAGTCATCTGGACAAACCACAAAAGTTTTGGGATAGTGTTCTGTGGACTGATGAAACTAAATTAGAACTGTTTGGGCCCATGGATCAACGCTATGTTTGGAGGAGGAAGAACAAGGCCTATGAAGAAAAGAACACCTTGCCTACTGTGAAGCATGGTGGGGGGGGTCAATCATGCTTTGGGGCTGTTTTGCTTCTACAGGTACAGGGAAGCTTCAGCGTGTGCAAGGTACCATGAGTTCTCTTCAGTACCAGGAGATATTAGATGAAAATGTGATGCAGTCCGTCACAAACCTGAGGCTTGGGAGACGTTGGACCTTTCAACAGGACAATGATCCCAAGCATACCTCCAAGTCCACTAGAGCATGGTTGCAGATTAAAGGCTGGAACATTTTGAAGTGGCCATCGCAGTCACCAGACTTAAATCCGATTGAGAACCTCTGGTGGGACTTAAAGAAAGCAGTTGCAGCGCGCAAGCCTAAGAATGTGACTGAACTGGAGGCTTTTGCCCATGAAGAATGGGCGAAGATACCCGTAGATCGTTGCAAGACACTTGTGTCAAGCTATGCTTCACGTTTAAAAGCTGTTATAACTGGAAAAGGATGTTGTACTAAGTACTAAGATTGAATGTCACTTGGGGGTTGAATAAAACTGATAATGATGTGAGCACAGAAAAGACATTTGTGGTTATTTCATTATAAATGTTATGTTATATTTGTCTGACTTACAAGTGCCTCTTTGATTTAATTGTAAACAAGATGACTGAAATGATCAAAATCAATGTCAAACTGGCCAAAACACTCAATTTCAGTGGGGGTTGAATAATTTTGAAAACTGTATATCCCTATAATGAGGATTAACTCTGAAAATACACTCTCCCTGCACTCTCCCCAAACTCTCACTGCAGTCTCCCTGCACTCTACCTCTCCAATACCCTTCAATTAATCTTTTCAGCAACACTGTAGTACTTCAACGCTTGCCACATCTCTTCCTATGCTCAGCTCCCTGGACAACGGTGAGGAGATCACACGGGATGATGGTTTTATAGGGCTGTGGCATTACAAGGGTTTGGTGTCTGTGGATTGGCTTGCTGAATGATATTATGAGTGATTTTGCTTTCCTTGGCTTCCTGCTTTCACTTTGTAACACGTGCAGCTGCCATTTTAGCAAAAACTGATTTGTTACCACAAAGCGAAAGGAAATTCAGCTTTGGTGTGAATTGAAGTTTTCCTAAACTTCGGACCAAATTCCAATTTGAATGCTTTGCTTTGTTCAACACTAGTCAATATCAGATCCATGAGTGTTCACATCCAGCACTGCCTCCAATCAGCTGTTTTGAACAGCCTTGGCACCAGACACTGTACAGGACCAGGAGTATTGTAGTGCTGATATACCTGTACTGTATCTCAGATCCCATTTAATTAAATGGGAGCTATGTTGCGTTATCCCAGCACAGTCACTACACAGACAGCTCTGTACACTGTTTGGTGGCCATGCGGAGGTAATGCAACTTAGCTCCCATTCAACTGAATGAGATCAGAGCTGCAGTACTCCTGGTCCTTATCTTTAGGCGACATGCACACAAACGTTGTTTGTTTCCGTGTCCGTTCCGTTTTTTTTGCAGATAGGATGCAGACCCATTAATTTCAATGGGTCTGCAAAAAATGCGGACAGCACACGGTGTGCTGTCCGCATCAGTATGTCAGTTCCGTAGCCCCGCAAAAAAATAGAACATGTCCTATTCTTGTCCGTTTTAGGCATTGTTACAATGGATCTGCAAAAAAAAAAAAAAACTGATAACATACGGATGTCATCCGTTTTTTATTTTGTGAATCCACAATTTGTGGACCGCAAAACACATACGGTCATGTGCATGTAGCCTTAGCTTGCTCCTATGTTCCTGTCTTATCCTTTACTCTGCTGCATCCTGTCTGCTCTTCTAATGATGATCTTTGGCTCTTGTCCATCCTAACAACACCTAACTTTAGCAGTGCTACTGCCATGGAGTTTTGACCATTCGGGGGTCTGCAACCTCAGAACTCTCCTGCAGCAAAGTCCATGCCTTTTACCAAGAGTTACGTGTAAAAGCCAATGGCTTCCTTAGACTTCTCAGTCTAGCCTGCATCATGTCTAAATTCTGGTACATGTCCATAACATATTTAGAAGTTTTTTTTAGCACAGAATAAAAAGGGGAGAATACTGTTTGTTAAAACATAGCTATGTGTGGAGGCAACATATAGTATCATACAGAATGTTCAATGTACTGTAAATGTACTGTGAAATAAATAAATAAATCTTTAAATACAGTTGCAAGAAAAATTATGTGAACCCTTTGGAATGATATGGATTTCTGCACAAATTGGTCATAAAATGTGATCTGATCTTCATCTAAGTCATAACAATAGACAATCACAGTCTGCTTAAACTAATAACACACAAATAATTAAATGTTACCATGTTTTTATTGAACACACCATGTAAACATTCACAGTGCAGGTGGAAAAAGTATGTGAACCCCTAGACTAACGACATCTCCAAGAGCTAATTGGAGTGAGGTGTCAGCCAACTGGAGTCCAATCAATGAGATGAGATTGGAGGTGTTGGTTACAGCTGCCCTGCCCTATAAAAAACCCACAACAGTTCTGGGTTTGCTTTTCACAAGAAGCATTGCCTTATGTGAATGATGCCTCGCACAAAAGAGCTCTCAGAAGACCTACGATTAAGAATGGTTGACTTGCATAAAGCTGGAAAGGGTTATAAAAGTATCTCCAAAAGCCTTGCTGTTCATGAGTCCACGGTAAGACAAATTGTCTATAAATGGAGAAAGTTCAGCACTGCTGCTACTCTCCCTAGGAGTGGCCGTCCTGTAAAGATGACTGCAAAAAGCACAGCACAGACTGCTCAATGAGGCGAAGAAGAATCCTAGAGTGTCAGCTAAAGACTTACAAATGTCTCTGGCATATGCTAACATCCCGTTAGCGAATCTACAATACGTAAAACACTAAACAAGAATGGATTTAATGGGAGGATACCACAGAGGATACCACTGCTGTCCAAAAAAAAAACCATTGCTGCACGTTTACAGTTTGCACAAGAGCACCTGGATGTTCCACAGCAGTACTGGCAAAATATTCTGTGGACAGATGAAGCAAAAGTTGAGTTGTTTGAAAGAAACACACAACACTACAGTCGTGGCCAAAAGTTTTGAGAATTACATAAATATTGGAAATTGGAAAAGTTGCTGCTTAAGTTTTATCAATTTGCATATACTCCAGAATGTTATGAAGAGTGATCAGATGATTTGCATAGTCCTTCTTTGCCATGAAAATTAACTTAATCCCAAAAAAACCTTTCCACTGCATTTCATTGCTGTCATTAAAGGACCTGCTGAGATCATTTCAGTAATCGTCTTGTTAACTCAGGTGAGAATGTTGATGAGCACAAGGCTGGAGATCATTATGTAAGGCTGATTGGGTTAAAATGGCAGACTTGACATGTTAAAAGGAGGGTGATGCTTGAAATCATTGTTCTTCCATTGTTAACCGTGGTGACCTGCAAAGAAACGCGTGCAGCCATCATTGCGTTGCATAAAAATGGTTTCACAGGCAAGGATATTGTGGCTACTAAGATTGCACCTCAATCAACAATTTATAGGATCATCAAGAACTTCAAGGAAAGAGGTTCAATTCTTGTTAAGAAGGCTTCAGGGCATCCAAGAAAGTCCAGCAAGCGCCAGGATCGTCTCCTAAAGAGGATTCAGCTGCGGGATCGGAGTGCCACCAGTGCAGAGCTTGCTCAGGAATGGCAGCAGGCAGGTGTGAGCGCATCTGCACGCACAGTGAGGCGAAGACTTTTGGAAGATGGCCTGGTGTCAAGAAGGCCAGAAAAAAAGCCACTTCTCTCAAAAAAAACCATCAGGGACAGATTGATCTTCTGCAGAAAGTATGGTGAATGGACTGCTGAGGACTGGGGCAAAGTCATATTTTCAGATGAAGCCTCTTTCCGATTGTTTGGGGCATCTGGAAAAAGGCTTGTCCGGAGAAGAAAAGGTGAGCGCTACCATCAGTCCTGTGTAATGCTAACAGTAAAGCATTCTGAGACCATTCATGTGTGGGGTTGCTTCTCATCCAAGGGAGTGGGCTCACTCACAATTTTGCCCAAAAACACAGCCATGAATAAAGAATGGTACCAAAACACCCTCCAACAGCAACTTCTTCCAACAATCCAACAACAGTTTGGTGAAGAACAATGCATTTTCCAGCACGATGGAGCACCGTGCCATAAGGCAAAAGTGATAACTAAGTGGCTCGGGGACAAAAACGTTGACATTTTGGGTCCATGGCCTGGAAACTCCCCAGATCTTAATCCCATTGAGAACTTGTGGTCAATCTTCAAGAGGCGGCTGGACAAACAAAACCCCACTAATTCTGACAAACTCCAAGAAGTGATTATGAAATAATGGGTTGCTATCAGTCCGGAATTGGCCCAGAAGTTGATTGAGAGCATGCCCAGTCGAATTGCAGAGGTCCTGAAAAAGAAGGGCCAACACTAGGGAAGAGCGAACCCGAACTGTATAGTTCGGGTTCGTACCGAATTTTGGGGTGTCCGTGACACGGACCCGAACATTTTCGTAAAAGTCCGGGTTCGGTGTTCGGCGCTTTCTTGGCGCTTTTTGAAAGGCTGCAAAGCAGCCAATCAACAAGCGTCATACTACTTGCCCCAAGAGGCCATCACAGCCTTGCCTACTATTGGCATGGCTGTGATTGGCCAGTGCAACATGTGACCCAGCCTCTATATAAGCTTGGGTCACGTAGCGCTGCACGTCACTCTGCTGATTCAAGCATAGGGAGAGGTTGCTGCTGCGACGTTAGGGCGAGATTAGGCAGATTAACTCCTCCAAAAGACTTCATTCTGTGATCGATCTCCAGCTGTGGATCATTGAAGTGCTAATATCGACTTGCTCCCTTTTTTTAGGCTGCCCAGAGCGTTTTTAGATCACTTTTTTCTGGGGTGATCGGCGGCCATTTTGTGGCTTGTGGTGCGCCAGCACAAGCTACCACCAAGTGCTTTTAACCATCAATAGTGTGGTTATTTTTTGCTATATCCTACATCAGCTGCAGGCTGAGCCTGTGTCACCGAAGTGCATTTAACCATCAACAGTCTGGTTATTTTTTGGCCATATACTACATCAGGTGCAAGCTGAGCCTGTGTCACCCAAGTGCATTTAACCATCAACATTGTGGTTATTTTTTGGCCATATACTACATCAGGTGCAGGCTGAGCCTGTGTCACCCAAGTGCATTTAACCATCAATAGTGTGGTTATTTTTTGGCCATATACTACATCAGGGGCAAGTTAAGCCTGTCACCCAGTGCCTAAAAAATAGACCTGACATTTCTATTCAACCAAATCTGTACTGTTTTAGCTGGTCAAGTTATTTGTAGTGACCGTAAAAGCACAGTTTTTGTTCTGGGTTGAAAAAATATTTCCAAATTTGACATTCTCAAAATAAGTAGTTTATGCTATATGAGGCCTACTTGAAATCTATCCCAAATAGGATATCTTAGATTCAAGGTGCTGATAGTGTCATTCAGAAAAACTTAACACACACGCTACCGTGCAGATACAAGTCTAATTCTGTGATTAAACCTATACCTGTCACACAGCGCAAAAAAAAATAGGCCTCACATTTCTATTCAACCAAATCTGTACTGTTTGAGCTGGTCAAATTATTTGTAGTGACCGTAAAAGCACAGTTTTTGTTCTGGGTTGAAAAACTATTCCCAAATTTGACATTCTCAAAATAACTAAGTAGTTTATGCTATATGAGGCCCTCTTGAAATCTATCCCAAAAAGGATATCTTAGATTCAAGGTGCTGATAGTGTCATTCAGAAAAACTTAACACACACGCTACCGTGCAGATACAAGTCTAATTCTGTGATTAAACGTATACCTGTCACACAGCGCAAAAATAAATAGGTCTCACATTTCTATTCAACCAAATCTGTACTGTTTGAGCTGGTCAAATTATTTGTAGTGACCGTAAAAGCACAGTTTTTGTTCTGGGTTGAAAAACTATTCCCAAATTTGACATTCTCAAAATAAGTAGTTTATGCTATATGAGGCCTACTTGAAATCTATCCCAAAAAGGATATCTTAGATTCAAGGTGCTGATAGTGTCATTCAGAAAAACTTAACACACACGCGGCCTCACATTTCTATTCAACCAAATCTGTACTGTTTGAGCTGGTCAAGTTATTTGTAGTGACCGTAAAAGCACAGTTTTTGTTCTGGGGTGAAAAACTATTCCCAAATTTGACATTCTCAAAATTGTGGTGAACGGGAACAATGAGGAAAACATCTAATAAGGGACGCGTACGCGGACGTGGACATGGTCGTGGTGGTGTTAGTGGACCCTCTGGTGCTGGGAGAGGACGTGGCCGTTCTGCCACAGCCACACGTCCTAGTGAACCAACTACCTCAGGTCCCAGTAGCCAGCAGAATTTACAGCGATATTTGGTGGGGCCCAATGCCATTCTAAGGATGGTAAGGCCTGAGCAGGTACAGGCATTAGCAATTGGGTGGCCGACAGTGGATCAAGCACGTTCACATTATCTCCCACCCAGTCTTCTGCAGAAAGCGCACAGATGGCGCATGAAAACCAAGCCCATCGGTCTGTCACATCACCCCCATGCATATCAGGAAACTGTCTGAGCCTCAAGTTATGCAGCAGTCTCTTATGCTGTTTTAAGACTCTGCTGCCAGGGTTTCCCAAGGGCATCCACCTAGCCCTTCCCCAGGGGTGGAAGAGATAGAATGCACTAACGCACAACCACTTATTTTTCATGATGATGAGGACATGGGAATACCACCTCAGCACGTCTCTGATGATGACGAAACACAGGTGCCAACTGCTGCGTCTTTCTGCAGTGTGCAGACTGAACAGGAGGTCAGGGATCAAGACTGGGTGGAAGACGATGCAGGGGACGATGAGGTCCTAGACCCCACATGGAATGAAGGTCTTGCCACTGACTTTCACAGTTCGGAGGAAGAGGCAGTGGTGAGACCGAGCCAACAGCGTAGCAAAAGAGGGAGCAGTGGGCAAAATCAGAACACCCGCCGCCAAGAGACTCCGCCTGCTACTGACCGCCGCCATCTGGGACCGAGCACCCCAAAGGCAGCTTCAAGGAGTTCCCTGGCATGGCACTTCTTCAAACAATGTGCTGACGACAAGAGCCGAGTGGTTTGCACGCTGTGCCATCAGAGCCTGAAGCGAGGCATTAATGTTCTGAACCTTAGCACAACCTGCATGACCAGGCACCTGCATGCAAAGCATGAACTGCAGTGGAGTAAACACCTTAAAAACAAGGAAGTCACTCAGGCTCCCCCTGCTACCTCTTCTGCTGCTGCCGCCTCGGCCTCTTCTGCTGCTGCCGCCGCCTCGGCCTCTTCCTCCGCCTCGGGAGGAACGTTGGCACCTGCCGCCCAGCAAACATGGGATGTACCACCCAATTCCCACCTAGCCACCCTCGATCCCTGGCCCTGAATGCCAGCATTTCTAAACTACTGGCCTATGAAATGCTGTCATTTAGGCTGGTGGACACACATGTCGCTTGCTGTCCCACAGTATGTTGTTCCCAGCCGCCACTACTTCTCCAAGAGAGCCGTGCCTTCCCTGCACAACCAAGTGTCCGATAAAATCAAGTGTGCACTGCGCAACGCCATCTGTGGTCCACCTAACCACAGATACGTGGACCAGTAAGCACGGCCAGGGACGCTATATCTCCCTAACTGCACACTGGGTAAATGTAGTGGCGGCTGGGGCCCAGGCGGAGAGCTGTTTGGCGCACGTTCTTCCGCCGCAGAGGATCGCAGGGCAACATTCTTTGTCTCCTCCTCCTACTCAGCTTCCTCCTCCTCTTCTTCCACCTGCTCATCCAGTCAGCCACACACCTTCACCACCAACTTCAGCACAGCCCGGGGTAAACGTCAGCAGGCCGTTCTGAAACTCATATGTTTGGGGGACAGGCCCCACACCGCACAGGAGTTGTGACGGGGTATAGAACAACAGACCGACGAGTGGTTGCTGCCGGTGAGCCTCAAGCCCGGCCTGGTGGTGTGCGATAATGGGCGAAATCTCGTTGCAGCTCTGGGACTAGCCGGTTTGACGCACATCCCTTGCCTGGCGCATGTGCTGAATTTGGTGGTGCAGAAGTTCATTCGCAACTACCCCGACATGTCAGAGCTGCTGCATAAAGTGCGGGCCGTCTGTTCGCGCATCCGGCGTTCACACTCTGCTGCTGCACGCCTGTCTGCGCTACAGCGTAACTTCGGCCTTCCTGCTCACCGCCTCATATGCGATGTGCCCACCAGGTGGAACTCTACCTTGCACATGCTGGACAGACTGTGCGAGCAACAGCAGGCCATAGTGGAGTTTCAGCTGCTGAACGCACGGGTCAGTATCACTGCGGAACAGCACCACTTCACCACCAATGACTGGGCCTCCACGCGAGACCTGTGTGCCCTGTTGCGCTGTTTCGAGTACTCCACCAACATGGCCAGTGGCGATGACGCCGTTATCATCGTTACAATACCACTTCTATGTCTCCTTGAGAAAACACTTAGGGCAATGATGGAAGAGGAGGTGGCCCAGGAGGAAGAGGAGGAAGAGGGGTCATTTTTAGCACTTTCAGGCCAGTCTCTTCGAAGTGACTCAGAGGGAGGTTTTTTGCAACACCAGAGGCCAGGTACAAATGTGGCCAGACAGGGCCCACTACTGGAGGACGAGGAGGACGAGGATGAGGAGGAGGTGGAGGAGGTGGAGGAGGATGAGGATGAAGCATGTTCACAGCGGGGTGGCACCCAACGCAGCTCGGGCCCATCACTGGTGCGTGGCTGGGGGGAAACACAGGACGATGACGATACGCCTTTCACAGAGGACAGCTTGTCCTTACCTCTGGGCAGCCTGGCACACATGAGCGACTACATGCTGCAGTGCCTGCGCAACGACAGCAGAGTTGCCCACATTTTAACGTGTGCGGACTACTGGGTTGCCACCCTGCTGGATCCCCGGTACATAGACAATGTGCCCACCTTACTTCCTACACTGGAGCGTGATAGGAAGATGCGCGAGTACAAGCGCACGTTGGTAGACGCGCTACTCAGAGCATTCCCAAATGTCACAGGGGAACCAGTGGAAGCCCAAGGCGAAGGCAGAGGAGGAGCAAGAGGTCGCCAACGCAGCTGTGTCACGCCCAGCTCCTCTGAGGGCAGGGTTAGCATGGCAGAGATGTGGAAAAGTTTTGTCACCACGCCACAGCTAACTGCACCACCACCTGATACGGAACGTGTTAGCAGGATGCAACATTTCACTAACATGGTCGAACAGTACCTGTGCACACCCCTCCACGTACTGACTGATGGTTCGGCCCCATTCAACTTCTGGGTCTCCAAATTGTCCACGTGGCCAGAGCTAGCCTTTTATGCCTTGGAGGTGCTGGCCTGCCCGGCGGCGAGCGTTTTGTCTGAACGTGTATTCAGCACGGCAGGGGGCGTCATTACAGACAAACGCAGCCGCCTGTCTACAGCCAATGTGGACAAGCTGACGTTTATAAAAATGAACCAGGCATGGATCCCACAGGACCTGTCCATCCCTTGTGCAGATTAGATATTAACTACCTCCCCTTAACAATATATTATTCTACTCCAGGGCACTTCCTCATTCAATCCTATTTTTATTTTCATTTTACCATTATATTGCGGGGCAACCCAAAGTTGAATGAACCTCTCCTCTGTCTGGGTGCCGGGGCCTAAATGTGTGACAGTGGCCTGTTCCAGTGGTGGGTGACGTGAAGCCTGATTCTCTGCTATGATATGAAGACTGATTCTGTGCTGACATAAGGCCAGATTCTCTGTTACGGGACCTCTCTCCTCTGCCTGGGTGCCTGGGCCTAAATATGTGACAGTGGCCTGTTCCAGTGGTGGATGACGTGAAGCCTGATTCTCTGCTATGACATGAAGACTGATTCTGCGCTGACATAAGGCCAGATTCTCTGTTACGGGACCTCTCTTTTCTGTCTGGGTGCCGGGGCCTAAATATGTGACAGTGGCCTGTTCCAGTGGTGGGTGACGTGAAGCCTGATTCTCTGCTATGACATGAAGACTGATTCTGTGCTGACATAAGGCCAGATTCTCTGTTACGGGACCTCTCTCCTCTGCCTGGGTGCCTGGGCCTAAATATGTGACAGTGGCCTGTTCCAGTGGTGGGTGACGTGAAGCCTGATTCTCTGCTATGATATGAAGACTGATTCTGTGCTGACATAAGGCCAGATTCTCTGTTACGGGACCTCTCTCCTCTGCCTGGGTGCCTGGGCCTAAATATGTGACAGTGGCCTGTTCCAGTGGTGGGTGACATGAAGCCTGATTCTCTGCTATGACATGAAGACTGATTCTGCGCTGACATAAGGCCAGATTCTCTGTTACGGGACCTCTCTTTTCTGTCTGGGTGCCGGGGCCTAAATCTGTGACAGTGGCCTGTTCCAGTGGTGGGTGACGTGAAGCCTGATTCTTTGCTATGACATAAAGACTGATTCTGTGCTGACATAAGGCCAGATTCTCTGTTACGGGACCTCTCTCCTCTGCCTGGGTGCCTGGGCCTAAATATGTGACAGTGGCCTGTTCCAGTGGTGGGTGACTTGAAGCCTTATTCTCTGCTATGACATGAAGACTGATTCTGCGCTGACATAAGGCCAGATTCTCTGTTACGGGACCTCTCTCCTCTGTCTGGGTGCCGGGGCCTAAATATGTGACAGTGGCCTGTTACAGTGGTGGGTGACGTGAAGCCTAATTCTCTGCTATGACATGAAGACTGATTCTGTGCTGACATAAGGCCAGATTCTCTGTTACGGGACCTCTCTCCTCTGCCTGGGTGCCTGGGCCTAAATATGTGACAGTGGCCTTTTCCAGTGGTGGGTGACGTGAAGCCTGATTCTCTGCTATGACATGAAGACGGATTCTGTGCTGACATAAGGCCAGATTCTCTGTTACGGGACCTCTCTCCTCTGTCTGGGTGCCGGGGCCTAAATATGTGACAGTGGCCTGTTCCAGTGGTGGGTGACGTGAAGCCTGATTCTCTGCTATGACATGAAGACTGATTCTGTGCTGACATAAGGCCAGATTCTCTGTTACGGGACCTCTCTCCTCTGCCTGGGTGCCTGGGTATAAATATGTGACAGTGGCCTGTTCCAGTGGTGGGTGACGTGAAGCCTGATTCTCTGCTATGACATGAAGACTGATTCTGTGCTGACATAAGGCCAGATTCTCTGTTACGGGACCTCTCTCCTCTGTCTGGGTGCCGGGGCCTAAATATGTGACAGTGGCCTGTTCCAGTGGTGGGTGACGTGAAGCCTGATTCTCTGCTATGACATGAAGACTGATTCTGTGCTGACATAAGGCCAGATTCTCTGTTACGGGACCTCTCTCCTCTGCCTGGGTGCCTGGGCCTAAATATGTGACAGTGGCCTGTTCCAGTGGTGGGTGACGTGAAGCCTGATTCTCTGCTATGACATGAAGACTGATTCTGTGCTGACATGAAGCCAGATTCTCTGTTACGGGACCTCTCTCCTCTGTCTGGTTGCCGGGGCCTAAATATGTGATAGTGGCCTGTTCCAGTGGTGGGTGACGTGAAGCCTGATTCTCTGCTATGACATGAAGACTGATTCTGTGCTGACATGAAGCCAGATTCTCTGCTATGGCATGAAGAGACTGATTCTCTGCTGACATGAAGCCAGATTCTTTGCTATGGCATGAAGAGACTGATTCTCTGCTGACGTGAAGCCAGATTCTCTGCTATGGGACCTCTGTCCAATTGATATTGGTTAATTTTAATTTTTTTAATTTTTATTTTAATTCATTTCCCTATCCACATTTGTTTGCAGGGGATTTACCTACATGTTGCTGCCTTTTGCAGCCCTCTAGCTCTTTCCTGGGCTGTTTTACAGCCTTTTTAGTGCCCAAAAGTTCGGGTCCCCATTGACTTCGATGGGGTTCGGGTTCGGGACGAAGTTCGGGTCGGGTCCGGATCCCGAACCCAAACATTTCCGGGAAGTTCGGCCGAACTTCTCGAACCCGAACATCCAGGTGTTCGCTCAACTCTAGCCAACAGTGCAAATACTGACTCTTTGCATAAATGTCATGTAATTGTCGATAAAAGCCTTTGAAACGTATGAAGTGCGTGTAATTATATTTCACTACATCACAGAAACAACAGAAACAAAGATCTAAAAGCAGCTTAGCAGCAAACTTAGTGAAAACTAATATTTGTGTCATTTTCAAATCTTTTGGCGATGTCACAGCCAGACAGCTGAGAAGCGCTCACAGGAGCTTCTCAGACCCTCCTCCTTGAATTTCTTTGTTTTGGTTTAGTTTCTCATCTCGTTAGTCTATCTCAGCTGTCATGCAGTTGGACTAATTGCTACCCTTTAAGTTCCTCCCCATAATGCAGTAGTGTGCGGCTGATACAACTTCCTGGAGTGTGTGTGCGCATGCTGTTCCCAGTTCCCAGTTCCCAGTTGTCTGCAAGATAAGCGCTGTTTATGTATTTATGATTTTGTCTTTTCTGGATCCAGGTGACCCTGACTCCCTCCGTGTCAGTGTAGGGAGCCGATGGTTGTGTCCCTTCACTATTGTAGGGTCTTCAGGTAATAGATAGCCGAGGAACGTGGACATGCGGCCATCCGCCTTTGGGGTGTTCGCATAGGCTGAGCAGTGAGGGAGAGCGGCAGGTCTATTGCAGGGGTCTCCCTTTGTTCCTTAGTTGTGGATCCAGAGAGACATTGTTTATATGGTATTGTCTTGTTTCCTGTACACCATCCGTGACATTATCAGCCGCCAAAACCGTCTCAAGCATGGATCCGGTTTCACTTTTGGCTGAACGCTTTCAGGGTCTTTCTTTGGAGGTAGCTGATCTCCGTAAGACTTTTTCTCAGTTTCAAGTGACCGGTTCAGCTTGCGTTCATGGAGTTTGTGCTGAGCCTAAGATCTCGCTCCCGGATACGTTCTCCGGGGGTAGTGAGAATTTTGTGCGTTTTAGAGAGGCTTGCAAACTCCATTTTCGCCTTCTTCCCCATTCTTCTGGTGATGAAGAACGGAGGGTGGGGATCATTATATCGTTGCTCAAAGGTAACGCTCAGTCCTGGGCCTTTTCGCTGCCAGAGGGGGCACGGCCCCTTCGTTCAGTGGATGAATTCTTTTTAGCCCTGGGTCAGATATATGATGATCCGGATCGTATTGCTCTGGCTGAGTCTAGACTACGTCTGTTATGCCAGGGTAAACAATCCGCAGAGATGTACTGTTCAGAATTTCGGAGATGGGCAGCAGATACGGGTTGGAATGATGCTGCACTCCGAAGTCAATTTTGCTATGGTCTTTCAGAGGGATTGAAAGATGCATTTGCCTTTCATGAAAGACCTACCTCCTTGGATTCTGCTATGTCTCAGGCTGTTCGTATTGACAGGCGTCTTAGAGAGAGAGGAGAGATCTCTCCTTCCTGTCATACACAGTCCCGGGACAGTGCAGCGGTCTCATTCTGTGCACAGGGGTCTCAGTCGCTGTCAGCCCCTTCTGAGCAGGAGTCCATGCAGCTGGGGTTGATTGCCTCTGCAAATAGAAGATTCAGCCCGCAGGGGAGGGTTTGTTTTTGTTGTGGAGGTATAAATCATCTGGCAAATGTTTGTCCCTCTAGGAGATTCAGACAGTTTTCTGGGAGTAATAAAGAGACAAAAAGGAAGAAACTGGAAAAATGTGTTCCAGAAATCCAATTTCTGGGGTTTCTTGTCTCCGCTTCTGGTTTTTGCATGGACCCCGAGAAGGTCCGCGCTGTGCTTGAGTGGGAGCTTCCTGAGAATCAGAAGGCGCTGATGCGTTTTTTGGGCTTTGCCAATTATTACAGGAAATTTATTTTGAATTATTCCTCTGTTGTTTAACCACTCACTGATATGACCAGAAAGGGGGTAGATTTTTCTTCCTGGTCGGTAGAGGCGCGTAAGGCCTTTTCTAATATCAAGGAGAGTTTTGCTTCCGCTCCCATCCTAGTACAACCTGATGTTTCGTTACCCTTCATAGTTGAAGTTGATGCTTCTAAGGTAGGGGTGGGTGCGGTCTTGTCTCAGGGTTCCTCTCCTGCCAAATGGCAACCGTGTGCCTTTTTCTCAAAGAAACTCTCCTCCGCAGAGAGAAATTATGATGTGGGAGATAGGGAATTGTTGGCCATCAAGTTGGCTTTTGAGGAATGGCGTCATTGGCTAGAGGGAGCCAGACACCCTATTACCGTGTTTACTGACCATAAAAATCTGGCCTACTTGGAGTCAGCCAAGCGTCTGAACCCGAGACAGGCCAGATGGTCTTTGTTCTTTTCAAGGTTTAATTTTGTTGTTACGTTCCGCCCTGGGGTTAAGAATGTGAAGGCAAATGCCCTGTCACGTTGTTTTCCGGGAGGTGGGAATTTTGAAGACCCGGGTCCCATTTTGGCTGAAGGTGTGGTGGTCTCTGCTCTTTTTCCTGAATTGGAGGCAGAGGTGCAGGCAGCCCAGTCAGAAGCTCCTGATCTTTGTCCTCCTGGGAGGTTGTTTGTGCCTCTCGCTTTGAGACACAAGATTTTTAAAGAACACCACGACACGGTCCTTGCTGGGCACCCGGGGGCAAGAGCCACTCTGGATCTCATCGCTCGGAGATTCTGGTGGCCTGCGCTTCGTAAGTCGGTTGAGGGTTTTGTGGCAGCTTGCGAGACTTGCGCTCGTGCCAAGGTCCCTCATTCACGGCCATCTGGTCCTCTCCTTCCTTTGCCCATTCCTTCCCGTCCTTGGACACATCTGTCCATGGACCTCATAACGGACTTGCCTCGTTCCTCGGGGAAGTCTGTGATTCTGGTGGTGGTGGACCGTTTTAGCAAAATGGTGCATTTTATCCCTTTTCCTGGTTTGCCCAATGCTAAGACGCTGGCGCAGGCATTTATTGACCACATTGTCAAATTGCATGGGATTCCTTCAGACATAGTCTCTGATAGGGGCACGCAGTTTGTTTCCAGATTCTGGAAGGCTTTCTGTTCTCGCTTGGGGGTTCGGTTGTCATTCTCTTCTGCTTTCCATCCGCAGTCGAATGGCCAGACAGAGCGCGTCAATCAGAATCTGGAGACATATCTGCGCTGTTTTGTGGCGGAGAATCAGGAGGATTGGTGTTCTTTTTTGTCCCTTGCTGAGTTTGCTTTAAATAACCGTCGTCAGGAGTCCTCTGATAAGTCACCATTTTTTGGTGCATATGGGTTTCATCCGCAGTTTGGGACTTTCTCGGGAGAGGGCTCTTCTGGTTTGCCTGATGAGGACAGATTCTCCTTGTCTTTGTCATCTATTTGGCAAAAGATTCAGGATAATCTAAAGAGCATGAGTGAGAGATATAAGCGTGTGGCGGATAAGAGACGTGTGCCTGGTCCGGACCTGAATGTTGGTGATCTGGTGTGGTTGTCTACCAAGAATATCAAATTGAAGGTTCCCTCCTGGAAGTTGGGTCCTAGGTTTATTGGGCCTTACAAGATCCTGTCTGTCATCAATCCTGTTGCCTACCGTCTTGATCTTCCTCAGACTTGGAAGATCCATAATGTTTTTCATAAGTCCTTATTGAAACCTTATGTTCAACCTATTGTACCCTCGCCTTTGCCTCCTCCTCCGATTATGGTTGATGGAAATCTTGAATTTCAGGTCTCTAGGATTGTGGATTCTCGTCTTGTCCGCGGTTCCCTCCAGTACCTCGTTCATTGGGAGGGTTATGGTCCTAAGGAGAGGATGTGGGTCCCAGTGACGGACATTAAGGCCTCTCGTCTCATCAGGGCTTTCCATAGGTCCCATCCTGAGAAGGTGGGCTCTGAGTGTCCGGAGTCCACTCCTCGAGGGAGGGGTACTGTCACAGCCAGACAGCTGAGAAGCGCTCACAGGAGCTTCTCAGATCCTCCTCCTTGAATTTCTTTGTTTTGGTTTAGTTTCTCATCTCGTTAGTCTATCTCAGCTGTCATGCAGTTGGACTAATTGCTACCCTTTAAGTTCCTTCCCATAATGCAGTAGTGTGCGGCTGATACAACTTCCTGGAGTGTGTGTGCGCATGCTGTTCCCAGTTCCCAGTTGTCTGCAAGATAAGTGCTGTTTATGTATTTATGATTTTGTCTTTTCTGGATCCAGGTGACCCTGACTCCCTCCGTGTCAGTGTAGGGAGCCGGTGGTCGTGTCCCTTCACTATTGTAGGGTCTTCAGGTAATAGATAGCCGAGGAACGTGGATATGCGGTCATCCACCTTTGGGGTGTTCGCATAGGCTGAGCAGTGAGGGAGAGCGGCAGGTCTATTGCAGGGGTCTCCCTTTGTTCCTTAGTTGTGGATCCAGAGAGACATTGTTTATATGGTATTGTCTTGTTTCCTGTACACCATCCGTGACAGGCGACGACTGTATGTGTGTAGAAAAAGAGGCACAGCACACCAACATCAAAACCTCATGCCAACTGTGAAGTATGGTGGTGGGGGCATCATGGTTTGGGGCTGCTTTCCTGCGTCAGGGCCTGGACGGATTGCTATCCCATCATCTATTTATCTCCAGGACTGTGACTGTGACTGTGACGAGGGAACATCCTCTGCGTCTGGAGGAAAGAAGGTTTGTATACAAACATAGAAAAGGATTCTTTACGGTAAGAGCAGTGAGTCTATGGAACTCTCTGCCTGAGGAGGTGGTGATGGTGAGTACAATAAAGGAATTCAAGAGGGGCCTGGATGTATTTCTGGAGCGTAATAATATTCCCGGATATAGCTACTAAAGAGGGGTCGTTGATCCAGGGAGTTATTCTGATTGCCTGATTGGAGTCGGGAAGGAATTTTTTATTACCCTAAAGTGGGGAAAATTGGCTTCTACCTCACATATTTTTTTTTGCCTTCCTCTGGATCAACTTTCAGGATAACAGGCCGAACTGGATGGACAGATGTCTTTTTTTGGCCTTATGTACTATGTTACTATGTTACTATCATTGAAGGAAAAATGAATTCCCAAGTTTATCAAGACATTTTGCAGGAGAACTTAAGGCCATCTGTCCACCAGCTGAAGCTCAACAGAAGATGGGTGGTGCAACAGGACAACGACCCAAAGCATAGAAGTAAATCAACAACAGAATGGCTTAAACAGAAGAAAATACACCTTCTGGAGTGGCCCAGTCAGAGTCCTGACCTCAACCCGATTGAGATGCTGTGGCATGACCTCAAGAAAGCTATGTACACCAGACATCCCAAGAATATTGCGGAACTGAAACAGTTCTGTAAAGAGGAATGGTCAAGAATTACTCCTGACCGCTGTGCACGTCTGATCCGCAACTACAGGAAACGTTTGTTTGAAATTATTGCTGCCAAAGGAGGTTCAACCAGTTATTAAATCCAAGGGTTCACATACTTTTTCCACCTGCACTGTGATTGTTTACATGGTGTGTTCAATAAAAACATGGTAACATTTAATTCTTTGTGTGTTATTAGTTTAAGCAGACTGTGATTGTCTATTGTTGTGACTTAGATCACATTTTATGACCAATTTGTGCAGAAATCCATATCATACCAAAGGGTTCACATACTTTTTATTGCGACTCTATGTAGTAATAGCTTTCATTTTTCTTCTCTCATAAATTGGCTTTAACATTGTCTCTTAAGTACAGTCTGTAGATGTAATCTTTCCAGTGACAGTGTAATTACAACTGCTCCATCCCATTCAAGTGTATGGGACAAGCATAATTACACGGCACTGATGCTGCAAAGGATATGGTGCCGCTACCTCTTCAAAAAGCTAGTGCGCGGGGGTGGCAAGTGTCACACCACTGCAATCTGATAAGTGAAGTATTCTAAGCAGAATTCGGTATGAAGCTTAGGAAGACTAATCCGAATTTCCTCGCATTTGTGGTAACAAATCAGGTTTTCCTAAAATCGCAGCTGCATGTGTTACAAAGCAAACTTATGTGTAGAGGACACAAGCCCAGAAAAACAAGATCACACATGATGCCGTGCAGCCAGCTAATCTGCGGATCTCGCCATCCCCGGTGAAATCACAGCCCTATAAAACCCTCATCCCATACGGCCTCCACCATTTTCCTGTGAACTGAGCATAGGGCGAGATGTGGCAAGTGTTCATGCACTAAGGACAGTGTTGCTGAAAACTATTAATAGAAGAATATTGGAGAAGGAGAGTGCAGTGAGAGAGTGCAGAGAGAGGAGGAGCTGGATGTTCATGATGACATATTATCATCAATAATAGATGATTTGGAAAAGGAGGAAAAGCAGATGACAGAAGAAGAGCTCCCACCTGTAGGGCAGGAGTGCTGAGGTTGGAGAAGTGGGTACCGTTTTTGTAATTAGTGATTAGACATTAAAAAGACTTAAAAACACTTTTTGGTGCTGCTACGCATTTTTTATGGAATTTTAGAAGCCAAAATCAGGTGTGGATCATAAAAGGAAAGAAAATATAAAGGACAGATCTGACCTCCTCTATTATTTTTCAATCCACTCCTGACTTTGGCTTTAAAAACTCCATAAAAAATGTGAATGTGTATCAGCACCCTACCTTATATAATGTAAAAAAGCTGTTTGTTTGTAAGACTGTAGAACTGGATTGCATGTATAGCAGACACCTTTCCCTAAGTGTGGCTCATGGTTCTCAGATACTTCTGGACTCACAGTAGGGCTCAGCAATGGACGGCTATAAAGACCACAGAACCTATTCAACAATGGATGACAGGAACTAAATGCTAAGATTCACAGAATGAGGAGGAGGTGAACCAGCAATGTAGTTGATGGCAGATGTATGGCATGTAGGAAGATATGGTAGAGGGGATAAAAAAGGAAGGGGTGGTTAATCTCTAATCTTCAAAAGAAGTTTGAGAGTACCTAGCAGGGCGCCAAAGGAAGGACCTGTAAAAGTATTAGAAGGGGTAAATTGTTGCGTTTGCTTTAAATTTGTGTGACAGGGATATCAGGCTGCCAGGGGCAAACAACCATCAAGGGAGTTCCTTAATGGGTAAAGTCAAGAGTTTTTTGCCCCATTAGGTGGCGCCACAGACCCTCGGAGGAAAATATATGTTGTAGATCCACTAATTGAAAAGTAACAATTAGTAGGTTGGAGTCTCTATAAAATTTCTTTATATAGAAAAATTAGGAATTATAAATTTCTTTATATAATGAGAAAAATCCCATTGAGAGGATTGAAACGTCGCATGCTTGGTGATTAAAGCTTCTTTTACTTCTTCACTACTCGGATGTGCTGCGGAGTTCATTTATTCTATATATATATATATATATATATATATATATATATATACGTATATAGACTAATAGTATGCACATTTGAAGAATTGTTTAAAAATCAATTGGACAATATAGTAATGTAAATTAAGAGAAAATACAGATTTAACTCACTTCACTCAGGAGGTATCGGATGGGATAAACTCAAAACACCCTCCGGAATTGTCACGACTGTGACTGATCCAGACAGGTCTGGGAGGAGAAGGTCGCAGCGACTTGCTACTCGCGATAGCTTGTGAGTTTGCTCCATGGTTCAGGGTATGTCATCCGGGTTTTGCCTTGTGAACCTTTTTGTCCTGACTGGGAGTTTGTAGGCATCCTTCTCAGGTGAGTCCTGTCTGCCACTCCCAGCTACTATATTAGTTTCAGTTTCACTTGCAGTCATTGCCATATATAGTCCTTACTTCCAGTTCTATTCTGACCTTTGAAGGAGATCGTTTGATTGTGTTGCTGTGGAGCTCTTGTCCAGCGTGGACTGTCGTGATTGGGATCGCCTTCTCTGCTCGTGACTGGATAAGTCTATCTCTGCTATAGTTTGTTTGTTGCTGTCTTCCCCTGCTGTTCTCCTAGACATGAGTGATGGTGACTAGTGCTCCCATCGGCCTTTCCCCACTCTAGGCTTGTTAGGGTGACTGAGGGTTTAGGCATCCTGCTCGCCGCACGGGTTCACACCCCGTCTAGGGTATCAGGGCAGACAGGTGCCAGCTTAGGGTTAGTCAGGGGTGGCCATACTATTCCCATCCGTAGATAAGGGTCCCCCTTCCCCTCCGTCTGGTGCGACACGACCGCTGCTGGGATAGCGGTCGTGCCAGGAATTCCTCCTGCGCCTGGGTAGCCTATAGGATCTCATGGAATGACAGCAGTCCAAACTCGTACTTCTTGCCAATCGTCTTTATTGAACCATAGAGTGAAGGTATCTGCTCAACGCGTTTCAGGGTATAAGAGAAACCCCTTCATCAGGAGCATATAACATTATGCATGTTGTACAGGATATAAATACACAAAACATTAGAAAAATGGCGCTAAAATGGAGTGCACACAGGTGATCACTCTGATTGATACACATGACACTTTATGAAAATATGTATTGATGTATGCGATGTTTGAAGATCCATAACTATGGCTTCACAAGATAAGTACACTATTGATTTATTATGTATTTTGTAATCTTTTGTACTTTTCTGTTACACTGGATCATGTATTTTTTTTTTATATTTTGTATATTGATTATGTAATTGTCACTAATTAACTCACCAATTGACCCATAAGGCTTGTGGGTATATATGTGGATACCTAGACACCAGTTTGTATGCTTGATAAAGACTGCAATGAGCAGTTGAAACGTTGCAGAGGGGAATAAAAACGGGTCATTTTTACTTTTACATCGGAGTGCTGCCTCTTTTTTGGAGAACTACAACCATTGATGACCATCTTGCCCATGGTCTGAGGATTTTTTGCACCAGGATTTACCAGATAGTACTGCTGTTTTTCTTTGTGATATATATATATATATATATATATATATATATATATATAATATCAAACAAATGATGAGGCAGCACTTCCAGTATGACGTGAACGGGTGAGGACCCCAAATTTATTAAAGCGACGTTTCGGCCTGCTCAATGAGGCCTTTCTCAAGCTACATAACAGTGCAAATAACAAGGTATATATACCCACAGTCCAATACAAATCGATTACAATCTGTGGTTAGGCGTGTCTCTAGTCCGGTCACATGATCATTAACCATATCTTCACATGACATATGTGTATACTAAACATTCTCATATCAGGAGCGTACAAAAATTACATAAGTGATCAAATCAATGCTGAATGTAGATGGGAACTATGTGGATAATAGATGTGGGCAGCGCCCGCCGGCGTGGGGGTCTTTGACCACTCGGTCTGGTGTATGAGACACCTAACAGTGCTAATGTCTTTGAGAAGATAATCAATGTATAATGATGCGTATTTCATTTATTCTAGATAACTTTGGATGAACTTGATGAGCCTTTGTCTGTATACTGGATGGAGCCGCCTATTGACCTTGAACACTTGAACATTAGAGTGACCATTGTGTGGAGACTTGCAGGACTGCGACTGATAGCCCGGACTGATGGCATGATGCACACTATGTTTATAGATGCAAGATGACTGTACTAACATTATGTATGATGTGTGTCATTTCACCTACCACACAACAGTGAATGGGTGGCATTACACACACATTAGTGCCATGGGTGTAGATTGATGGGAGGCGCAATCACACACACAGAAGGTGTATGTGTGATGGCCACTGTCGATTGAACAATCGCTGTGTGCGTGCTATTATAGTATTATTGCCTTCCCATTGGGTCAGTCTTATGCACCTAATGGCACACTGCTATTTTGATTGTGTGCACGGTTATGCCTTCTGGAGCCAGAGCGTATGTCCGCACTTCTCCTCATTGTTTACATCACTATGGTTACATGTACACACCCCCGTTTGCGATGCGCCTGACGCTGAGTCACATGTTCTGGCCTCCCTCCCCTCACAGCCGTCTCCCTTACGGTGCGCTCCAGTGGATGACGCTGCGGTCCATGGAGCGGTCACGTGGGAGCGCGGCTGTGTCGGAGGCGTGGCCAGTGACGTCTGGCTCGGCACATGCGCAACGTCGACGAGGGTACGCCAATGCCGGCCGGTTTCAAGAGTTTAAGTATGGTGAGCTCCGTCCTGATGTTTTTAACCTCTGATAAGGTAAAGCTGTACCAACAATTGATGTTTTTAACCTCTTATGCACTTGACACTTTATGCACAGTGTTCACTATATATAATCATGTATGGAAAGGATAGATATATTCTACTTAAGTGTAATGGAGGCACAGAAATGTAAATTTCTATATACTATTTTGATACTATTTGATCACTTATGTAATTTTTGTACGCTCCTGATATGAGAATGTTTAGTATACACATATGTCATGCGAAGATATGGTTAATGATCATGTGACCGGACTAGAGACACGCCTAACCACAGATTGTCATTGATTTGTATTGGACTGTGGGTATATATACCTTGTTATTTGCACTGTTATGTAGCTTGAGAAAGGCCTCATTGAGCAGGCCGAAACGTCGCTTTAATAAATTTGGGGTCCTCACCCGTTCACGTCATACTGGAAGTGCTGCCTCATCATTCGTTTGATATATTTCGTGGAGGAAGAGCCGGCCTCTGTGGGGATTTTGCACCTGGTACACCACATCTGACTGTGCTGCTGCACTATTTGTGTTTTCTATATATATATATATATATATATATATATATAAATATATATATATATATATAAATATATATATATATATATATATATATATATAAATAAAGAAATTTTATAGAGACTCCAACCTACTAATTGTCACTTTTCAATTAGTGGATCTACAATATGTAGGAAGATAGCAGATGAATGACCGTAAACAGAAATGGAGGAATACTGAACTGTTCCTATCTGAATTCAACCCAGCAATTTGACTTGGACAATACAGCAGCACAGCAACAGAAAAATAACAAAAATAGTAACACACAAAACTCCATTGAACTATTGATCCCAGGGTATACAGATAACACACTAGAATCCATGAAACTATTGATTCAACAACATGCAAAAAAAAACCACACCAAACTAGAACAGAATCTGGGAGCTAAGCACATGACAAACAATATAACTGGCAACAATATAACTGGCAACAGACTCCAAAATCAGCACTCTACCCTAATCAACTAGGCAAGGCTAGATGAATACCAGACCAAGATTCAAATGGACAGCAGTTTCAAACAATATTTAAATGGCTCTATAAAAGTTATAAAAGTAAATAATTAGCATGGCAAAGGGGACCTGATTTATTAAGACTGATGTGTGCTATGCTGGTCTTGATGGGTCCTGCGTTGCTGGAGCAGGCATTTAAATTATGACAAGGTGCAGTCCATGTGACAGACTGAAATCTTCTCCAGCTCGGAACTGTCATCATTTGTGCCAGTTTCTGTTGCGAATTATGATAAATGTCACAAGACTGATGGCTCTACCCACACTCTGCTGTCATCACAACCCCTTTTTTAGAAACTGGCGAGGGAGTTGTAAAAATGCCAGTTGTGATTAGTCAGTGGCATTTAAAAAGTGTAAAATCCAAAACCATAGCATAGTGAGATGGTGGTACAGTGTACAGCTCTGTTGTTTTTTTTTTTATTGGAATAAATAGAAAAGAGCTTGGATCATCAAAAGTATAATCATTAAATATTGATGTCCATAAAAAAGGGCATTCCTTTGATAACTGAATAATGCCCTAACCCAAATTTGAATTCTTTGTCTGAAATGGAAAACATGGGCTGAACAAATTTGGCATTTTATGCCTACATTATGATTCATAAAGGATTCAACAAGGAATATAACATCAACTAAATGATCCATTCCTATGACTCATGCACATTTCCGTGTTTTTTGTCCGCATCACATTTTTAGAGGGTCGGATATGGACTCATTCACTTTAATTTTGCCAAAAAGAAGCGGACAGCACATCATGTGCTATCTATATCCGTAAGTCCGTTCCGTGATACCCCCAAAAAAAACAACCAGTTCCTATGCTTGTTCGTTTTACGGACATGGACAGGACTGTTCTATAGATGGCAGGACGTTCCGCTCTAGAAAATGTGGAACACACATGGTCAGTATGTTTTATGGATTTGCAATTTGCAGACCGCAAAAAAGACTATGGCTGCGTGCATGAGCTCTTACACATATTTTAACTAAAACAGAAAAGGAATGTTTTAAACAATTGAAATTATCTAATAATGAAATAACAATAAAGTTAATTAAAATTAATTTATACAATTCATAAGTGATTTGGAGTCATTGTTATGAGAATGAAAAACAACATAGACCCTTAAAATAAATAAAAATGAATTTAGTTTTTATAGTTTTGTTCAATATTACACCTATTAACTAAAATAAGATTATACTGTATGTACATACTATTTAGAGATAAGCAATTTTCAAAAAAAATTGATTCGGCCTGTTCGCTGAATTCTCTGAAAAAATTGGATTTGATCCGAATTTATTTGTGGTGAATCGCGTTAAAAACACCTATTTCCTGGCTGCAGAGAGCCTTTATAGTGGTGTAGAACACTGTGCCTTGCAGTAACTCACATAGGGAGTCTGCTATGGTAGTGAAACAATACTGTGAGTCATTATGAAATGTAGATGATAGGTGCCGCTCTTAGAATCACTGCACACTTCACTTATTTGGGCAGTTACGGGGCCAAAACTGACCAAATAACTCAAGTGTGAACTCAGCCTTACAGGTCAATGTTAGCGCCAGGTATAAAGAACCGTGCAGAGGCCCAAAATCCTACTACAGCGTGAAGGAGTGCACTTCTTTTACACCAATTCACTGATTCCACATAGATTTCTACAGCACCTGTTTCATTAAAAGCTTATACAAGTAGAGTACCCCAACAGAGTGGAGTAAGTGTCAGCAGTAAGTTTGTGTTGACGTCACTGATTATTTTGCCCTTCCTCTGATCCATCAGAACAATAACTTCCCAAAAACGGATCCTGTCTGTGGAGCATCCGCCTTCACTCGGTTAGCATTTAGTCAGTAATCCATCAGTATTGCTACAGCCAAAAAAAAAACAGAAGTGGATCCAAAACAGAGATGACACGTGAATGGAATATTTGCATGTCTTCTGTGTTTTGTACCCACTCCTGCTTTTGGCTACCAAATCAGAAGCCAATTCTGATGCAAAATAGGGACCATGTCATGCAGGCCTTACAGCTGTTACATAGACAGGATTCGTTACGCGTCTCATTTTTCTTCCTTCTGACAGATCAGAAGAAGGGTAAAATAAATGTTGATGTCAGACAGGCCGAAAGGCAAAAAAGTGGTCCAGTCATGAAGCTGGGGGGGGTGGGGGGGAAGGGACAGCATGAGAAGTCCACAAAGTGGCTCTATGGCATACTGGTGAGGTGGAAGCAGATGGGGAGACAACAGAGTGGCCCAATGACAGAGTCTGAAGGTGGCAGCAGCATCACGAGGAGGCCACAGGGTGGCACAATGACAGTGTGGAGGTGGCAGCAGCATCAGGAAGCCAAACAGTGGCTCAATAACAGAGTGTGGAGGTGGCGGCAGCATCAGGAGGAGGCCTCAGTGGCCTGAGGAAGCGCGTCTTAGCGCGCGAAACGGCCGTCGCTGCTTGCAATTATGTGTCCGCCCCGGATCCCTTTTGCTACCTGCTGAGGAAGCCACAATAAAAGACACCTTTGATACATTTCGGTGAGTGCCGCAACTTTATTTCCTTTCCTCTCCTCAAGCATCAGGAGGAGGCCACAGGGTGGCAAAATGAGGTGGCAGCAGCATCATCAGAAGGCCACAGAGTGGCAAAATGACAGAGAGTGGAGATGGCAGCAGCAGCATCAGGAGAGCTGAGTGGTGAGGTGGCAGCAGCATCAGGAGACCACAGAGTGACCCGTTGACAGAGTGGGGAGGTAGGTGGCAATACCAGTACCAGCTGAAGATGGTGGGTGAAAGAAGGAGCACTTGGTATCACATTTCTGGCATTGGGCGGGTGGCAGCATCAGAATAATAGCTAAGGTAGGTAGCCAGAAGAAACTAGTGTTTATTGTCAAAGTGTTGGTGTGGCACCATGGATGATCTAGTCTGATGTATCAGGCCTTGGTGGGTGGAAATCCTGGCTGATCCATGCATGATTCATCTTGACAAAGGTCAGTCTCTCAACATTTTGGTTAGACAGGCGAGTTCTCCTTGGGGTAACTATGGCCTCTGTCGCACTAAACACCCGCTCTGATGCCACACTACTGGCCAGGCAGGACATCTTTTTCAGGGCAAACTCTGCTAGTTGTGGCCACAAATCCAGTTTGGCTGCCCAGTATACCAGCAGATCTTCAATGTGGGTTGGCAGGGTACTTTCCAAGTATGCCACCACCTGCTGGTTGAGGTCCTTCTCCAGGTCTAGCTGCTGCTGGTAAGTAGTTTCTTCACTATGCGGGTGAAGAAAGCTACTCATCAGCGACTCTAGACTCAGGCTGCTGCTGATGGAACTGGTACTGCTCCTGCCACTCCACCCCTCCCCAGCAGCCATGGCTCTGGAACATGAGTGCAGAGGGCTCCCCGGTCAGACCTGCGAGAGGATGGATGATGGCACAGATAGGCAGCGGCCAATTGACTACATAGGATGTCTCTATAGTAGTTCAGTTTGTCCTCCCTCTCAGTGGGTGTAAAAAACGCCCCAATTTTGGACCGATAGCGAGGGTCCAACAAGGTGGAGAGCCAGAAGTCATCCCTCTGCCGAATGCTGACAATTTAGCTTTCATTACCCAAGCAAGTGAGCATGCATCAGACCATTTGTGCAAGTGACTCGTAGAGACTCCCAGCCTTCATCTCCACTGCATACTGCCGCAATGTGTCTGGGTCAACTGCCTCGTCTTCCTCACCGCCCTGTAGCTCCTCTGGCTGCTCTTGCTCTTACTATCCTGTCACCTGTGTATAAAAACCACCCATTTTGCTACACATTGCTTGTGCTCAAATGTCCTCCTCCTCCAGTTCAGCCTCCACAGGGTTCATGTGGCCGTGAGATCTAGGCGCCACGTCTAGGGTTGAGCGAACCTGAACTGTAAAGTTTTGATTCCTACCAAACTTTAGGATTTTTGGACCCTGGACCCGAATCCGAACTTTTCAGTAAAAGTTCGGGTTCGGTGTTCGGCGAGTTAATGGCACTTTTTGAAATGCTTCAGAGCAGCCAATCAACAAGCGTTTAACTTGTGTGCCCTTAGAAGCCATCACAGCCATGCCTACTAATGGCATGGCTGTGATTGGCCAGTGCAGCATGTGACCCAGCCTCTATATAAGCTGGAGTCACGTAGTGGTGCACATCACTCTGCTCTGATTAGTGTAGGAATAGGATGCTGCTGCTGTGAGTGAGAGAATAAGAAAGAATCTTTAATGAGAAGTGCTTGTTAACTCAGCGATCTACATAGATTTTGTTTTGTGGGTGCAGTGCACAATCTTTTGTACCCTGTCCTGAGCCCAGTGACAGAGAAAAATAACTTTTATCCCTCTGTTGGTTAGGTGGGCGTCTGGGGCCATTTTATGCAAGTTCAGTGCACCAGCACAGCATATGTGCTTTTGTGACAGTCAAATACAAGCTTGAAATACTGCAATTATATTCTGGGTTTTAAAAATATCACCCACTTTTTGCAAGACCCTACATCTGGGGCCTTTGCATCATTTGTCAGTGTGAAATACTATATTGAAATACTGCAATAATATTCTGGGTTTAAAAAAACACCAATTTTCTTAAATACCCTACATCTGGGGCCTATGCTGCATTTGTTAGTGTGAAATACAAGCTTAAAATACTGCAATAGTGTTCTGGGTTTAAAAAAAACACTCATTTTTGGCAATATCCTATATCTGGTGCCTTTGCAGCATTTGTCAGTGTGAAATACAAGCTTGAAATACTGCAATAATTTTCTGTGTTTTAAAAAACACCCATTTTTTGCAATACCCTGCATCTGGGGCCTTTGCAGCATTTGTCAGTGTGAAATACAAGCTTGAAATACTGCAATAATATTCTGGGTTTAAAATATATATATATATATATATATTTATTTATTTTTTTTCAATGCCGTACATCTGGTGCCTTTGCTGCATCTGTCAGTGTGAAATACAAGCTTGAAATACTGCAATAATTTTCTGTTATTAAAAAACATCAATTTTGGGCAAAAAACTAAATTAGCGGCCTTTGCTGCATTTTTCAGTGTGAAATACAAGCGTTAGATACTGCTGTTATATTCTGTTATTAAAAAAAAACACCCATTTTGGGCAAAATACAAAATTAGCGGCCTTTGCTGCATTTGTCAGTGTGAAATATAAGCTTGAAATACTGCAATAATATTCTGTTATTAAAAAAACACACATTTTTTGCAATACCCTACATCTGGGGCCTATGCTGCATTTGTTAGTGTGAAATATAAGCTTGAAATACTGCCATAATATTCTGGGTTTAAACAACAAAAACAATTTTTGGCAATACCCTACATCTGCGGCCTTTGCTGCATCTATTAGTGTGAAATACAAGCTTAAAATGCTGCAATAATATTCTGTTATTAAAAAAACACCCATCTTGGTCAAAAACTAAATTAGCGGCCTTTGCTGCATTTGTCAGTGTGAAATACAAACGTTAAATAATGCTGTTATTTTCTGTTATTAAAAAAACACAAATTTTGGGCAAAATACTAAATTAGCAGCCTTTGCTGCATTTGTCAGTGGGAAATACAAGCTTGAAATACTGCCATCATATTCTGGGTTTAAAAAAACAACAACTATTTTTGGCAATACCTTACATCTGCGGCCTTTGCTGCATCTATCAGTGTGAAATACAAGCTTGAAATACTGCTATAATATTCTGTAATTAAAAAAACACCCATCATGGTCAAAAAACTAAATAATGGCCTTTGCTGAATTTGTCAGTGTGAAATACAAGCGTTAAATAATGCTGTTTTTTTCTGTTATTAAAAAAACATAAATTTTTTGCAATACCCTACATATGCGGCCTTTGCTGCATCTGTCAGTGTGAAATAGAAGCTTGAAATACTGCAATATTATTCTGTTATAAAAAAAAATAACATTTTGGTCCAAAAAATAAATTAGCGGCCTTTGCTGCATTTGTCAGTGTGAAATACAAGCGTTAGATACTGCTGTTAAAACACCCATTTTTAGCAAAATCCAAAATTTGCGGAGAATGAGGAGAGCGTCAAATAAGGGACGTGGTCCCAGTCGTGGTGCTGCTGGTGGAGCTTCTGTTGCAGGGAGAGGATGTGGTCGATCTGTGCCACCTTCCTAAGGTGCGAGTAGGCGACAGAACCTTCAGCGTTATTTGGTCGGGCCTAATGCGGCTCTACGAATTGTCAGGCTAGAACAAGTACAGGCGATAGTAGATTGGGTTACTGACAGTGCCTCCAGTTCCTTCAGATTGTCTCCCGCCCAGTCTCCTGCAGAAAGATCAGAGTTGGCACCTGCAGCCCATGGCCATCAGTCTTTCACCTCACCCCCTTGCAAATCAGCCAAGCAGTCTGAGGCCCAAGTCATGCAGCAGTCTCTTCTGCTTTTTGATGACTCTGCTAGCAGGGTTTCCCAGGTCCATCCACCTAGCCCTACCCCAGAAGTGGAATAGATTGAGTGCACAATTGCCCAACCACTTATGTTTCAAGATGAGTACAAGGGAGGACCACCGCAGCACGTCTCGGATGATGACGAAACACAGGTGCTGTGGCTTTCTGCAGTGTGCAGACCAACAAGGAGGGCAGGGGTGAAGACTGGGTGGAAGATGATGTCCTCAACCCCACATGGAATCAAGGTCATGCGAGTGACCTGTGTAGTTGAGAGGAAGAGGCGGTGGTCGCACAGAGCCACCAGCACAGCAGAAGAGGGAGCAGGATGCAAAAGCGGAGCGGCTGTCCCCTAGACAGTATGCCTGCTACTGTCCAATCGCAGCAAGGGACTGAGCACACCAAAGCCAGCTCCAAGGAGTTCCCTGGAGTGGCAGTTCTTCAGACAATGTGCTGACGACAAGACACGAGTGGTTTGCACGCTGTGCAATCAGAGCCTGAAGCGAGGCATAAACGTTCTCGACCTGAGCACAACCTGCATGACCAGGCATCTAAGTGCAAAGCATGAGCTACAGTGAAGTAGACACCTCAAAAACCAAGAAAGGTCTCTGACTCCTGCATCCTTTTCTGCTGCAGTCTCTTCATCCACCTCTGGAGTGACAGTGGTACCTGCCACCACACAAACAGAAGATCGGCCAGCAACACCACCACCTGGGTCACCAAGCATCTCCACAATGTCCCATTGAAGTGTTCAGCTCTCTATCTCTCAAACACTAGAGCAGAAGAGGAAGTTCCCCCCTACCCACCCGCGATCCCTGGCCCTGAATGCCAGCATTTCAAAATTACTGGCCTTTGAAATGCTGTCATTCCGTCTGGTGGAGAAAGAGAGTTTTAAAAGCCTTATGGCGGTGGCTGTCCCACAATACATTGTGCCCAACCGCCACTACTTTTCAAGGTGAGCCATCCCTTCCCTGCACAACCAAGTGGGGGACAAAATCAGGTGTGCACTGGCAAGGTACACATAACTACGGATACGTGGACCAGTAAGCACGGTCAGGGACATTATATCTCCCTAACAACACACTGGGTAAATGCAGTGGCGGCTGGGCCTGAGGCGGATAGCAGTTTGGCGCATTTCCTTCCACCACGGAGGATTGCCGGGCGCTTCTCTTTGCCTCCTGTTGCTTCCTCCTCCTACTCCGCTTCCTCATCCTCTACCGCCTCCTCATCCGGTCAGTGTAACATCTTCATAACCAACTTCAGCACAGCCAGGGGTAAACGACAGCAGGCAGTTTTAAAACGTATCTGTTTGAGAGACAAACCCCACACCGCGCAGGAGCTGTGGACGGGCATAGCACAACAGACCGATGAGTGGTTGGTGCCAGTGAGCCTCAATCCCGGCCTGGTGGTGTGCGATAATGGGCTAAATCTCGTAGCAGCTCTAGGACTAGCCGCTTTGACGCACATCTTTTGCCTGGCGTATGTGCTGAATTTGGTGGTGCAGAGGTTCCTTAAAACTTACCCTGATATGTCAGAGCTGCTGCAGAAAGTGCGGGCCGTATGTGCGCGTTTGAGGCGTTCTCACCCTGCTGCTGCTCGCCTGTCAGCGCTGCAGCGTTACTTCGGCCTTCCCGCTCAACGCCTCATATGCGACATGCCCACAAGGTGGAACTCCACCTTGCACATGCTGGGGAGACTGTACGAGCAGCAGCAGGCAATAGTGGAGTTTCAGCTTCAGTACGCACGGGTGAGTCGCTCTGCGGAACAGCACCACTTCACCACCAATGAATGGGCCTCCATGCAAGACCTGTGTGACTTGTTGCGCTGTTTCGAGTACTCCACCAACATGGCCAGTGCAGATGACGCCGTTCTCAGCGTTACTATCCCACTTCTATGCCTCCTTGAAAAAATGCTTTGGGCGATGATGTAAGAGGATGTGGCATAGGAGGAAGAGGGATCATTTCCTTGAGTTTCAGGCCAGTTATTCACAAGTGGCTCTGAGGGTGGGTTCCTGCACCCACAAAATCCAGGTACACAATTGTCCAGCCAGGGCACAGTTCTGGAGGATGATGAGGTGGAGGATGAGGAGGAGGAGATGAAGGAGGAGGAACCATGTTCACAGCAGGGTGGCACCCAAACCAGCTCATGGCCATCACTAATGCGTGGCTGGGGGGATGCAGAGGACACAGACGATACACCTCCCACAGAGGACAGCTTTTCGTTGCCTCTGGGCAGCCTGGCACACATGAGCGATTACATGCTGCAGTGTCTCCTCAACGACCGCCGAGTTGCCAACATTCTAACTTGTGCTGATTACTGGATGGCCACGCTGCTGGATCCCCGTTACAAGGACAACGTACCGTCCTTATTCCTTCACTGGAACGTGATCGTAAGATGAGCGAGTACAAGCGCACGCTGGTAGACGCGCTGCTGATGGCATTCCCACCTGACAGCGGGGGCACAGTGGAAGCACAAGGCGAAGGCAGAGGTGGAGGAAGAGGTCACCAACGCAGCTTGGGCACCACCAGCACCTCAGAAGGCAGGGTTAGCATGGCCAAAATGTGGAAATGCTTTGTCAGCACGCCACAACAACCAGCACCCCCAGCTGATATGGAACGTCTTAGCAGGAGGCAGCATTTCAGCAACATGGTGGAGCAGTATCTTTGCACAGGCCTACACGTACTGAATGAAGGGTCTGCCCTTTCAACTTCCGGGTTTCCAAATTGGGCACATGGCCTGAACTTGCCCTTTACGCCTTGGAGGTGCTGGCCTGCCCTGCAGCCAGTGCATTGTCTGAACGTGTGTTTTGCATGGCAGGGGGCGTTATCACAGAGAAGCGCAGCCGCCTGTCCACAGCCAATGTGGACAAGCTCACGTTCATTAAAATGAACCAGGCATGGATCTTACCGGACTTGTCCATACCTTTTGCAGAATAGACATGTATACCGACCTTACCCAGCCATTGTTATACTACAGCGCAATTGCTCATTGTTGTGTTTTTGATATTTCTCACTCTTTTGGGGTGTACCCTAATTAAAAAAATAAAATAAAATAAACCAAAAACCAGTGTTGGCTTTTTCGTCCTCCTTCACTGCCGCTTCCACATATACCACTACGTCCCCCCTCTCGTCAACCTCCTACTCCATATGGACCACCACCTCATACATCAAGATAATTTTTTTATTTTGTACGTATTTTATTTTATGTCATTTCAATAATTTGTCTGTTACATTTTCGGATTAAATTCACCAATTTTTGGCTGTGATATACCCCTGCTCTACCTAGTAGACATATAAACAAATTTCACTAATTTGTCTGTTACATTTTTGGGTGAAATTCTCAAATTTTTGGCTGTGATATACCCCTGCTCTACCTAGTAGACAGGTTAACAAATTTCACTAATTTGTCTGTTACATTTTCGGGTGAAATTCAAAATTTTTTGTCTGTGATATACCTACGTAGTTCACAGGTTAATAAATTTCGCAAATTTTTCTGTTACATAGTTGGGTGACATTAACCAATTTTTGGCTGTGATATACCCCTGCTCTATCTAGTGGACAGGTTAATAAATTTCGCTAATTTTTCTGTTACATAGTTGGGTGACATTCACCAATTTTTGGCTGTGATATACCCCTGCTCTACCTAGTAGACAGGTTAATAAATTTCACACATTTTTCTGTTACATTGTCAGGTGACATTCACCAATTTTTGGCTGTGATATACCCCTCCTCTACATAGTGGACAGGGAAATACATTTCACTAATTCAGCTGTTACATTCTTGGGTGACATTTTACCATTTTTGCAGTCCCTGCTCTGCGTAGGTGACAGGGACCTAAATTTTTTTAGATAATCTGTTCCATTGGTGGGTGACATTAACCCATTTCTGGCGATGAAAAACTCCTGCTCTGCATAGGTGACAGAGAATTAAATTTCTAAAATTTGTTTCTACTTTTTACTTTTCCTTTCATTTGATGCTTCAACTTTAACAACTTGCCCCACATTTCCGCTCGATCACATTGGAGCCATTGATCTCCCTTGGATGTGGTATCTCTTTCTCATGCTTTGCAGAACACTTGTCATGCTCTTAACCACATTTTGCTGTTATTTGCAGTCCTCTAGGCCTTTCCAACACTTTTTTAGAGCCATTTTAGTGCTCTAAAGTTTGGGTCCCCATTGACTTCAGTGGGGTTCGGGTTCGGGGTCAAGTTCGAGTCAAGTTCGGGTCCCGAAGCCGTCGAACCCGAACATCCAGGTGTCCGATCAACTCTAGTGAGCAGTGATTCTAAGAGCTACGCCTGTCATCTGCATGTCATATGGACTCACAGTATTATTTCACTACTAAAGCAGACTCCCTAGGCGTGTTAATGCAAGGCACAGTGTTCTACACCACTTTAGAAGCTCTCTGCAGCCAGGAAATAGCCGTTTTTAACTAAATTTGCCGCAAATAAATTCGTATCGAACCAAATTTGTTTAAAAAAAATTGGCGAACCGGTGAATCGAATGAAAAAAAAAAATTGCTCATATATCTCCACTAATACGCACCAAAAAGGGCTTTGGAACATATAACTGCACCGCTGAACGTCAAATAATATATATTTTTTGCAACTACTACACGCCAAAAAGTGCTGAAATTTTCTCGCTTCACCACACAATGGCTAATAAGCCCTTTTTCCCACTAATACTAGCCAAAAAATGCTTTAGAACATATAACTGCACTGCACAAGGGCAAATAAGACGCAGAAATATTTCCTTGTAGTAAGCCCTGTTAATGGCTGTATCAAACAGCACTTGCACCCCAATAACAAGAACGGTTTGCTGAGTCCAAGATGGCTGAGGCTATTTATAGGGCTGTGACATCACAGGGCTGGCTGGCTGCTGATTGGCTGCATGCATGGCAGTGTGGGTGATCTCTCGTTCCCAGAGTTCCTTGCTCCATGTCCTAACACGTGCAGCAGCCATTTTAATAAAAAATGTGATTTGTCACCACGAAGCGTAAGGCAATTCGGATCCTGTGCAAATCAAATTTTTACTGAAATTCGGATCGATTCCACTTCGTCAACTTCAATACGCTCATCTCTCTAGTACTAATCTATTATAAATAAAGTGGTTGTCTTATTCGAAGAGCCACTTGTCAAAATGAAACCAATGACACTATCAACTTGTCACCATGGGTCCAGTTTCTTATTAACCCCTTCACGCCCAGGGCCGTACATGTTCGGCGCTGGGCGGGTGTTTAAAGATGGCACCCGCTCCTGCCCGCTGCGGGCGCCATAGCCGCGGGTGCCATAGCCGCAGGTGGCCGCCTGCTTCTTTTAGCAAACACCCGTGGCTCATGTCCGCAAACGGCAGTAATGCCGATCGCAGACATTTAAAACCCTCTGATGCCATGGTAAATCCTGACCACGGCATCTGAGCGCGCTGAAACCGAAAGTGCACACTTTTGTTTTTTCTCCGGCTCCCCCGTGTGGTGATTGGAGGAGTCGGAGCATGTATGCAGCAGCCCCTGTCTTTATGAATGACAGGAGGCTGCTGCATAGTATTTCCTATGGAGACCTTGCCTGTAATAGGGCTCCATAGGAAAGTAGTAAAATCATCATAGATTTCAATGCAAGTGCATTGGAGTCTATGATAATAGCAATCTAATGATTTTATGTTATAGTTCCCTATGGGAAGTATAAAAAAGTGTAAAAAAAAAAAAGAAGTTTAAAAACAATTAATAAATAAAAAAACATAAAAAATAAAAATAAAAGAACAAAAAAAAATACACATCATGGCTGTCACGATGTGCGAAAATGCCCATAGTATAAAAATATAAAACTATATTCCCCATACGGCAAACAGCAAAACAGAAAAAAGCGTCCAAATGGCCGATTCGCTATTTTTGGACTCTTCATTTTCTACAAAAAATAAATAAATGAAAAGTGATCAAAAACTCATACACACCCCAGAATGGTATCCATGAAAAGTGCAGATCGCTCCGCAAAAGATGAGCCCCCATACAGTTCCATACACATAATTAGAAAAAAGTTATAGGGGTCAAAATATGGCAACAAAAAAATAAAACTGATATTTTTTCCCTTTTTAAATCAAAACACAAGAAAAACTATACATATAAGGCATCACCAAATTTGTACTGACCTGTAGAATAAAAATAACCAGTCAGTTTTACGCAACATCAAACTTCGTAAATAAAACCCTGTAAAACTGTGGTGGAATTGCTTTTTTCTTTTTTGCAATGTCCACATTTGGAATTTTTTTCCCGCTCCCCACTAAATCATATGCAAATTTAAATGGAGGCGTTGGAAAGTACAACTTGTCCCTCAAAAAACAAGCCCTTATATGGCTATATGAACAGAAAAATAAAAATGTTATGTCTCTGGGAAGGCAGGGAGTGCAAAACGAAAACACAAAAAAAAAATAATGCCTCCAGGCCTTAAGGGGCTAATGTTGTAAGAAAATCACTGTAGAATTGCAGTGGCCAATATGACGGAACTGCTCAAACCCCAAACACTGTAGCGTGTTTCTCATTGGGGGAGCAGTCCCACCGCATGTGGACCGCAGCAAACGACCATCCCGAGCAATTAATGCGTACAAAGGAGGACGCCAGCGCGGTCCACATGCGGTGGGACTGCTCCCCCAATGAGAAACACGCTACAGTGTTTGGGGTTTGAGCAGCTCCTCCATATCTGCCACGATATTTCTGTGGTTCACATGCGATGGGACTGCTCGCCCAATGAGAAACACGCTACAGTGTTTGGGGTTTGAGCAGTTCCGCCATATTGGCCACTGCAATTCTACAGTGATTTTGTTTTATATGTCTTGAATGTGCCTTCATCTGGCAATTGAACATTCCTTTGCACCTGGAATCCTCCATCACATGGTCTGATATGGGTGGGGCTCACAGTCTTGCTTTGTTCACATTGCACTGGCTGTCCTGCTAGGCATTTGTGTGCAGGCTGGGCTGTGAGCGGGATTACATCACCTTCAGACCGTGTTCACACCACAGTTAGCGTAGTGGTAGGACCCTTTGCCATGCTGAGTGACCGTGACGTGGTGCATGAAGAGCTCCGATATTTTCCTGACAGGAATATATTGGCGAAAGTCTCAGCTTTTAATATCTGCTTGTATGACCAGCTAGTATAGTCAGTGGCATATCAATTTGGTGCATTTTTCTCAGTGATTTATATAATGTTGTAAGAAGCCTTATCTAGGCATTTTTTTTCTTTTGTATCCATATGAATGGCCATTCATGGATTCAAGAGATTGGCCAGAATGGGAGCATTGTTGTGCTTTGACACATAGAGGAGAGTCCTGAGAGGAAATCTAGATCTTTTCACTTACAGTGCCTTGAAAAGTATGCATACCCCGTGAACGTTTCCACATTTTTTCACATTACACCCACAAACTTAAATGTATTTTATGTGATAGACCAAAGACAAAGTAGCATGTATGTGTGAAGTGAAAAGAAAATGATGCATGGTTTTCCAAATTTTTCATAAATAAAAATCTGAAAAGTGTGGCGTGCATTTGTATTCAGCCCCCTGTACTATTATGATACCCTTAAATAAAATCCAGTGTGACCTACTGCCTTTAGAAGTCACCTAAATAGTAATAGGGTTTACCTGTGTGACATTTATTCTCAGTATAACAGCTGTTCTGTGAAGGCCTCTGAGGTTTGTTAGATAACATTAGTGATCAAACAGCAGGTCAGGGATAAAGTTGTGTAAAGTGTAAAGCAGGGTTAGGTTATAAAAAAAAATATCCCAAGCTCTGAACATCTTACGGAGCACTGTCAATCCATCATCCAAAAATGGAAAGAATACCGCACAACTGCAAACCTACAAAGACTTGGCCGTCCACTTAAACTGACAGCCTAGGCAAGGTAAGCACTAACTAGGGAAGGATCCAATAGTCACATGGTCACTCAGGAGGAGCTGCAGAAATACAGAGCTCAGGTGAGAGAATCTGTCCACAGGACAACTATTAGTGATGTACTCCACAAATGTGGCTTTAATGGAAGAGCGGCAAGAAGAAAGCCATTTTGAAAGCAAGCCATAAGAAGTCCCGTTAGCAGTTTGCCACAAGCCATGTAGGGGGCACAGAAAACATGTGGAAGAAGGTGCTATGGTCAGATGAGACCAATGTTAAACTTTGTGGCATAAATGCGACGCACTATGTGTGGCAGAAAGCTAACACTGCCCATCACCCTGAACACACCATCCTCACTGTGAAACATGGTGCTGGCAGCATCATGTTGTGGGGATGCTTTTCTTCAGCAGGGACAGTTTATGCCAGGCATGGCCAACCTGTGGCTCTCCAGCTGTTGTAAAACTACAATTCCCACCATGCCCTGCTGTAGGCTGATAGCTGTAGGCAGTCTGGGCATGCTGGGAGTTGTAGTTTTGCAACATCTGGAGAGCCTCAGGTTGGTCATCCCTGGTTTATGGGAAGATGGATGGAGCTAAATACAGGACAAGTGGGGCAGAAGTTCACCTTTCATCAGGAAAACAACCCTAAAAATGCATCCCAAGCTACAATGGAATGGTGTAGATCAAAGTATATTCATGTGTTAGAATGGCTCAGTCAAATTCAGACCTAAATCCAATTTAGAATCCATTGCAAGGCTTGAAAATTTCTGTTCACAGACGCTCTCCATCCAATCTGACTGAGCTTCAGCTACATATTTTGCAAAGAAGAGTGGGCAAAAAGTTCAGCCTAGATGTGCAAAGCTGGTAGAGCCATACCCCCAACAGATTTGAAGCTGCAATTGTAGCGAAAGGTGGTCCTACAAAGTAGGGACTGAATACAAATGCATGTCACGATTTCCAGATTTGTATTTATCAAATATTTTGAAAACCATGTATCATTTTCTTTTCACTTCACAAAAAAATGCTATTTTGTGTTGGGCTATCACATAAAATCCCAATAAAATACATTAAATTTTGTGGGTATAACATGAAAAAATGTGGAAAAGATCCAGGGTTCTAAATACTTTTTGAAGGCACTGTATGCATACTTATAAAAGTCTGACCTTCTCAGTTGGCTTCATACCGTATAAAACCTTTGCCTTACCTCATTGCAACAAAAGGTAATTAGATATATTTTCTGACCCTAGCAGATCAATAGGTGGTAAGTAGAGTTGAGCGGACACCTGAATGTTCGGGTTCGGGACCCGAACTTGACCCCGAACCCCATTGAAGTCAATGGGGACCCAAACTTTTGGCCACTAAAATGGCTCTAAAATAGTCCTGGAAAGGGCTAGAGGGCTGCAAAAGGCATCAAAATGTGCTTAAGAGCATGGCAATTGTTCTGCAAACAAATGTGGATAGGGAAATGACTTAAAATAACATAAAATACAGAAAAATAAAAAATAAAAATCTGGATCTATGAGTAGGAGGTTGAGGAGGCGGTGAATGGGTGTATGTGGCGGTGTAGGTTAACGTGGCGGAGTAGGTGGAAGCGGCGGTGAAGGAGGAATAGGTAGCCAACACTGATTTGTGTTGTTTTTTATTTTTTAATTGGGAAATATTGGGACATATAACAAAATAAAACAAAGAATAAGTGCACTTGAGTACAAGAATGGATGGTTGAGGCTGGTATAAATGTCTATTCTGCACAAGGTACGGACAAGTCCTGTGGGATCCATGCCTGGTTCATTTCAATAAACGTAAGCTTGTCCACATTGGCTGCGGCCTGTGATAATGCTCTCTGCCGTGCTAAACACACGTTCACACTATACACTGGCTGCAGGGCAGGTCAGCACTTCCAAGGCTGACAAAGCTTTTCCACATTTGGGCCATGCTAACCCTGCCTTCTTAGGTGCTGGCGGTGCCCCAGCTGCGTTGGCGACCTCTTCCTACTCCTCTGCCTTCGCCTTGTGCTTCCACTGTGCCCCCGCTGTCAGGTGGGAATGCCATGCGATTGTAGCGTGCGATTGTAGTCGCGCATCTTCCGATCAGTAACAGATGTTTTCACTAAATTTAGTTCCCTGTCAGCAATGCTGAGCAGGGGTTCATTCACGGAAAAAGGGGGTTCATGTCACCCAGCAATAGAACAGACGATTTTGACAGATTTAGGCCCCTGTCAACCAGGCACAGCAGGAATTTATTCACGGGAAAAGGGGGTTCATGTCACTCAGCAATACAACAGAGGATTTTAAAAAATTTAGGCCCCTGTCACCCAGATACAGCAGGAATTTATTCACGGGAAAAGGGGGTTCATGTCACCCAGCAATAGAACAGACAATTTTGATAGATTTAGGCCCCTGTCAACCAGGCACAGCAGGGGTTCATTCACGGCAAAAAGGGGGTTCATGTCATCCAGCAATAGAACAGACGATTTTGAGAGATTTAGGCCCCTGTCACCCAGGCACAGCAGGGGTTCATTCACGGCAAAAGGGGGTTCATGTCACCCAGCAATAGAACAGACGATTTTGAGAGATTTAGGCCCATGTCAACCAGGCAATGCAGAGGTTCATTCACGGCAAAAGGGGGTTCATGTCACCCAGCAATAGAACAGACGATTGAGAGATTTAGGCCCATGTCAACCAGGCACAGCAGGGGTTCATTCACAGGAAAAGGGCGTTCATGTCACCCAGCAATAGATCAGTCGATTTTGATAGATTTAGGCCCATGTCAACCAGGCACAGCAGGGGTTCATTCACGGCAAAAGGGGGATCATGTCACCCAGCAATAGAACAGAGGATTTTGAGAGATTTAGGCCCCTGTCACCCAGGCACAGTAGGGGTTCATTCACGGCAAAAGGGGGTTCATGTCACCCAGCAATAGAACAGACAATTTTGAGAGATTTAGGCCCATGTCAACCAGGCACAGCAGGGGTTCATTCACGGCAAAAGGGGGTTCATGTCACCCAGCAATAGAACAGAGGATTTTGAGAGAACGAGGCCCATAGCACCCAGGCACAGTAGGGGTTCATTCACGGCAAAAGGGGGTTCATGTCACCCAGCAATAGAACAGAGGATTTTGAGAGATTTAGGCCCCTGTCACTCAGGCACAGCAGGGGTTCATTCACGGCAAAAGGGGGTTCATGTCACCCAGTAATAGAACAGACGATTTTGAAGGATTTAGGCCCATGTCAACCAGGCACAGCAGGGGTTTATTCACGGCAAAAGGGGGTTCATGTCACCCAGCAATAGAACAGACGATTTTGAGAGATTTAGGTCCCTGTCACCCAGGCACAGCAAGGGTTTATTCACGGCAAAAAGGGGGTTCATGTCACCCAGCAACAGAACAGACGATTTTGAGAGATTTAGGCCCCTGTCAACCAGGCACAGCAGGGGTTCATTCACGGCAAAAGGGGGTTCATGTCACTCAGCAATAGAACAGAGGATTTTGAAAGATTTAGGCCCCTGTCACCCAGGCACAGTAGGGTTTCATTCAAAGCAAAAGGGGGTTCATGTTACCAAGCAATAGTACAGACGATTTTAAGAGATTTTGGCCCCTGTCAACCAGGCACAGCAGGGGTTCATTCACGGGAAAAGGGGGTTCATGTCACCCAGCAATAGAACAGACGATTTTGAGAGATTTAGGCCCCTGTCACCCAGGCACAGTAGGGGTTCATTCACGGCAAAAGGGGGTTCATGTCACCCAGCAATAGAACAGAGGATTTTGAGAGATTTAGGTCCCTGTCACAAAGGCATAGCAGGGGTTCATTCACGGCAAAAGGGGGTTCATGTCACCTAGCAATAGAACAGAGGATTTTAAGAGATTTAGGCCTATGTCAACCAGGCACAGCAGGGGTTCATTCACGGGAAAAGGGGGTTCATGTCACCCATCAATAGAAAAGACGATTTTGAGAGATTTAGGCCCCTGTCACCTAGGCACAGCAGGGGTTCATTCACGGCAAAAGGGGGTTCATGTCACTCAGCAATAGAACAGATGATTTTGATAGATTTAGACCCATGTCAACCAGGCACAGCAGGGGTTCATTCACGGCAAAAGGGGGTTCATGTCACCCAGCAATAGAACAGACGATTTTGAGAGATTTAGGCCCCTGTCACCCAGGCACAGTAGGGGTTCATTCACGGCAAAAGGGGGTTTATGTCACCCAGCAATAGAACAGACGATTTTGAGAGATTTAGGTCCCTGTCACAAAGGCACAGCAGGGGTTCATTCACGGCAAAAGGGGGTTCATGTCACCCAGCAATAGAACAGAGGATTTTAAGAGATTTAGGCCTATGTCAACCAGGCACAGCAGGGGTTCATTCACGGGAAAAGGGGGTTCATGTCACCCAGCAATAGAAAAGACGATTTTGAGAGATTTAGGCCCCTGTCACCTAGGCACAGCAGGGGTTCATTCACGACAAAAGGGGGTTCATGACACCCAGCAATAGAACAGAGGATTTTGAAAGATTTAGGCCCCTGTCACCCAGGCACAGTAGGGGTTCATTCACGGCAAAAGGGGGTTTATGTCACCCAGCAATAGAACAGACGATTTTGAGAGATTTAGGTCCCTGTCACAAAGGCACAGCAGGGGTTCATTCACGGCAAAAGGGGGTTCATGTCACCCAGCAATAGAACAGAGGATTTTAAGAGATTTAGGCCTATGTCAACCAGGCACAGCAGGGGTTCATTCACGGGAAAAGGGGGTTCATGTCACCCAGCAATAGAAAAGACGATTTTGAGAGATTTAGGCCCCTGTCACCTAGGCACAGCAGGGGTTCATTCACGGCAAAAGGGGGTTCATGACACCCAGCAATAGAACAGAGGATTTTGAAAGATTTAGGCCCCTGTCACCCAGGCACAGCAGGGGTTCATTCACGGCAAAAGGGGGGTTCATGTCACCCAGCAATAGAACAGATGATTTTGAGAGATTTAGGCCCCTGTCACCCAGGCACAGCAGGGGTTCATTCACGGCAAAAGGGGGTTCATGTCACCCAGCAATAGAACAGACAATTTTGAGAGATTTTGGCCCCTGTCACCCAGGCACAGCAGGGGTTCATTCACGGCAAAAGGGGGTTCATGTCACCCAGCAATAGAACAGAGGATTCTGAGAGATTTAGGCCCCTGTCACCCAGGCACAGCAGGGGTTTGTTCACAGCAAAAGGGGGTTCATGTCACCCAGCAATAGAACAGACGATTTTGAGAGATTTAGGCCCCTGTCACCCAGGCACAGCAGGGGTTCATTCACGGCAAAAGGGGGGTTCATGTCACCCAGTAATAGAACAGACGATTTTGAGAGATTTAGGCCCCTGTCACCCAGGCACAGCAGGGGTTCATTCACGGCAAAAGG